>NW_021939882.1:12190787-12460552 GCF_001715985.3 Manacus vitellinus
TGTGCAGGGCCAGGGGTTGGACTGGATGACCCCTGTGGGTCCCTTCCAGCTCAGCATGTTCTGTGATTCTGTAATTCTGTGATTCCTTCTTCTGGGAAAGCTCTTGGTAGCATTTCTTGATGACTTGGTGGCCTCTGCACATCAAATAAGATGGTGGGCAGGTTAATGACTGCTGCCTCCTCACAGCCCTTTCTTAAGGAGCTGAGGAAGCAGCCTAAGAACATATGAACGTGTTCTTTCTGCTCATTTCACATCAGACCAAAGTCCCTTTCTCCAAAGCTGAACTTTAAGAAGGGTTGAAGAGGAGTATCAAGACACATCACTTCCTCCCATGCTCTTACAACTTCAGCTGCAGCCTCTTGCTGGAATGCACTGTGTATCCACCAGTTCTCCATGGATTTCTTTTCCATAACGATGTCCAGTCTCCTCTTCAAATGCAAACTTTTTGCACTCTTCTCTTCTGAAAGGCTCTGAGAGAGAGGGGAAACACTCAGCTACCCAGAAATTCTTGTCATCTCGCCGGAGACATGTTCAGATCTTGGACAGTGAGGACACTGATGATGTAGGACATACTGTAGAGTTCTCAAGACTGGTGAATGAGTAATGGACATGAGAAGAGGCTTTAAAAATACTTATTGTGAGATCTGTCTAGGAAGCAGCCAAACTTTCAAAGAAAATAGAAAGTTGTGTAAATAACATAAGGCTTAGTTGGTGTCCGTTACGGGAACCGAGTTCTGTGAGGTTTAGTGTCTCCTACCATGAGCCTGGTGCATTTAACCCACTGAGCAGGAGAGAAGGTAACACCAATCCAGCTAATCCAGGGCTGGCATCACCAGTATGACAAAGAAACTCCTGCATTTTGATGCTCGTTTGCCTCACAGATCTCATAAGATCAGTTCTAGCCTTGTGTGACTCTTGAAGACCAGGGCATGGAGTTGAGGGTTTCATGCTCGGGCTCAAAGGGAGCCACTGATGACAGGCACTGAGCTCAGAATTCCAGCAGCTTTCCTGACCACCCTCTAAGGACATTTCCTTTGTTCAGGTTTGGTGCCAGTGACTCAAACACTGCTGTTTGATTACAGCTCTGACTCCTTCGCCTTACCATTGGCTAATGCAGTTTTGCTGTTCACAGCTCTTCTGCCCTCACAGAGATTTTAAAGGCAGTGGGCTGGGATTGTTGTACCTCTCATTTCCCATCATCTCTTTCCCCAGCCATGGTCATGTGTTGTCTCTGCTGTGGTCCAAGTGCTGGGTGGAAACCTTGAGTGGGCAACTGCTCAAAAGCCTTCCTGCCTCAAGGGGCTTTGGCAAAGCACATCCAAATTTGGAAGATGGATTATACCATGGGATTAATATTTGTACATATAACATGTTTGTGATTTTAGTCTCTTCTTAGTCATGATTTTGGCTTGTCTAATATAATTTTTATTGGGCGGATACCATAGCTGCCATTGAAGGATAGTTCTGGTTCTTTGGTTTGACTCCTGGGAGCAGCTGTAGGATTTCTTTATTCTAACTGCAGTTTTCTCAAAGCTTTACAGGATTAACAATTTCCATGATCAGTCTATGACAAATTCAACACCAAAACAAACAAACAAACCCCCAAACAATCTGGCTCTATCTTTCATTTTGAAGTTGTCTGGGCTAAATCCTCCTATTGTAAAAATTACCATTGCTCCTCTTACAGGGAAAACCAGCCAGAACAAGGGTACACAAGAAACTGAGAGCTCCAGTAACCTGTTTGGTGTGTTCCCAGTGGAAGTCCAGCATTTGCCTGGCTCAGGGGTTGCTCAACCAAGTCTGTTCAAACTTACAGGGTGTTGTACCTCTTGGTGGAAACTAGAAAACAGGGATGAAAAAGAATTTTTTCACTAGATCTGAATTACGAGCCCTCAAAAATTTTTTTCTGGCATGTTTATCAGTTTACTTCCCTTTGGTTTCTTTGCTTCCTCAGCGTCTAAGAATGCTGGAGATGGAGAGACAGAGTGGATTTGGTACTTGGTTTATCACATCGTTGTAAATTGGCTTTGAGTACTGTGAGACACTTACATATAACCCTCACACAGAAGATTGGACTGGAGAGACTGGAAAATTTTCTAAATATTTTTGTACATCTACCACATCTTTGCCAATTTCTGTGCCCTAAGTGTGTCATGTCCTAGAAGCACTCCAGCTATTTCTGTCTGCCTTTAATATTTTGTGCTTCATGAACCCTTATTAACTAGGATAATTTCCATATGTAACTTTGGAACAATGCCATGTTGTGAAGTAGCTTTTCACACATGCCATTATTCTGGATTTGTTCACTGAACCCTCTCACTGATGCTGTTTCTTACAATGCATGTCAGGTAGAGCTTGGGAAATTAAAATCTGGGTGGGGAGAACAGGAGTTTTGGGAAATTTTACACGGTGTCAGGCTATTTCTTAAAATGCTATAGATCCACAGTTATAATTTCTGGTTCCTGGGTAGCAAATGATTTCTGAAGAGCTTTTTGTTTCTACTGCTGGGATGATGTTTTTCAAGAGAGTGTGTGCTAATGCACTCCCTGCTCACAGTTATTCATTAGGGGGGAGCTCTGTCATGTGTTATTTGTTATCTCTTGCATATGGCGGATTTCTTGAACAATACTGGATTTGTTTCTTCTACCTGACTAGATAAATGAGCTCCTTGAATACCAGAATAATAAAAAGGAATCAAAATATAACCACCTTGTTTATGCAGAGACAATAATCAAATTCATAAGGAGATGGAGAGAGACTATTTACAAGGGCATGTTGTGCCAGGACAAGGGGGAATGGCTTCACTCTGCCAGAGGGCAGGGTTAGATGGGATATTGGGAAGAAATCCTTCCCTGTGAGGGTGGGGAGGCCCTGGCACAGGTTGCCCAGAGAAGCTGTGGCTGCCCCTGGATCCCTGGAAGTGTCCAAGGCCAGGTTGGACAGGGCTTGGAGCAACCTGGGCTGGTGGAAGGTGTCCCTGCCCATGGTGGAGGGTGGAATGAGATGATCTTTCAGGCCCCTTCCAACCCAAATCTTTCTGTGATTCTATGATTGTATGTCCTTAGATAGCTGCACTCAGATAACTGAACTCACCAGTACCTGACACCTTTTCCCAGAAATGTCTAGGAAGGACACAGATTATGGTGTGAAAATCCCTGCTGGCTGCTGATTCCAGGCACCAATTAAAAGCAAAGTCCTGTTCTACATTGCAGCTTTGCATCCAGAAGTGAACTGCCATCCAAACACCAGGGATGAGGTGGGGTGTGCTACACGATTTCAGGAGTGAAAGTTGTCCCACATCTCTTATGTTGGCATAAAGACACTTTGATTCCTCTGGTAAACTTGGAGCATCTTTGCAATCGGTGGGGTCAAGGTGGAGCAGCTACAACCAGCCTTATTGGGGAATATAAAACTTTCTGCATTTTAAACTCAGTTTGGCACATTGGAAAGAGAACTAGGTGCCTCTTTGATTTTTAAGTGATCTGAAGAGGAATGTACTTGATACAGGTGGTAAGAATTATTCTTGGAGTTCTCAGATATTCCAGGCACATATCTATTTTCATTCCTCACAAGTGTATCCCTGGTGAGAGGGGTGGGGACCCCATCAAGAGGAAAGCCATTTTCCACAGTAGCAAAGGATCTGAAACAAACCTTCTGCAGATTAAACAGAACAACCTCCAGCGGTTCTGCCAAACAAATTTTTCAGGTTTCTTCAGTATTCTAGTCAGAGCCTGTGATCTGAAACATTTGCCAAGAATTCAGCAAAAAGAGAAAAATTCCCCCAACCCTGAAGGTTTGAACAGGGAGGTGGTTTGTGGCTTTCATGGGATTGCATCAGAAGTCTGATCTTCCCGGCAAAAGATATTCTCTTTGCAAACAATGAATCCCCTAAAACCACAAGCGCCGTGAAGTCAAGCAGCATGTGGCTTGGATAGGAGCAGGCCAATTTGTCAACTTGGTTTCATTCAAAGAGAAGGAAATAATGAGTGGGAAAACATTGAGATAAAAAATAAAAACCTCAAGCTACTTGCTACAGATTGATCCTCCCAAAGCAGAATATAACCTCCCTTTTACTGAATGGAACTCCCCGGTATTTGTACTTAAACAACATTACTAGGTGATCTGAATAATACATAGTTATAATGTATGGTTATTTTTTGCCTGGCACAGGGAGTGTTATTCTAGGTAACACAGTATTCTGTGGGAATTTCAATTTTGTTTTAGGATCCAGTCTAAATATTGTGATGAATTTCTAGCAGGTAGTGTCAGTAGACAAATACTCTTTACGAGGTGAAACTACCGCTGTGGATCTGGGAGTGACTGCGTTCAGCTCCTGATGTTTGGATCCCACAGACAAGGCTGAGCATCCGTCCCCATCTCACCATGTCATTCTAATTGATCACAGTGTAAAAAATTATTCTTTGAAGCAAAGACTTGTTTCTTTACCTACTATTACCAATCATGCCCAACACCCTCCCTTTCTCAACAGCAGTATTAAAAGCATTTGGAAAAGTATTCATCAGTTTTACTTATTTAATTTTTGGCTGCTTTGTTCTTTGGGAGATTAAAGATGAGACTTTTAATATATTCCAGTCTACAGAAAGGAGCATTACCCCACCTAGACAGTACTGCCTGCAGTCCTTGTGGGTGAAATTTTGGCTTCTTGAAGTTATGAAGGTAATAAGAATATTTAGGTATTACCATAAGGATTTTGTGAAAAGTGCCCTCCACAGGAAAAGCAGAATTTCTCAGTGGCTTTGCTAAGATGGAAACAGGAAAACAGCTATTTATTCTAAAAATAAACTGAGTAACGCAGGTCACGTTACTCTGCCCATGCAACAATGATGATTTCAGTCTGGAAGTTCTTCTCGCTGTCTCTGAAACTGAAATCTTGAAAGTCCATCTCACTGAAAAGTCAAATTCTCATAACTAACCAAGCCACTGAAAGGTGAGCATCACACTGCAGTTTCTGCTCCCTGTTGCTTTAGCTCAGGAAATTCCTGTTTCTTGTCTTTGAGTCTTCACTGGTGTTGCCAGTTTGATTTGAAAATGTTTTGAGTCTTGGTACAAGCTCCAGGGAATCTCTGCCCACAACTGCATTGTTAAGAAAGTCCACAAAAGTTGTAGCGACAGAAATCAGCAGAGAGCTTAATTAGCATCTGAGGAGATAATTGGAATAGATTTTAAGGATTTTAAGCAATCCTCTTTTTGTGTAGGGTTTGCTCACACTGACCCTCTTCTTGGTTCCACTTCACAGAATCACAGAATCACAGAATCACAGAATCACAGAATCACAGAATATGCTGAGTTGGAGGGGACCCACAAGGTTCATTGAGTAATGGTCCTGGCCCTGCACAGGACCATCCCCAAGAGTCACCCCCTGTGCCTGAGAGCCAACAGTGGTTCCCTTGTGGTCCCAGGTCCCAGCTCAGTACTGTGGGTGCTGTGTCCTCACACGGACAGGTCACCTTTGAAAGCCACAGCCTTTGTTAGAACCATTGCTCATAGCCCTTGTTGGAGACATTACTTTCAGCTCTAGGTTTGGTAACAACAAATCAAAATAGAAACTCCTTCTCTAACAAGACAAAGATATCAGGAAAATGGAACCTGGATTTAATTTTCCCTGGAAAGAACCAAACTAAGGTGTCATCTTATAAGCAAAGGTAGATCTGAAAGCCATTCTTCTTCACTGTTTCAACTTAGAACAGCATGGAAAAAGGGATTGATGGCAAGAGAATGGTGAATATCACTGAATAATACCAAATTGCACCCTGAATCTTTTTCCTCTTTAATAAAATAACTAAAGAAAACAAATACAGAATTCATTAAGCAGAGGGTTGGATGGTGACTTCCATGTCAGCACTGGCTTGTTCCCACTGGGTTACTCCGAACATCTGAGGCTCCCCCATTCTGAATACGGTGCAAACTCCCCCCCGGGTTGGCTCTCTGACTCACCGAGGAGCAGACCTGGGAAGCTGCAGCTGAACAGTTCTGTTCTCCAGCAAAGGGCTGTAACAAATCTGTGCACTCGACACACCGGCCGCGGAGAGAGAACGTGCAACCGTTGGTCTGGGGTCTTGTAAAGCAAGGACAGAATTACTGCTGCCTATAAAATTAACTCTTGAACTCCTCTGAAAATCCAGTAAAGAAGCAGAAATAGTTGTAGCCCAATTTTTCTATACATAATATTTGTGTTATTTAGTTCCAACTTAAACAATATCCCACCCAGTTTCTAAGCAGCTCAGAGAATGTGGAGATGACTCAGAGGAGGGTAACCAGAGGTCATCAGACATCGATTCAGTAGCAATGTGGAGATCAAGACAAACCAAATGTGGAAAGTACAGTGGTTTATAGATGAATATGGGTATAGGCCAAAGGTATAGCAGAAAAGTGCTTTAAAAGTCACATTATCTTTGGGTTGCCCCATTCAATGGTGACTTGAAGTACAGGTGCAGGCAGCAGAATGAGAACAGGAGTTGCCTCAGTGTCTGGTGTGGGTTTGTGTCATGCTTTCCTATTGGGCAGGTTGTTGACAGAAGTGAGCATTTGCTGTTTTTCCTTTTATCCCATCAGATGCAATAAAACTCCAAAATCAAGGAGCTCCTCTCCTCTGTGCAGTACCAGAACCTCTAGCTGAGGATATGGGTAGGGCTTACATGGGCATAGAGGAGAATAACAAAACAGACAAACAGCCTGGCCTTGAGATCCTGTGTTGGGAACACAAGTAGGAAAACTGTCTACACCGTTATCAACTGGACAATTTGGTCTGCAGCAGCTGACACAACAACAGATCAAAACCTGCTGCGGTTGTTCCTGAGAGCAGTCACTCAACAGTCTCCACCCCCCATTTGGCTGGTGTCGAAAAAAGGCAGGTGGCAAGTTTGTTCAGGAAACACTGATCCTAATAAAATGGTCAAATACAGCCATGGTACTCAAATCCTGGGTTATCTACCACATCAAATTTCTTTTTAGGAAATGTGTGTCCTCCCTTTCTCTATGCCGTGACTCATGGAGGCTGAACTTCTGCCTTTAATCCTCCTCTCTTTCTGTACTTCCAATGCCTTATTTAATCCTTCCTCTCCACGCCTGTTTCCAGCACCAGGCTCTACCCCAGCAGGGCCAGAGGCATCCAGTTTACTAAAATTCTGGTTATGAACAAGCTCAAATGGAGGAGATGGGATCCGTCCTTTTTTCCACAGGGTATAAGCCGTGTCTAGCAGGGAATGAAACTCGAAGATAGAGTTTGTTCAAAAGATAAAAAGGATGGGCCCAGCCCAGTTAAACTTGAGATGGCTCAAGAAGTGTCTGACCACATCCCTGTAAATCATGTGGTATGATAAGTCAGCACGGTGCATAATATCCTTCCTTCAGGCACCTGCAAGTGCTTTGTTTGGAGTCCAGCAATCCCAAATGTTGCTCTCAGATAGCTGTGGTTCATCCCTTTCCTTTTTTTACATAGAGAAATTTGGATTGGCTCGCTCTTTAGTATAAACCATTTGCCCATTAGAACTGCTTTTACAGGTAGAAATCTCTGTTTTCACAAGACTTCTAAAATCCCAGTTACCTGGGGGAAGTACACGTGCAGCAGACACAGGGTCCATCCCTGTCCGTGGTACAGCTATGGCTCGAGCAGCTGTCTCAGCTCCTGGAGTGTCAGGTGTCTCATCCCTACTCTTCTGTTCTGAATTTCTTTTCAGAAAAGAAACTGAGTAGAGAAGCTTGAGATAATAAAGATCTTAACAAAATGTCGTGGTTTGGATTTTGTTTTCCCCCAGAGGCTAGAAAAGTGGTAGACCCCAAGGGGTGGAAACCCCTGGAAGTTTTGGAGTTCTGTCCAATGGGCGCTCCTGCAAAAATGTCAACATCCCACAAGCTCACAGGAAGAGATGAGTTGTAGTTTTGGTTGTTGTTGAGGAGAGGTGGCCATGTTGTAGAACCACGAGGAAGGGGCTCTGAGCCCCTTGGGCCCTCTGGGGCCTCCCAACCCCTGGCTGGGGGGCTGCAGGGACCTGGAACAGCATAAAGCTGGGCTAGGTGCCTGTAGTTATGCCGGGAGATGTTTTCTCCATGGGCGCAGAGCAGCAGCCGGCACTGACCAGAGAAACGGTGGCAGAGAGCCAGGATAGATAACACCTGAACTGAAGGAGCAGCAGAAACAACATGCAGCACCAGAGAGAAGACTCCTGGAAAGGAGAAGGAGAAAGAGAGCCAGCAGCCTGAGAGACAGAGTTCTGGGGGTAAGACTGTACCAGATCCCCTAAAACTCCCTTGAGACCCCTCTTGGAGAAGAGGGACATGGACTCCTATTTTGGAGAGCAGTTTTGGACATGCAGCACCGGAGTGAGAGAGGAGCTGAGAAGCTCAGAGTGTCCTGGAGCTGGACCGGGACGGCCAGATGGAATGCGGGGGGAGTTGACCTTGGCTCCCCCCCCTTGCACTGCTGCCACGGTGGCAGCCTGAGAGACAGGGCACAGAGGCCCTGCAAGGAGCTGAGTCTCCTGGAGATACCAGACCGTCACGAAGACCCCCCTGTGTCTTCGTGATATGACGTGGTGATACGACCTTGTCTGGGGTTACGAAGCCCACGGAAGACCCCTCGGTTGGAGGCGATGGGGCCGAGAGAGGCTTGAATACCTCCCTCGTGAGTGCTGGCAGAAAGCCAGCTATCAGCTGCTGCATGCATGTGAAGAAGACAGACTGCTGCCTCAGAAGATGCTGCTGCTTAAGGACTGGAAGGGATCTGTCCTTCTTTCCCTCCTGGACTTTTATTTTGAGGAGAGAAGAGATCTGGTCCACTGTAAATACATATGTCATGGTAGAGATAGTTGTGATCGTGTGTATAATGTGATATGGTATTTATTTGTACAGTCATTGTAATATATTCCCTTTCCCCCACTTTGAGTCTGGTGTGTTTTGTCTGGAAAAACCCATCTCACATTAGGTTGAGATGTGGGAGGGGGAATGGAGCTAGGGAATTGGATTTTTGGGGTTATCTCAAACCATGACACAAAACCCAAATTATAAGCTACAAATGAGATCATGGACTTGAAAGAGCTGCATGAGGGTCACTGTGCAGCTCACACATATGGGCTGTGGGGGAGTGGTGGAATAGTGACAGGCTTCATTTCTTTGCCTTTTGCCAGTTTGTGAACTGCTGAATTAGGACAAGACTTTGACTCTCATTTTTCATTGGGCATCTTTGGTTCCTTATCTTTTCTGTCCTTCTGATTCCCACAGTCATGAAAACATTTTCTTAAGTGCGGGGGTTTTCATCTTACTGTAATACTCACACATACCCTTACAGTGAAGGCCTTATAATTCCAAGAGACAAGAAAATTCTCTTTATTCCATTTTCATAGTGTTTAGGCACCATGAGAGTGCAGCTTGTTGAAAGGAGCCAGTGGCAGAGCCAGCAATAAAACCCAGGTGTTGTGCCTTCCAAGCCAGCTCTTCACTCACATCCTTCCTCCCAGAGTGTTTCGTTTGTATCCCTTTCCAAAAAGAGTGGGATTTATCTCCCCTCACTTTAGAAATCTGAAAGTTAAGAAACCAGTCTGAACAAATTGTTTGGATTCCCTCCATAGCTGGTACCCCCAGAGGTGACTCAGCCTCCCTCAGGGTTTGGGGGTTAACCTACCTTCTGCAGAGCACTGCTGCTGCCTGTGACTGCCAACAGAACTGCAGGGGCTGGAGAAAACTGCAAGTCTGCCTCCTACATCATGAGACCACTGTCCATTCCTGCTGGCCTGTGACTTCATGGTGCTATCCAGACAGGTTCCTGATGGGCTGGTGGGCTCCTCTTGATGCCCAAGGACCATCCCAAACATTGCACTGACTGCCATTTCATCAGGAGTAATGCTTCATTTGGTACCTTGTCCTCGCTCACATTCTGAGTGAAGTGAGTTTTGGGTGAAACCAGTTAAATATGTTTTATATGCACATTCAGTGCTCCAGAATTCATAGCCCAGCACTGTTCATGGTCATTAAAATTCAGATGGAGAAGTTCGTAGCAAATGACAGCAAAAATAAACATCGAAACTTAGCCAGATCAATAGCTATAGCAAAGGGATGGATGGCATCATGTTTGGTTTGGGGTTTTTTGGTTGTTTTTTTTGGTTTGGGGTTTTTTTCCTCGTAAAAGAGGTATTCCAGTCCCTTCATCATCTTACTCATCAGAAGCTGTAATAGTTGTGATAGATCTTCCAGTGCTGTTACAAGTAGGTCCCTGATGGCTCTCAGGTTGATTTAGTTTCCTCAGTTCTGTGTTAGTTCCAGTGCCCAACTGCAGCAATGAGACAGTCCAGCCCTGGCAGTCCCTCCCACTCTGCCTCGTGCTGAAGGGCAGTCTTGCTGTTTTCTCATTTAGGTAATTAGTTGGTCTAGTGCACTGTTGGAGGAGTTCTTTGGACAGAGACCTTACACAGAGGTACCACCCAGCCTATGCAGGGAACAGGGGATTCTGTTGGAAGAGCATTTGATTTGGCAGCAGGTCACACCTTGTGTCTGAGAGGAGAGCACCACAACAACCCTTTGATGGAGTTTCACCAGAGAAGAGAGTACGGGCTTATGCACAGAAATGTGATTGAAGATGTGACTGGGTGACAGGAATAGGAAGGGAAAGAGCTAATGCCAGCAGGGACAGTAGCTTGTATTATGAAAGGCAATGATTTACAGTTGTTGGGTGAGTTCCTGACAAGAGAGTGGAGTGACTGAAGAAATGCTATGAGCTTGTGGTGTTGGCAATTACCCAGCAAAGTACAGGAGAGAGAGATGTAGAAATATGAGACTGGACAGGTTATGCAAGACCATCGAATGAGAGGTAGATGGGAAATCAGGAACACCAAAGTGACAGCGGAATCCCCAGCATTTGTTAGTGAAAAGCACTCGATTTACAAATTGCATCCATTCAGTTGCTTGCCCATTATTCGTTCCAGTAAGCATAAGGTCAAGTAGCTCACCTGTAAATTGTTTGCTGTTATCTGGGATTCATATTTTCCTACCTCATTTCCCTTTCAGGTTGTACACATTTTACATCGGTCACATAAGTCACATTACAAGTTCTCTAAAGGAACTATTGCCAGTTTGTGGAAGCTGCAAGAAAGGGTTCAAGCATTCCAAATCCCAACTTTCCTATGATTCACCTCTGACTTTAGTGCATGAAGTTGTTTCTCGAGTTGAAAGATCAAAAGATAAATTACTTGGAAATACTAACAAGCGAATAAAAAAATGCCTCTTGCAATTTATTGATACACCTTCAGGAGACTGCACTCAAGCAGTAAGGAATTCTCACGGGAAAAGCTTTCTTTTTCTTGGGTCTTTGCATCTTTGTTGGGAATAAAATAACTCAGAGAGGGACCAAAAATGTTTAACAAAACTTATTTGCTAAGTGGTGTGCATTTGAATAATTCTTCACACACAGAGTGAGATCTTCTTACAGTTTTACACCCTGTGAGGGGAGATTAAAAAGACTAAAAAAAAACCCAACTCATCTCACCAAAATCAAAAGCATAATTTCCTTGAAACTAGGATTTTACCCTCTGTGTATTGACACCAAAAGATTATTTAACTGCAGTATTTAATGCCAAGAAGATTCTAATAAAAATGATCCAGCCCCTTTTTTTCCCACCCTAAAAAATAAACTTGAAAAGGAATAGAAAAAGAAGACAAGTTTTCAGCATATTTGTGAAGCTTTATCAAAGTCACACAGTCAGACGAAGACTTAGGAGGAAGTGAAGACTAAGGATTTGAAAAATAATTTACAAGGAATTATATTCATGACCATCTGATGGATGATGATATTTGTGCCATAAGTACTTTCTTAAATATTGGTCATAGGAGGAAAAAAAGTGCACACCAGCCAAAATTATTTCTCATCCTTTTATCTGGTTGGTTCAACAATGAGTAAAGAAATAAGACAATCTAATGCCAGATAAGCAGTGCAGATCTTGCATCTGATCTAAATATCCATGAAAGTGCTTCTGTTACCTCACAAAGAGATTCAGCTCACAATCAGCAATAGCACTTTTATTTCACCATGATGTACCTCCCCTCAGTTAACAATTTCGGTGTATCTATTAACAGCTGCAATAAGTTGACAATTGCTAAATATTTTCTGTCTCCTCTTCCTCTGTGATATATGTAAATAATTTTCTATATTGCACCTTTGGAGTGACTGAAGGAGTGCAGATGCCAGGTGCGGTGGGAGTAGAGGTAGAGTGTTGTAAGGTTTTGAGGGTGCTTTGCCTTTCCTTCTGAGAATGAAAAACAACATACTGATAGTCCTTGCAGGTCTTTGACTCCCTCTGTGGTTCAGGTGATGGGTGGCCTTTGCGTTTTAAGGGTTCATTTTGAAAGAGTGAGTGAGAAGTGAATAATCATCAGTGAATGTTGAGCAGCAAGAGGCAGGAATAATCAATGGCATCAATGTATGCCAGGAGCACAGGATTGATTATTCTCCCAGTGTTATAGAGGTCAAGGTTCAAGGTTTGAGGGCTGAGAAATCTTGTCCATGAAATGCGAGGTGCTTAAGACACTGCTTTTAATTTTAATTTACCTCAGGATGTTGATGTAGCAGTGTTAGCCATCCTTTGCCCTAGTGTGGGCAAAGCCTTCATCTTTGGGAACTATGTTACTATGTCCTTTCTGAACCTATTTATTTTTTTTTGGCCTCCATACAGCTCTGTGGAAGGTCCAAAGTTTAATCATATTTGCAGACAAACAAATGAACTATCTCCCTTTTGAACATGTCAGCTTATGCAGTCTCACCTTACAGGGAAAATAATCTTGCATGGATCCTCAGCTCACACAGGTAACTAAAATTCTTGAAGATACTTGCTACTTGTTTGAAGATACAGTGGCTGCTTGCTGGTGAGACCCATTAGCAGAAGCCATTTAAAAAGATGAACAAAACCAAATAACAAACCCAAATAACAAAACTCTCATCTGCTTATTTTGATTTCTAAGACTCAGAGGTTGGATTTTCACTGGGGAAAGCATCCAGTGATACTCCTCTTGATGAATCTTCCACTTTTGCCACCTGGCCCAGAGTAGATGGTAAAAAATAACACAGTAAATGTTCAGGACAGTTCCAGAAACAGGGACCAATCCATGAACTTCTTTGAATGGTGATCAGGGAACTTCTGGTGTGTAACATGGGGAGATGCCAGCAAATCCCAGAGGAGAGGGGGCAATGTGCAGCAGCAGCAGCTGTGTGCTCTCTATTTAGAGAATGTGATCACTTATTTCTGTTCATGAAATGCTTGCTTTTGACTTCCATAAACTATTGAGCAGATGCATTCTTGAATCAATCCATGTGGATAATTCATTAATATCTTTGCTATGTTGTTTTGTGGTGACTGGTCATGTTAGTCACAAGATGTCCTCGGTTAGAGGAGCAAATTCCTGCTTCCAAGATGTATCTGGTGTATGGAATTTAAAATCCATTTTCTGTGAATATTCCTGTTATGATTTTGAAATGAACTTTTTATATGCTTTTTTTTCAGTAAAACTCAGTCACTTTAATGTTGACAGAAAACAAATGCAGAAAGGTTGAAATATTGATTTGTCATGTAAAATGACTATTTGTGGATATCTACATTATTAGCCTAACTTTCTTGCACCCTTTGCTTCATCCTGAACAATGACAGTGTTCAGACACGACATCATAATCAGGTTTTCCAGAGTTTCTTTCTATTATAGACAAAACATGAAAAATATCTACATTGTTGGTGAGACACTCTGCTATTGCCATTGCCTCTGTACAGGGGACACAACCATGGTGTCAGCAGCATCACAGACAGAGTGGTGGACAGAGATATGGACAGACAGAAAAGGAGCCCATTTGCCTGACAAGAAGCCACCAAGAAGAGTCACAGAAACACAGAATCTCGGATGGAGTCAGGCTGGAAGGGCCCACAGTGGCTCATCTGGTCCCACCTCCCTGCCCAGCAGGGCCATCCCAGAGCACATGGCACAGGATTGTGTCCACACAGCTCTGCAAGATCTCCAGTCAGGAGACTCCACACCCTCTCTGCTCTCTCTCCAGGGCTGGGTCACTGCCCAGCAAAGAAGTTCTTCCTCCTGTCCAGCTGCAACTTCCCGGGCATCAGTTCCTGCCCGTTCCTCTTGGGCCATTGCTGGGCCCCCCGAGCAGAGCCTGCTCCAGCCTCTGCCCCCTCCCTGCAGCCCCTGACACCCCCTGGGGAGGGCCCCTCTCAGGCTCTGCTCTGGAGGCTGAACAGCCCCAGCTCCCTCAGCCTTTGCTGCTCCCAGAGCTGCTCCAGCCTTGGGCATCTCCGCAGCCTGCGCTGGCCCCGCTGCAGGAGCTCCCTGGCCCTGCTGTGCTGAGGAGCCCGAGCTGGGCCCAGCCCTGCAGATGTGCCTGCCCAGGGCTGGGCAGAGGGGCAGGATCCCCTCCCTGCCCTGCTCCAAGGCTCTTCCTGATGCCCCTAGGATCCCTTTGGCCTCTTTGGCCACAAGGGCACAAAGCACTTCACTTCTCAGCACTTACTCCAGGGAAGGTCAGGAAGGCAGGAAGGGGTTTATGGCTCCTGCACCACTTAGATGTTACTGAAAATGCACTTTGCCACTTCCTACTTGGAGCATCACATTTCCCAGCCGCAATGATTCCCAAGGTAAATCTAGGCATTTAAGATAAAAATTAAGATGCAGAAAATGTATCTGTGACAAACAGCAAATTAGGAAAGTGATAAAGGTACAACTGTTCTTTCTATGCAGGAACATATTCATCATCTCATGTTTTCATATCACAACTACAGCTTCTTAAGTGTCTAATATTCAATAATTGAGAACCAAACTATGTTTTATCTTTTTGTCTTGGGTGCCTGTGAGAAATATGTTGAGTGCACCCTTACCAGCTCTGCCCGCTCCCAAGGTAAAAACATTCAGATTGAGGTATATTTACTAATTGCATATATATATATATTTAACTTCAGTCATGAGTAAGTGAATATATCTGGTAGACAGAGATATGAAGGGTGGTAAGAGGAAGAGTAGATTTGGTTGTGGGAAACACACTACCCACTCTTTTGGAGCAGGCAGGAACACAAATACCCAGCATTTGGACAGTTTTGAACACCCATTCCAGCATATTTCAGGGCTAGGTGACGGGCAAAGACCATAAAACTAACAAAAGGGACAACAAGTAGGGGGATTTAGGCAAAGCACTCCTGAATATCAGATCTCTTGTCTAGATGAACAATTTGTTATGTAGTGTCTCTGGGATGTGCTGAAGGTAAACTGGAGATTTTGGATTAGATAAAATGTATGGAGAGGGGTTGGGTGTTATTGCTCCCTACAACTCCCTGACAGGAGGGAGGAGCTGGGGGAAGGAGGTCAGGTTCTGCTTCCCAGGGAACAAGGGACAGGTTGAGAGGAAATGGCCTCAAGCTGTGCCAGGGGAGGGTCAGGTTGGACAGCAGGAGGAATTTCTCCCTGGAAAGGGTGTTCAGGCATTGCAAGGGGCTGCCCAGAGAGGTGTTGGAGTCCCCATCCCTAGTGGTGTCCAAGGAAGGCCTGGTCGTGGCACTGAGTGCTCTGGGCTGGGGACAGGTGGTGACCAATCAAAGGTTGGATTCAGTGATCTTGGAGGTCTTTTCCAACCTCAGTGATTCTGTGATTTCTATGGTTAAGACATAAGATTTTTAAAGTCTTGAAAATGCTGTATTGAAAAAGATGGTTTAATCCAGAAGGGACAAGCTAAGAAATATGAACTCATGGTGAGCCCCAGAGAAGAGGAAGGAGAACTCCCATGCATGGCATCAGGAAAGGAGGGGAGAGGAGAGGAGGGGAAGGGAGGGGAGGGGAGGTCACCCTTACCTTGGATGACCAAGTGATGTCTAAAAGGTCCCAAGTGACTGCAAGAAAAGAAGTTTAGTGCAACCATTCAGGCAGTGTTAGTTTGTTAGTCTGTGCTTTTGTAGAGCTATTTTCAAATTTCCGACCAAGAATTCAATCTCAGCCCTTGCCAGGATAAATTCTTCTGTCAATGTTTAGCATTTGAAATGATTCTGGGTTGAAGCTGCCTAGGTAATACTGAAACAGCTACTTGAACCCTGCTATTTGTGTTTGTCTAAAAGCACAGAACAAGGAGAAGGCTGGAGCTCCCAGGCAGGAGCTGTCCTGAATTTTCTGCAAAGCTGGAGCTGCTTTTTTGAAGGGTGACATCCCATGGCCTGGATCCTTTGGTCAGGGACCAAGTGTAGGTGAAACCACATTTTTACTATCCCAAATTACAGAATGACAGAATCTGCCAAGGTGGAAAGGACCTACAAGGATCATCCAGTCCAACCCCTGGCCCTGCACAGGCCCATCCCCAAGAGTCACCCCCTGTGCCCCAGAGGATCAGCCAAACCCTCCTGGAGCTCTGGCAGCCTTGGGGCTGTGCCCACTGCCCTGGGGAGCCTGGGCAGTGCCCAACCAGCCTCTGGGGGAAGAACCTTTTGCTGAGATCCAACCTGAGCCTGCCCTGACACAGCTCCAGCCATTCCCTGGACTCCTGTCACTGGTCACCTTGCTTTGAGGATAGAGCTCAAATTGCTGACAGCTTTTGGAACTTTGGTTGGAAGCTCCCATTTCCTTCATCCCTCTTTGTATTGCCGTGTGTCACCTGCCCACCGTGGCTGTCCTGGAGCAGGAGAGATGGGAGATGTGAGAGAGGGTAAAGCAGGCTTCCCAGGGGAGCACAGTCCATGCCAAATTCAGTGATAATGAGACAGATGATTCCTGGGTAGATCAGACTCACTTTGAATGCCCACAGTGCATTTTAACATGGAAGAACTGGAACCTCAGCTCTATTCCCTCTTTTATTGAAACAGAAAAACAAACAAACAAAAAAGAACTTCTGACAAGCTGGTGGCAGATTTCAAGTTTCCTACTCAGGAATAAATTGAGGCAACTTTTTTTTAGCATGCCATATTTCCAGTTATTAAACTGTGTGTGGTCTGTCCCAGTCCTCACCACCAGAGAGCCCTTCATTTCGGTCTCAGTGCTGGGGCACCTGCAGTGTGTGCTGCTCTCCAGGGAGCTGCTGAGGCCTGAAGGAAGCCTTTGAGAGGCTGGGTGGGATCCTCACAGGCTCCCTTTGAGAGGCCGGGCGGGATCCTCAGAGGCTCCGTGAGCCGAGTCCTCTGGGCTGGTTCACAGGCACGAGGGATGAGCTGGGTTTGCTTGGAAGTTCAAGCTCAATGAACTGAGACTTGGGAGAACAATTCCTCTGGCTGCCATCGCCATCCTGTGAAGGCCTCTGAACTCTGTCCTTCCTAAGAACCCCCCCGGCCTCTCCCCAGCCACCATCCCTTTAATACGTTCACAAGTTTTCCTGACAAAAGAGCAATTACAACCTGACAGAGACAACTCACAAAGAGAATGGGGATGACCCCTAGGAGAGGTTTATGCGACTCAACACATGGCCAGTCACCAACAAAGCCGGCACTGCTTCCATTTGATCACAGAAGAGCCTCCCAGACTGGCATGCTTGACCAAAAACTGGCTGGGTGACTCATTCGTCTGGCGGCTCTGTGATTCATGAGCCTCCAGGAGGAAGGGAGGAGGGAGCCGAAAGCTTTTCAAATCTGAGCTTAAATGCAAGAGAAACACATTCCCCAAAAAGCAGACGCTCGACTGTGTCCAATTGGTGCCTGAATAGCCACACAAAGCCAGGGCAGGAGTCCTGTGTGACGCACGGCGAGGCTCCCGGGCCTAGCCACGCCGCAGGCTGCACCTTTCCCAAGTCTGTGGTTTGGAAGAGCTCAAAAGTATAAACAGGAATAGTTCCTTACGTCTTATCCTTGTGTGCTCCGTCCATTCTGGCCCTGGGCTTCCCCAAGGAACGTCCCACTTGTGAGTGCTTTGGAGCTGATAGCGAGAGCTTTGACCTAATATTCAGGTCAAAAAACTCAAATGACTGACCAGCTGAAATATAAGCTTCTGATCTACACTAACAATTTTGGCTCCCTCTCTTATCTATGAAGCAAGTGTATTCATAGGCAGGTGTCCCATCCTCAGAGGTGCTCACAGTAGTTAGGATGAACCCTCCACTGGAGGCACATTTCCTCCATGACCTGTGGAAGAACCTCCCCAGTTGGCCTGACTAACTGCCCACTTTTCAGTGGCAAGAGTGATGAGAGTCCCTGGGCATCAAGGAGGACCTTCCCCTTGGTGCTGTCTGCACCCTGCCAGGAGCTGGGAGTGGTGCAAAGTGCTCACTGCAATGCTTGTGCTTCCTCCCACCATCCCCCTCCCAGTCAACCACTTTATTTATTGTTATTTATTGCTTCAGACATATGGGTCAAAATGCTAAATTATTTAGCTGCTGATGCCAGATGGATTTTAAAACAATTAACAAGTGCTAGAAATGGGCAGCTTGCTCTCTCTCTTGGATTTTGCCAAAAAAAGTGCCTGTTTTCTGTTTGTTTGTCAGCAGTTTGTGCCTCCTGCTCCCTGTGGCCATGTCTGGCCTCAGAGCATGTTTCTCCCTCAGCGAGTGCTGGCCTGAGTCAGGGCCCAGCTGGTCGGGGTAGGGGCTGAAATGCCCCAGAGTTACATTTTTTTTAACATTTTTAGTGTTGTTATTGTGATCCTGGGCAATAGACAGGCTGCATCACCCCCCTGCCATGGGATTCCACCACCCCACATCCATGCTGGGGAGACAGTAAAGCCCCAGCATCAGGGGCTTGGGGCTTAAATTTCTGGGAGTACCAAAACAGCTTTGAAGGATCCAGGTCTGAGCTCATCCTTTCTGTGTTGTGGCACGTGGGAAGACTCCATCTGGGATGGGGAGACCTGCATCCAGAGATGTCCAGTTCCCATGAGCCATCGGGGTCCAGGGGATGTCACCACTCACACCCATGTGAGAGACTCCAAAGTGAAAATCATCTCTGAGCATTAAGGCTGGGAATGAAGTTCACAAAATACAACGAATTGTCATCCTGGGATGCCCTCTGAGGCTGTCCTTCCCAAGAAACCCCCTGCCCTCTCCCCAGCAGCCCTCCTTTGATACATTCACAAGTTTCCCTAACAAAAGAGCAGGGTAAAATAAATTAAAAAAAAAATCCAAGGGGATCAAAATAAATCCAAGGTGCTGTACAATGTGTTGGTGAGGCCCTTCCCTCTCAGGGATTTTATGGTTTGCTCCAACCAGCAATCCAGATCCTCTGTAGTAAGACAGTGGGGGACAAGTAGTTCCATGCTTCCCAAGGCTCACAGCTCCACGCGAGCAAGGCAAGAGCATCCTCTGACCACATTTCAAAGCCCAGCTCACAGGCCAGATTTTGGCCACCAAACATTTGTTTATCTCCACAGCATAGGATGTGCTTTGTCCACAGCTGAAGGGAGGATTTGTTTCTCTTTTGAGTTTGTGATCACCCATAAAGTCAGGTACTTTGCATTTAGCCACAGGTTTATGAGGCCCTGCTGCCAGCCCAGCTCTCATGCATCCCTTGGTAGGACTTGCAGCCCTCTGCCAGCTCCAGGGAATAGGGCAGATGATGGAGCACATTTAACTGAGTTTCTGGTTCTAAAAAATGTTACACTAGGCTAAGGGTTTGGACCTGAATGAAAGTGGTGGATCTAATTTTAGACAGTACCTATGAATGAAACTTAAAACGAGCTGTTCAGGAAATACCTTCCTCTGCAGCAGTGCCAGGGAGAGTATGGGATTTAATGCTAAATTAGCCAGTGCCTAGGAACAGGTTACTGTGAGAATACTTTTTCCTACTTTTAACTAAATTAATTTTTAAAAAGAAATCTTATTTTCTACATAGGTGTCTGTGTCCTTCTGCAAAAGCTGCAGACCTTTCATCTGTCTTCTCTGCATCGGTGCCTTTTGCTGCATGTTCATCACCGTGGCCCCACTTGGAAGAGCTGTTGCTTCCATCTGGTGCCTGGGGATGGCCAAAAGTGACTGGCATGTAGGAGAAGCTTTTGAGCAAACTGAAAAGCTGTCCTAGGGTTCTTGCCCAGATGATCAGGCATGCTGACTTTCAAGAGGCCAGACCTCTTTCAGTTATGCTTTGTTATATTTCATTCCAACATTCCACTTTTGGTAACAAAGACAGATGCAAAAATTGCCCCTTCAGATACCAAGCAGACATCCCATCCCTGTTCCTCTCACCTTTTATCACACAGTTTTCATGTCTGTAATTTGGGACCCTGCACACCTGAGGGTTTAGCTGAGATATAAATCAAATCAATGGCTCTGTACCTTCCTGGACTGACTTGGCAGACAAGGTATAGGAACCTTTCTGAACAAATGGACCGTGCACAGCAATAGATGCAGTAAAACCAGGAAGAAGTAACTGCTAATAATGGGGTATCAGGAAGTCTAAACCACACCACTTTATCAAAGAATAATTTGCAGATATTGTAAGCCAACTGCTTCTCTCTAACCCTTAAGAAATATTCCCAGCCAGCAGCAAGGTTAGTAAAATACAAACCCATTTTTAATGCTTTTTTGGGCTTTGTTTGAATAATCTATATCTCACTGTTCTGGTCCTGGGGCCATTGACCTCTCTCTTAGTTCAATGATGTGAACTTTGGTTGGCAGATGGTTCACACTGGATGAACCTACAAAAGGTGAGATTTGCACTTTCAGAAATCTCAGCTGAGATGTTCATAGCCTGTAACACAGTAGATAAAAGACAGTTTTATTTAATAAAAAGATAGCAGGGTGCCTCTGAACTTCCTCATTACCTCTGTGGAAAATGAGTGATCTGTTGGAACTAATTCCAATAGGATTTATTTTTTTCCCCTTTGGTCTAAATGAAGCTTTTTACTCAAAAGATTTTAATATGAAGACTTCAGAGACCATTTTGCCGTTACTCTGTTTCCCCATTCGAAGTACACTAGGATGGCTGTGCCATCTTGCATTCTTTGCTGTGCCATTGTGACAGATGTGACCATGCCACAGCTTCAGGGGGTTGTTCAGCTGGAGAAATGTGTCCAGCTGTGCTGAAAACAGTCCCGAGTACTTCTGTCTCTGGAGTAGGACACAGCCAACACCAAGGATGGGTGGAGAAGAGAAAAATGGCATGGTCAGGTCTCAGAGCGGAGTCAGTAGGAATTCCATGAAGCCATGTTGATTTATACCATGAGAGGATCCGATGTAATCAGGGATGATCAAATGAAAACACAATATAAAACCTGATGGTGATTACATTTCCAAAGCGCTCTTTCTGCTCGTGCATCCTTTTGGCTTTGTGTCTCATCCCTCATTACCCACAGCTGTAGGTAGGAAAGAGAGATTGGGTACATTGCTCATATTTATAGGTAATAAATGCCCACTTGTCCCTCACTTGTGCTTGAGTTACTGCTCTGAGCCTTTTCTGAGTGGATGTATGGAAAGCTACACTGCCACAATGATTCAGACCCACTTAAAAAGATGATGGGATTCTTAGAAAGACTTTTCCTCAATTTGCAAGGAATTGATGGTGACCTGAAGCACTGACTGAGTGGGAGAGTGACCCTGCCCAGCTGAGTAAGAAGTTCAACCTTGAATCTGTGTCAGCTGCATGAAAGGAACTAGGCACTTTCCAAGGTTAGGAAATACTGAGATATTTGCACAAAACCTGGGTTCTGTTGGAGGCACAGGAGGTTACTGATTAAAGTCAGTAGAGCGAAGATGTCACTTGGGTTCTTTCCCCTTCTCCTGCCCCAGCCAGACCCATATTGCAAAAGTCATTTCTTGTCCAAACACTTGATCCACTTGCGAGTGGTCAAGCAGCTCTTGAGAAGAGCTGACCTTTCTTCACTTTCAAATGAAAAAAAAAGCAGTTGAAAGTGTCCAGCCCTTTCTAGCTCTTAGCACAGGTATCAGACTGGACCCAGTTGCTCAACTGAAGACATTTTAAATGCTGAGATTTAAACTGGGATTTCCAAAAGACATTTGGAAACACATTCATCAGAAATGTTTGGACTCGGTGGGAATGACATGCACCCCTTGGGTTCCTTCTAGAACCTCATACTGACACTTTTCTGTTGTTCCGCAAAAAAACACCTGTACATCTTGGGATTTTCCTTATAATTACTGGATATCTATAAAATCCACAACAGCCATGAGCTGTTACTTCTCCATAATAAAATTCTGGGAAGTAGCACCTTATAACAACAAGCAAATCTGCTTTAATAAGACAAAAGTCTTGTGCCAGAAGTCCAACTTTCCACTGGCAACATTTCTGGTTAATACTGGAAATTCTAAAAATCTGATTAAACATTTCTGGAATTTCTGGGAATATACTGAGATGCTGCATGGGCTAGTTCCTCATAAAGGTTTTCAACAAAATAGCTTCAGCTGGGTCTTATAGGAACCCCTCCAAATAATCCATCTCCCTAATTTCTTACTGTGGTTCCTTACATTTCCTAAACTGGCTCCTTAAATGACTTATGTTCTCCTTTGCAGAATGCATAGACACAAATAAACCACATATATAAGGAAGGAATGTTCCTCTATCCCACAAAACAAATTAAATACATTGATCCAAAATCATCCCTGGAGTAACTCCTGCAAATTCAGACGAAACGCTTGAATTGAGTTTATTAAAGCAGCATTTCTGATACAGGCTGGAAATTGCAGTTGAATGAGGTTTTGCAATAGTAAAATGGTTGTTTATTAGTGATGAGTGAATCACAAAACATCTGGCACATATGTTGATCTTAGAAAAAGAACTGAAAAAGTTTGAAACCTGATCAGGTCTTTCTGAATCCGTATGTCAGCAAAACTGCCTGGAAGTCTGAGTCAGGGTTCTCGCTCAGACATACTTCTGAAACGTCCAGATTTATACGGTTGGATATAGTCACATCTCAGCAAGTGCTAAGAAATTAGGGATGGTGAATTGAACTGGTAAATAAACAAGAACAAACTCGTTCCTGAATTTTGCATGATTGTGATCTTTTGGAGATAGTTACACAAATCCCTCAGCCATGCCAAAGCTGCAGAAGAGAATATAAAGGCAGGGGAAACAAAGTTAATTCCCAATTCAGACTTCATAAATAAACAAGGCAAGTTGTGTCCAGACTTTTGTTTTGTTTTCTTCTAAAACACTCTGTGAAACCACAAGAAGCTTTTCAAATATCTCTGTATAGAAATCAGATTTGGGGTTGGAGCAGCATGGCTTTATTTTGATTTTGTGGAAATCTTGGGGATAGATACCCTTGTCATGTGCTGGGCCAAGGTGTTCCCCCCAAGAAGCATGAAGCCAGAGATACTCCTGATATGATCCTTGACCAGACAGTGCGCTCACAGCTCAGACCTCTTAATTACAGCTTCTCAATTGCCCTTCTGAACACTGAAGGACTGGCAGACAGCCCTCAGGCAGGAGATCTGTACAGGTGGCTTTCCCCCTGCCTGGCCGTGGGCTCGCAGGGGAGCGCGGGCAGGAGAGGCAGCCCAGGAGAGGGTGAGTTAAGTCATTGCATGGTGGGATTCTGGACAGAGAGGGATGGTTACTTGGAGGCTGCTACATCCTTGGCAGAGAACAGTGGGAAGAGAGTCCTTTTCTTTCAAGCACACAAGCAACCACTCTTGGCAGACACCACTGAATCCATAGGGCCCCTTGCTGGGCCAGCTCATAGTTCCCCACCTGCCCACCTTACACAGGGGTAGGGGGTGGTTTGAGCCTCTGACTCACAGTGCTGTGCCTCAGCATCCCACTGGTGGCAGCAGGTTTGTAGGGTGATTTACTCATATAATCAAAGCCTAAGTATTGCACGATCTGGCAAGTCATCCATTCCAGCACCAAGAGCTGTGTCCAGTGCCACTAAATCCTGTTACAAAACTGAGTCTTTGGGATACCCCACAGTGACCTGCAATAACAATCCTACCCATAACTCGGACTCCACTTGATTCTTGGAGGAGAACAGACTGTGTTAAGAAGCTGGTTTTCATCTCTGTTGCCTGTGATTCTGTGCTTCAAGAGTGGCTGTGGCTGCTGCTTTCAGCAAGTTCCTGAAGCAATTTTTATTTCATTTTTTTTAAGGCTATGAAATCTTGAAATGCTCACTCATCTTTACTCAGCATATTCTCCAGCAGACACCTATGTGGTCACTGTGCAGCTCATCTGACCTTGCAAGGAGAGCAGTTGGTAGAGAGAAGCCCTCAGTCGAGGGATGCTGTGTGTGCTACAGGTGTACAGAAGGGATGGCTCAGTGATAAAGGCCCTCACTGAAGCATCACAGGACCTGTCATGTGTCTTTTTGCTGTCACAGATACCCTGTGAAAACCAAATCTATTGTGCTGCCTTTCCACATGCCCTGATTGTCCCTCCCAAGGATGCTGTAAGGGGAAATGCAGGGAAGAGCAGTTTGGGTACACTTGGATGTTTGGTGGTTCTGGCCCTTACTCCTCATGAAGCTGTAGGACAGGGTGTGAGTCTCGGAGATGTAACTGAGGACTGTAAATGGCCTTCTGACTGCTTTAAGGGAAGAATTTCTGGGAGACCCCCAGCTCTCAGAAGTGCTGTTTTCAACTTAAACCCAAATTTGTCTTAGATACACCAAAGAGCACTTTTCTAAAGATGTCAGGTACTTCATCAGAACTTGAACAAGTAATAACACTAAGGCAAAATGTCTAAATTACAACTTTCAGTTGCATTTCAACAGCATGTAGCACTCTGTCCTGTCCTGGAAGCCTTGAGTTGGTCACAGGGTATTGTTACTCCTCAGAGCTGAAGTCTTGGGTCATCAACCCAGACACACCACGTCCTGTGAGAGTAGGACTCACCAGATCATTCTGTAGTTTTGCCCAAGACCTAGAATAACAAACTGCACATATTATTATTATCATCATCATCAACATCATCATCATCATCATGTGTTTAGAACAGAGCCTCACCCTTCCCCTCTGGAGCAACTCGCACCTTTCTGGAAAGGTCTCAGCATGTTCTGTTTGTGCTCAGGCCATGAGCAGCTCTTACCTGGCCATACAGAGAGGCACTTTTGTTCCTAGAAGTAAGCAAGGATGGATTAGTAATGTTCTGGAATAAGTGTAAAATGTAGTACCTCAACAAAATAATGATCTTTTGAATCAAAGCCATTTTGAGCCACAGGTAGAATTCTGGTCTTCAGCCTTTCCATTCAGGGCCTTTCTGGTGGAAAAGAAATCCTTAACAACTATGTAACACAATAAGATTTTGAGCCCATGGAAGAAAATTGCATATCTAAAGAAATATGTCTCCTATAACAGTGGTTTCCAGCAATAGGAAAAGGAGGGCAAAGTCTTGTACTTAATTACAGTCCAGAGAGCTGTATGAGCACCCTGGTGGGGTTTTGAGTGGTTGAAACCGGCAGAAAAGTTCAGACTTAACAGGGAGTTATATAGCTAAGCAGAGTTTTCTTTTTTTGTGTGCATCTTTCTCCTGAAACAGGAATTATGCATTTGCATTGTTAGGAAATAAATCCATTCTTTGTTTCTATCTATTTTACTATCTATCTTGAGCATGAAAGGGAGTCAAGTTCAAAGCTTTCCACTACCAGGTTGTAAAGCAGGAGTGACAGATCCCTCCTGGTGTGCCTTCAATGGAACACAAAATTTAAGGTACTCAGGAGGCAGAAAGGGGCTTCTCGAATGAGCTGCATGAGTCAGTTTGCAGAGTGGAATCTTGACCTTCCCATGACAAGAATTAGCCAGAGAGTTCCTGGCATGTGGCAGGACAGTAGAGAGAGTGCCTGGAGCTCGAGGGTCTCCTGTGGGTTCAGTGCTCCCGCGCTCCCTGGGCGAGGTGCTGCAGTTCAGGTCGTGCAAACCGAGCCCTCGCAGGGGTCACGGAGCAGTTCCGTGTGCTGAGCAGGGCTGGGCTCTGCTGGGCTGAAACTGCTCTGCAAACATCCCTTATTATCCTGGATTACAGAAACTATATATAGATCCTGTCGGGATTGACAGAGTTCTGTTACCAGGCACACAACAGAAAGTACAAATTTATCAAAATGAAATGGAAGTCAAGAGAACATACTGTCTAAGGCAACAAGGCGGTTCAGACAGCTCTGCAGCAGCCTAAACACATGACAGACTCAAGCAGCTCCCACCGCTGCCAACACAACTGCTCGCGGGGTCTGCCAAGAAGCCAGATGCTGCTGCTGGAAAAAATATCTTCAAGAGTTTGGCATCAAGATCCTGTGATTACCATCCAAATGGGAGGAGATGGAGTGGTAGAATGTGAGTTTAGTATTTAGCACCCCAGAACTGTGCAGCAGCCTTTGAAGGCAGAGGAAAAAAGTTCAAGCAAAATATTTTTGCTAAAAATATGTTCAGAGAAATGAACTTTTTTTTTAAATAGCAGAAAACCAAGCTATTATTAAAACAACGCAAAATATTTTATGTCCGTATCAATTAAATGAGTAAAACCAAAGAGGATTGTAGGTTCTTTACTTGAGTAAATTTTGTTAAGGAATAGTTTTATAAAGGTCAGAGCATGAGCTCTTTGTCTCTTGTGTTGTTACTAGTGGAAAGTTCCACTGCAGATAGCATCACAGAGCTCCCCTACCCAAGACAAATAGAGATGGGTAGGAGCATTCCCACATAAGTTTGGGAAGGGTTGAATTTAGATCCAAAGTCTTCAGCTAGCCCTTCTCAATCAACTAACAGAGGCCAAGTCCCTAAATCCAAACTGACCCAGGTTTGGGAGGAAAGTTGAGCCCCAAACTACCTGAGCTTGCTCCAAATCTTGGAGTTTAAGCCCATGTTTGGAGGTAAAGCAATAGAGGGATGGAACATTCCTTAAAGAGGTTTGAGGCTGGTCCTGAGCCTCCTCCTCCTTTCTAACACACATGACCGATACCTTCATAATCTGTTTTGGAGTCCCTCCTGTTCAGAGAGGTCTCCCACCACCTTGCTGGGTGTCCCCAGTGGACATGGTGGTTATGAGTTCTCAGCAAGTTGAAAAAACCGGGCAAGGCAACATCCCCTGGCTGTCTGCACTCACCTCTGGTCTCCAGTCTTGCACTGCTGTATAAGTGCTGGTTCCACTCCATGACTGGGAATCCTATTATTATTGTAATAGTAGTAATAATAATAATAATAATAATAACAACCCCAGTGAGAACTCAGAAACATCTGGAAAGTTAGGACACGAAGACTGTTTTATTTTACTTGTATTTTTGGTTACTTTCTTTTATGACAGATCTGTATTTCAACAAATGTTATCTTCTTACCTGTTATAACATATTGGGACAGAGGAAACAGAGCTATTCATCATCATCATGCTCTGCTTTCTGGGCATGTCAGATTGTTTTGGAGGGGAGGTGGGCAGAGAAGCAGAGAGCATGTGTTCCCTCACTTGGGAGCTCCCCCAGGATGCTGCTGATTCGTGCCTTTTCCTTCAGGGAGGTTTGTAAAAGGGAGAAGGACTCCATGGCAAACCTATGTTTGTCCTGGAGGGCTCAGGCTACGTCATTCCTAGATGGTGCTGTGCCTCTTCCGAGCACAGCCTGAGTCCCAGCTGACCTGGAGGGTGATGGTTTTCTCCCTGAAGGCCACAAAGATCTCAGGTAACTGCGTAGCTAATGTAATTTTCCAGTAGCTTTTCACACATCTGACCACAGGAGCTGATAAATTCAGCTGTTAATTCTACAGCAACTGAACAAGATAATCCAAACCCTCATCCTTTGAGGTCACTAATTACTCATGGAAACAGAATGGGATGAGTCACAGAACAGGAGGGCTGTAATGGATGGCTGTAGGCTCAGGGGAAACCTTCTCATCTTTACAACTACCTGAAAGGGTGTTCTAGCCAGGTGAGAGTTGGGCTCTTCTCTCAGGAAACAAGTGATAGGACAAGAGGAAATGGCCTCAAGTTGCAGCAGGGGAGGTTTAGATTGGATATTAGAGAGAAATTCTTCACCTAAAGGGTTGTCAGGCTCTGGCACAGGCTGCCCAGAGAAGTGGTGGAGTCACATCCCTGGAGGGATTTAAAGGCTGTATAAATGTGGCACTTGGGGTCATAGTTTAGTGGTGGGTTTGGCATTGCTGGGTTAACAGCTGGACTCAATGATCTTTTCCAACCCAAATGACTCTATTCACCCACGTGGGGCTGATGTTTTAGTCCTACACAATATCGCTTTTCCAGAAGGCTGTTTGACTTGGGAAGGGGGAAAGGTGGGGGGTGCTTTTCAGGGCGAGTGACAGCAGGAGTCTGACACACAGTTCTGGTGTCCCACAGGCCATCCTGGAGACCAGGACAGATCTGGTTCCCCAGCTCTTGGCCAGGCTTTGATGGGAATGAGCTCTGAGAGTTTCATCAGTGTCAGATGGTGGAGATTTCTGCCTTTAAAAAGCTGGAGACTGTGGGTGGCACCTTCTCCCACAGCCTCCTCTCCACTTGCTGCAGTTGGGGTGTGGGTTGGGTCTGGCAGCGCTGACAGTCCCAGGTGAGGGGGGCATCCAGACATGCCTTTTTACTTCACAGAAAGAAATTTTATCTGCCCCAGTTAATAGAGAGGATTTTTTTTCCCTGAGACATAGCATTACAAACTATAATTTATTACCCATCTCTGCATTATCACTTCTCTAGATTTCCCCCATCACTCGACTGTGTGTGTTCGGAGGCGTGTGTGCCCTCCCAAGCTTAGGCTCAGGTTTCTGCTTTAACTCCTGCCTTCTGTAAATGTTATTTCAGTATCATCAGTAGTTTCTCCTATTTCAGAATCCATAATGAATTAAAATAATTTGTTATTCAGATCATCTCTAAGTCCCTGATGGTGATGTTATTCAACTGATCAGCTTAACAAAGGTGACTGGAGCTCCCTACATTATGAAGGCTCTCCTCAATCACTAGTTTTGATCCTGGGTTGAAGTAAAATGCTACAATGGCCACTCTTGCACCCAGTTTGTGTGCCAGCCACTGGAAATGTGACTTGGTTGTGTTTTACAGGGAAGGCTCAAACTGTTAGGATACTTTAAAGAAATGGCCAGGTCTTCTAGTATTTTGAATAGGTTTTCAGTAGAACTTTGAGAAGGAAAAGATGAGGGAGTGAGCCTTTGCAACAATGAACTGGCACCTGAGTCTCTAAAGGACTGCCCTCCCTGATGACTCCTGGAAGATCCTGTGCTCTCTATGCTTTTTCCAGCTATGCAGGACATCTGGATACCGTATGTGAGATTTCCTGTTGGTGCCTACAGGTGTTGGTGAATCCTAGCTGTTTATGTACTTGTCTGCAGTCCCTTGTAGTAAGAAGCAAAATGTCTCTTGAAATAACTTCTGAAATTAAGATGCTGTAAGATTTAGGTAGTTTGTGTCAGTATAGTCTGGCAGCTTTGAAGCCATCCCATAGCCAAACTCTTTCCTGGCTGGTGCTTTACCATCAGTTCATGGATGCTGAGTGTCTTAGAGAACTAGATTTTTGGCTATCCTTGAACACTCACATCCTCAAGTGTTACTTTATAGCAGAGACTGAATCTGTGGTTGGGTTACTGTGAGATTAACTTATGTGCTCACCATCAGCATCTCAGCTACTCCTCAGTCTTTGCTCATGACTGCTTTTCCCCTGGAGCTCTTGTTCTCTGAGTAGCAGACAGGGGTAAGGTGTTGTAAATTGAATTTACACAGTGGTGTAACTTTTCTATGCACTCACACCCTGTGCAAGATTTCATACCTGGATAGATCCACCGGACTCTACTGAGGTCATGAAGGAAAAGCTGTGTATGATTCATGATACAGGACTTTTATACTTAGAGTTGACCAATTTAACTTATTCCCATCACTTTATTTGGAGCAACTAATCTATTGCACAATAATCCAAGGCAGCATGAGTTCAAAAACATGTGAGATCTAGGATACTTTAGATCAGGAACCATAGGTTTATATCATGTACCTCACCTTCAGATAGCATGCAATTTGTCCATCTGAACAGAAAGGTCATATAAGACATATCTCAAAAAATGTGCAAAAAGCCAAAACAAGCAACAGTTGTAGCTAAACCAAGACACTCTGCCAGGTGAGAAAAATGCCTTTTCTGGGGAGCGCTGCTGAGATGGTGGATGTCTGCCTGTCTCATCTGCTGGGGGAAGGAAGGGACCTCAGCTGAGGGGGTGGCTGGTCCCCTGGGGAGGATAACTGCACGCAACTTTCCCTCTCCTCCAAGGATGACTCAGGCACGATGCCCTCCCACAGGCTGGGCTAGCCTTTGAAAATGTGTGTGGTTTCATTTCTAAATCTTAAGTAGTTTGATTCTTACTCGAATAACCCACTCAGTGCAACCATGTTTTACTCTATCTCATGCTACAGACAAGAACTGATTTAAGGAACTGTGTTAGTATGGCAGCATTTGGTTGTCTTCAGAAATATCTGAAGCTCACCTTCCTGGTGAGATCTATTTCTCCTCTTTCTGCCTGAGGAAAATACTTTCATTTTCTCTGTATCTGGAGCTGACTTAGTTTGCTTTCTGAAATTCATACAGAGAGAGAATTTTCTTGGAGTGTGAAACATAAGCCTTTAAAGTACACATACCAAGCACTCAGGGCAGTTATAGTGTCCTCGTTTCCTGGGAAGCATGACTCTACTCATTAGGTGCAAGTCACCTGGACTGAAAAGCCACTGGTCATTCCCTCAGGTCATCAACTGCACTCCAGCAGCTCCAATTACCTTGGCAGAATAGGATCACCCATAACAACCTAAGTAAATCAGGAAGTCACCAAACAAGGGAAGTAATTACAGCTTCTTTCAATACTGAAAAAGCAACCTGTTCTTTTACGACCCATCAAAACCATGTGTTTGCCTTTAGTGGTTAAAATAAAGGGTGTGCAATTTGGGAATAATCCAGCTATGAAGTTTCCTTAGTAATTGGCAAGTCCTGAAAGGTTTTCACTTCTGCAATTTAAAGGTGGTGAGCATGAAATTAATTTAATTTTCTTTTAGATTAGTCTTTAAGGGACACTACAAAACCAAAGAATTACATTCTTAAATGGTGAACCCACATTTCACCCATTTGACATAAAGATTATTTTGTTAACTACCTTTAAATTTCATTTACAATGTGATTTAGTCATGCAGTAAAATAGAATGTCAGTCACAGTAGCTGTATCAAACAGAATTCTGTTCAGAATTCAAAAAACATTTACCACTTTCAGAGAAAGTCTAGCACGTTACTCAACCCTAACAGTGCTATTATATTATCAGTTTACGCAACACACTCTTGTTTTTCAGTCTTTGTTTCAACACACCCATTCATTTGATTCAGATTCAACTGGTTGTAGGTGAAAAAGTATTTATTTGCAATAAGTCCACATGCATTTTTGCACAGCACTTTTCAAACACTCAGGGCACAGGTTTGTGCCATTGGTTTAATGGATGGATCTCCTGGAAATCTGAGCATGAATCAGCTCTTCTTTTTGGAAATAAAAACTCTGCTCGCACATGGTACTTCTTGTTGGGCTTAGGCTGAGCATATGACTAATCTGGCTGAAATCAGTGGGATGACTCAAAATCCCTAAAACACTGTGCATCCCTGCCCCAGGGCCAAGATACAGGATGTTGAATTCTGGGGGGAAGGTTTTTTGCCTAAATTATACTTAATTCACTCCTTTCTATGGTAAACTCTTTAAAAAAAGAATAACAAATACACTAGAATATTACCTCCAAATTTTGTTGGGGAGGGTGTCTAAACATTACATTCTCTAACTTAAAAATTCAATAATTAGATCATCATCTTACCTTGTTCTGCATTTATTCAATATTTATCCAATACCTTCCATATCAGATAATTTACTTGACCAAGGTGGCCTTAATGAACTCTCTATAAATTAAGTTCACTTAATGAACTCTCTATAAATCTCTGCCTGTTGTTCAGGTGTGTTTGTTGCTTTTGAAGCCAATGGCTGTATCTGCATAAGGCTGGAACCAAGCAGTGACACGACCCCAAGATGGTGTTTCTGAGAAAGAATTAATCCCTGAGTGGTTGCTTCCATTCTCAGCCCTCTCTGAGGATCTGCACCTTCCCAGCAAATCATCCTTCAGCTTCCAATATGCCAAGAGCTTCCCACTGTCAGAGAATTTGTGGTATATAGTGTATTCTTCAGCTGCCACTGAGATGTTTTGAGTTTTGTCCTTTAAACTGGTCATGAGGTCTTTCTGAACTAAGAGAAAGGGCAGCATCTGCTCAGTGCAGCAATACTGGCTGCTAATGAAAATTTTGAGAGAAAAGGAGAAATGACAGCACCCTTCATTGCAGAGCTGTTTCCCCTCTGCTCCCCACACACTCCTTTCTGCTGGTGTTTCCCCAGACCTGCTGTATGTTCACTGATTCATCCTCTCCATTGCTGAGACACCTAAACATTTCCAGAGGAAGGCAAGAAACCAGGTCAGCAGAGTCAAAGTAACCAAGGGAAAAAACTCATATTCTTGTACTGGGAGAAAAGTCAGGAAAAAAAAAATACCATAAAGTGGGATTTTAAAAAAAAAAAAAAAAGAGAGAAAGAAAACATCCACAGAGTGGTTTTGAAAACCAATGTCTGACAGCTGTAGTATATTTGGTTTCTAACATCCCAATGGCTCAATGAGGAAAGCAAAGCTAATGGTACAGGCTCTGAAAATCCCACGTCCGAGCTACTTTGGGGTTTACTCAATATAACTACTAACTTGCATCTGTACTCTAATTACCTTTGTCCCTTAAACCCGTGGGGAGCAGGCTGACTTGAGACACAAGCTAAAACGCCACAGAAAAGATCTCAAAATATTCTCTGGCATTCTCTGTCCTCCCTCTTGTATGCTCATCCCTCAACAGTCTGAACAGTGGCCACATGTCAGCCCTGCATCCCTGGGCTGCTCCTGCCCTGCAGAAACCTGCTGAACCCATGAGGAAGAACTTCCTTTCTATTGCTTCCCATTGCATCTCTCACCCTTTCCCTGTTCCTTTCCAGATTTTATTTTTCAAAGTAGCTGGCAAATAGCTGTGGCTCACATGCTCACAGTAGTGGCTTCCTGACCCCAAAATGTGTATGTTTCAGGCCAAAAATGCACTCCTCAGGCATTTGTTGGCTCCTTCAGGACAGTGTTCCAGCCTGCCCCAAGGAGCCATGGACAAAGCAAGCTGATCCTGCCCCCAGCAGCCCACGAGGTGATCACAGCCACCACAAACAAACTGCTCGTTGAGTTCACTTCCACTTTTCAGCTCAAGCCAACTGGGAATGTAAACCACACGGACCAAGGAAAGTTGGGAAAGTTGCCAGTGAATGCAGAAAAAAAGAAAAGGAAGATGGGGAAAACCAGAGGTAAGAACATGAACACTGTTTATATAACACTCATGTTGATTTGGGTCAGGCCTTGCAAGGCAGAGAATTGTCTTCGGAAGTGACCTTCCCTTTGGTAGAGATTAAGATTTTGGATCAGACCTTTGATCTCTGGGTGGGGATTAGCTGCATTAATTGTTTGTCAGAGACATCAGGTGTGTACAAAGTTAAAACTGACCTGCCAGTGCCATCTTGGGAGTTGGTTCAACCCACTGTAGGGTAAGGTGCCAGTGAGGAAATCATGATTTCATGTCTAGATTCAGATGTGGAAGGAATACAAACACCCAAAATTCCTCTTCCCCAGATTTTAAGTGTTCAAACCCAAGGGTTGGTTTTGACTCTATGAAGGTAAATTTAGTCCTCTAGAGGGCATGGTTACACTGACTATATATTTAATAATTGTCTAGTATTACCTTGGTTATCTATTAATTTTTACTGGTGTAAATCAGGAGTCAATGAACTGGCACAGGTGAAGCTTCATTGTCTTTAAACCTTGTTGTAAGGTTTTCCATAGAAACTCTGTTCTTGAGGGGGCTGATCCTGTACAGGCCAGAAGGTTTGGGTTTGATCATTGGAGAAGCTTTCCAAGAGGTAGTTGGAATTCTTTCCTTGCTACCAAAATCCAGTGTTCAAATTTGTGGATGTATTTTCCATATGTATTTATGCTCCTGCTTTGGTTAATCCCAGCATCCCTGGGCTGAGTCATCTGAACAGTAGCATAATGTGGGGTTAGAGCCCATCCCTCTCAGAACTTATGGCAGCCCCAGACACTGCACTGAAATTATTTGGGCAGTCTGGTGGTTGAACTTATCCAGCCAAATTTCAAAGTTAACAAAACTGTGCTGATGCAGATATGGCCACTGGCTGTCCCACTGCACATGTTCCCCTGGTGTGCAAACAGAGAAGAGGTTGGAATCCAGGACTACACAACACAAAGGAAGATGCTGCCCCAGCTGATCCAAAAATCCACCTCCTCCACCGAGGCAGAACAAACTGTGCAAAGTCTTATTAATCTGGAAGTCACATTTTTGTAGTGTTTACACAAGGTTCACTTGTCTGTAATGGAAACACTTGCATTTTATTCAGTTTTATAATATTTAAATCCCCTTATAAAATAAACGGCTACTTGCTGGAACATTACCCATACTGTATGTCCAAGGTCTGAAGAATTTTAAAGCTATTTTCTAAGATGTAGTGGAGAAAGTGAAGGACTGGAAACAGTAGTAGTAGTAGCTAGTGCTACAAATGAAGAAACATCAGTCTAGTTTTTGTGGCTTCCTTCAGCTTCTGAGTACATTCCACATGCATAACATGTTAAGATTTTTCTCTTGGGTCATTCATAGTGCCAAACCAACACCTAGGAACTGAAAAGGGCATTAATCTGCACCAATTTGTTATCATTACTGAGCTGTGCCTCACTGGATCCCTTTACTTCTTCAGTTACAATTGGAAGTCGTCCTCCTCATCCTGGACCATGGTGATTATGGTCTTACATTTTTTCAATTCATTTGCCTTTTTATGAGTTTTTTCTCATGACTGGAGAAGGGATTTTCTTACCTGGTTTAAAAGATACCCACTGGCCTGTGGTGAACCAGATTCCTTTGAACGAATCTACACTTTCCAATTCAACATGGATCTTGCAAGGGCTGGGCTGCCCCTGCTCATAGACATTGGGCAAAGCCAACATGATTTGTTGCTTCACAGAGCTTTGTTGTTACTGGGTTTGTAGGAAGAATACAGCCTATAAAAGAGTCTTGTCTCAGAAATTTGATGCTGATAATCTGACCTTTCTCTGAAAATGGATTAAGGTGCTCTGAGTGATATCGTAGATATCACTTTTATGCCAAAAACTTGTTCACTCTAGACCTGGTTTGTGAAATGACTAAAATAACAATTGCTCCTCAAAAATTCAGGCTGGATTTCAGTGCACAAGAAAACTCCTTTTCCTAGCTTAGTTAATAAACATTAGCATGTACTGGATGCATCCAGTGAAACTTTTCATGCTCTGCTTTAGGATGACAGCCAGGCAAAACTCTCCTTCAAAACAGAAAAAAAAAAAAAAAGTAATTTTCTGCTCTCCCTTTTGTCTTCATTTCCAGCTAACAATTGGATTTGAGAGGAGCAAGTATTTCCTGTGAGAACTAAGCTAGTGCAAATCTTCAACTGATCTCCGTGCTCAACCTGCTCATCTCTCCATATCCACTTGCTGTGTCTGATCGTACTTCAGAATTTTTGAGGGCAAATATTGTTCTGTGTTTAAGTCACCACGTCCCTGGCCTTAGACACTTCAACTCTGTTACAATGCTAATGCTGCTATCAGCATTAAAAATAACATTAGAAACTGGATATGCAGAGCAAATTCTGAGGCCAGAGGTGCCCTGATGAGGTCACTCCCAGCTGATCCTGGTCTGCCGTGCAGACATCCCTTGGCACTGCTGTGGGCTGGACATACTTGTGTAATATTTTGTAGCACACATGAAAACACAGTGTGAAGGCCATTAGAGAGGAAGGAGGGGGTTGGAACAGGGTTGTGTTGGCTTCAATGCTGGCAATGCTGTGTCAGATCATTGTTACTGCAATCATTTCATTCTAATTCGTCCATATCAGCCATTTCTAGGTCTTCTCAGCATTTCCATCTTGCCATCATGCTGAAGAAGTCTTTGGCTGTGATTCACTATGCTTGGCTGGTGTCAGTGAAGCAGTGAGTGACCCTGTTATCCAAGTCCATCTCTCCTCCACAAGACAGACAGCCAAGCACTGTTGGCCCCAATGGATATTGCTCAGCAGATCTTTGTCAGGCTTGTTCAAACAAGATATGTTACCACTGACCTACCAGCTAAAAGTTCATGCCTCTGACTCCAGGATACTTCTTAGTGTCATTTGCTCATTGAAATAATTAGTTATTGTAAGATTATCACAATTAGGGGGATTTTTTTGTTTGTTTTAAGACAAATGACACTCTTCTTGCTGTCAGAGGCCAGGTGGGTAGTTTATTCATTTACGTTCTATTCCATTGTGGGTTTGGGTTCATGAAAATGAAAGAACCTATGCCTTGAACAGAGCCAACTTCTTTACAAACCTCCCCAAGCCTTTTCCAGTTTAATTCAGTGCTGGCTAATGCAGGTCAGGCTTCTTTAAATGAAAGGTGCCAATCACATCGAATTATGCAGTGGTTTTTCACAAAGCCAACTCACCTGTTTGCTGGAGACTTGAGTCAGACCACCAAACACATTTTCACTTACGCCTAGAAATGAGCCAAACCCACAGAGTCCAGATCCAAGTCTGGCTTCAGGCTCTCATGGTCTGATCTTGATGGACTCTATGGTTTCTTTACCTAAAACACCTTTACCTAAAACTTGAGCTGAGACCTCTGAGGCATGACAGAACACCAGCCTTGGTTCAGAGCCTCCAAGGGGTATGGTCTGACCAGCTTTTCACTCTTTAGACAAATGAATTTACAGATTTTGTTCTGATCTACTTTTGATTACTTCCGGGCTTTTACTTTACGTTTCCTCCATTCCCAGATGGCACAAGATTTGAGATCAGTTCAAGCATTGCACATCAGAACTGATGGTGGTCCGTATTATTTTGCCAATGCTTTTTTCACATGTAGAGTAGCATGTATTTTGGATCTGACATCTGAAATAGCTCATTTTCTTCATATTTCTTGTCTGAATTCAGGGGAGCTGGCTGTGCTGGGACTGCTAGGAGGAAGGTTAAATTTCATCAAGCCTTTTTTGAAAGAACATTTAAGAACTAGCATTTGCTGTGGGGGCTGATAAGCAGGCGTGTGCATCTCATTTGCACTCTCTGAATCTCAGGTCCAAATCTAACAGAAAGAACAAAATTCTTCATCTTTCCAAGAGGGAGGCACTTCATACTGTCCAGTCTACTGATTAAACTATTTTGCTGGATATCTTGAGAGTCAGGTCCTGTCATCTTGGTAGAAATACCAGAAGAGAACGTGGAGCTTTTCATAAAGGAATTTGCCTTTAAGTCTAAATGTTTCTGTGATCCATCTGAAAGTGTTAGCCACCAGATACGCAGCAGAGCACTGAGAAGTGGTAGCCAGTCTGTAAAAAATTAATTTCCAAAATGGAGTTTGACTTCCTCAAGCCCAAGAGTTCTATGGAGGGGGGCACATGGAGATTCCCTGGGAATGGACTACAGATACTATAGGTCTGGGGAGTCATAAGATTTCTGAGCCAAAACTATTACTACTGTGTTTTCAAATTTCCTTTCTAGCTCTAATTACCAACAGCCAAACAAAACAATCTTGAAGACCTAAGTCTCTGTCCATCCACAGCCCTACAACATTGCCAAGACATATTCCGTTACACTACCTAGCACAAATTATTTTCTATCCCTTCAATGTATTTCTGGTTTTAAATAATACTTTTTTCTTTTGATTCTGTTTTTACTTCTTTCTCCTGCAGTGACTTTACCTCTGTGGAGTCCCTTGCCACCACAGATCAAGGGCTAATTTTTTCAGGCCAGTTTGTGGGAATTTAGGTAAATAAGTGGGTATTCCCATAAATCACGTATTTTCAGAGGTCAGTGAAAGTGCATATATTTCCGTTGCCTCTGGAGAGATTTTTAGCCTGAGCTTCTTGATAAATCAATTAAATTTCTTTTGCTGACAAAAGTAAGAATAGCACTGTTTGTAAAACCATTACGTGCACATTCTGTGAGAGGCTTTGAGAATGTGGCTGCCTTAATTGCATTCCCCAGAGAGTTCATCCTGAATACCTCGACTTGGCCAAATTCCCCCTGACTTGGATGGCAATTTGTTTTGTGGAAGGAAAGCCAATGGGATCCTGGGGGCATCAGGAAGAGCCTTGGAGCAGGGCAGGGAGGGGATCCTGCCCCTCTGCCCAGCCCTGGGCAGGCACATCTGCAGGGCTGGGCCCAGCTCGGGCTCCTCAGCACAGCAGGGCCAGGGAGCTCCTGCAGCGGGGCCAGCGCAGGCTGCGGAGATGCCCAAGGGCTGGAGCAGCTCTGGGAGCAGCAAAGGCTGAGGGAGCTGGGGCTGTTCAGCCTCCAGAGCAGAGCCTGAGAGGGGCCCTCCCCAGGGGGTGTCAGGGGCTGCAGGGAGGGGGCAGAGGCTGGAGCAGGCTCTGCTCGGGGGGCCCAGCAATGGCCCAAGAGGAACGGGCAGGAACTGATGCCCGGGAAGTTGCAGCTGGACAGGAGGAAGAACTTCTTTGCTGGGCAGTGACCCAGCCCTGGAGAGAGAGCAGAGAGGGTGTGGAGTCTCCTGAGTGGAGATCTTGCAGAGCTGTGTGGACACAATCCTGTGCCATGTGCTGTGGGATGGCCCTGCTGGGCAGGGAGGTGGGACCAGATGAGCCACTGTGGGCCCTTCCAGCCTGACCCCGTCTGGGATTCTGCGTGATTGTGCGAAAGCAGCAGCAAACCAGCACAAAGGAAGTCAGCAGACATGGAGCACACTCAGAGCAGCAGCAGGAGGTTTGGTTCCCAGGGTAGGTGCTTTCTGCTGCCCCAGTTCCCCAGTGCTCCTGTAGGCAGATGTGTGCCCAGTCTGCACAGCCCTGACACATGCACATGGACATTACTCCACCTGTAGAAAGACAGCTGACTTCAATGAAAGGAGAAACTTTTTTTGCATGAAATGGAAAGGACCTAAGTGCAGAATAAGGACAGACAGAATGGAGCAAGGCATGCTGTCTCCAAAATTTATTAAAAAAAATACAGATGTAGAAACAGGTGTTCAGGATATGTTTTTCCCACCTTACATCCCTGTCCAAGCTAATCCACATTTGAGGACACAAAATACTGTAAGAATTCCTCCTTCTCCCAATACAACTGCATTCATTCTTCAGTCCCACAACTTTCAGCACCAGGCATATTCCATCCACACAGAAAATAGCTTGCATACCTCCTCGACCACAAACACACATCCTACTCATGGTCTTCCATGCTTGCAAATGCAGAATGAGTGGAGAATGTTATACTTCACTTAAATATTGGCTGCAGCTCTAAGGTGTGTGATCCTCTTCATCCAGTCTGAAGTCCAGACTGTACTGAGTTGCTTCCTCTCCTTTAAAAATCATCTATGAAATCAAGGGGAAAATGGTGATTAGACACTTGCTTCAGATACATAAAAATGAGTATCAGGTGGAAAGGCCCTGGCTGATCACCTGTAAATCTAGCCCAGCAGTGCTGTACTCACTGAGTTAAGAGTTATTCTGGGACAAAGGCAATTCACAGTGTTCCCTACAGACCATCTGAGATGTTTGGACTCCTAATCCTGATCAGAGTGTTTCAAAGGAAAATGCTGAACAATTCAAACCAGTAATAGTAAGGTACGACCATGGTTTGGATTTTTTCTCGGTGCCTGGCAGACAGACCCTCCAGTGTGTGTTGCAGCATAAATATGTGTGACTAATTCTTTGTGTTCTCCAGATATTGCAAAGCAGTTGTCAAAAGGACATGCCAGGTAAGGAATTGGAGCCTTCACGGTGTTTAGAGAGGTAGAAGGCTCACTAGAGTTGTAGGACAACCCCTTTCTTACCATGCTATCACTAATATGTGTAGTAGAGTCTCCAGGAAGAGGTCATGATGTGCCCAATTCTCCTTCACACCATAACTATGCACTGCAGGGGTGTTATTGCCTCTGACCTTCAGGATATCCAAGGCTCTTTGTGCTTACTCACTGCTGGCTGCTACACTGGTAGGATTTTGCAGCTTTCATGGTTGTAGTATAGCCCAGAAAAGCCATCTGGGGGCTCAGGCCCCATGGAAATGCTGTCTGCCAGCTCTGCCAGGATTTTTTGCTTGTTTATAGGACATAGCATTTGTTGTCAGCCACTTTCAGTTCCTACTTAATCAAGCAAATGAGGAGGAGGACCAACATTTCATCTGTTGCCTCAAGCCTTTTTACCTGCCTCTGCCCATTCTTTAGCTCACATCTGAAGATCTGCACAAGTGTCAAATTATTTCATGTAACATTGGTGATGCAATGATGAAATTAAAAATAAATTCAGGAAATGTACATTTAAAGGTTACAAACTAATGGAAAGTCAGGAAATCTGAAAATGACACTGATGGCATAAAACCTTAAATGTCTGCAAGTCTGTAACTACCCAAATTCAGCCTGGAGTTCCCTTGTTCTGCACTGAGAGATATTTGCACCTTGCTGGATGGGATAGTGAAGAACATTGTATTTCTATTGAGTCAGTTTTCTCCATATGATGCAACAGAAAGGCCTTGCCACAGGGATAGGAGACTTCTGCTGCAGTCCACCTCTCCCCCCCTCTCCAAGAGGCTCATCTGTAGGTCTCACTTCAGTCTTCACCAGTCTGAGGGGGGACAAAGTGAAAAGGATAAAAAATAATTAACTTGGTGTCAGTGGAAATACTGCTCTGGAGTTTGCCCCAGCTGCCAGATGTGGAAGTGGTTGGCAGGGGCAGAAGGGCTGCAAGTTTTGGACTGGAGCAGGTTTTTAATTCTCATTGACTGATATTTTGCAGGAAGCTCTAAAACCGCTCACACAGCGTCCAAACCTCCTCACCCATCCTCTTGGGATCCTGCTCAGGGGTCTAAAGCTGGTCTGGAAACCTGCAGCCCGGGAGTCTCACCATTAATTCTACCATTTCACCCTGCAGATCTGACCTCTTTAAGAGTGATTTGATGTTTCTTTAAGCAACACCCCGTCTCTATGAAGAAATGCCAACAGAGGGGAAGTTTCAAACTTGCTATTTTTATTTAAGCTGTTGGAACAGTATGGATATAATGTGAGTAACTGGACAAGCCAAGAGGGTGTCTGTCAGTCAGTGACTCAGTCTTCAGATCAGACAGATGCAAGCCCATATAAACAGGTTCAGCCCAAAAGTCATGATAATTAATAATTTATTTTCATACATTTCAAAACACCAGATACAGTAAAGCGAGTGTTTTCTTTGGAAGCAGGCATTACTGGTTGGCTGGATCTGCTTCCCGCACCAGCAATAGTATGTTCTGAATGAGTGGAGGGAGATTCTGACCACCATTCTACCAGAGCCTACTTGGTTCTTGGTTGAAGACTGCTGAGTCTTAGGGAATCACTTTGAAATAAATTAATTCACTGTTTTGAGGTGTGTGGCATCATCAGGTTCGCATTCTATCACCTGAGGCAGTAGAGACATCGAGTCAGCCAGGTGGGCAACCGGAGTAAACAGATTTTCAAGGTGGGGAGATTTGCTGAGTCACCCACACCAAGCAGAAAATGTCCCAGGACATTTAAAGATGATTTTAGGTCATATGAACTGCCATGTAAAACTGGGAAAAGAAATATATGGCAAAACATTCAGATGAGAGGTAGAAACATGGAGGCTTAACAGGGAATACTCTAAGCACACTGTCCATCCAGAGTATCCGTTGGATCCCAGTGCCACTCTTCTTGCAAAGGAGATGAGGGAAACGAGCCAGATGAGGGAAACACTAAAATCCTGTTGCCTGCAGTCTGGAAGTGTTGTGCTTTGAGATCTCTTCCGTGTTCTCAGAGGATACCTAGAGGTGCCTAAAGAGATCACATGGGGGCATCAAAACAGATCTCTTTCCCAGGCTGCTCTGGGCAGCTCCCTGGCACAAGCCTTCCCTGGCACCCTGCTCTCTAACCCAGCAGAGATGGTCCAGGCTGCAGAGTTCAGGGCTCGGGGCTGCCTTGAGGAATGTGTCAGATGGAAAGTCCTTGAGCAAAGATGAGACTCTTGTCCCCAGACATCTCGTTCAGCAGGGCTGTGAGGGATGGGATGGGAAGGACAGCAGCCTGTTCCAAGGAGCCCCTGGGACTCCAGGAGCTCTCAGCAAAGCAGGGCCCACCAGGCTGAGAGGAGCCTCACTGACTCCACAGGTGCATGAGTTTGATAGGAATGGAGCAGACTGATCCATGATGTTTTAGGGTTCATAGCAGGTGGTCATAGAGTGTTTGAGATCCCCAAGCTCTGATCAATCATTTTAATATCTTACTTGTTCAAACTCTTGCTGCCTGTGCACTAGGTAAAAATCAATGTGAAGCAAAAATACATGCACAAATATGCAGTTAAAGTTTCCAAATTTCTCAAATGCTCTGTGTAAGTTATATTTAGCATAGAATTCATCACTAAGCTGCATATGATCTTGCTAGGACAAAGTAAGAATAAAGTATGCAGTATCACAAGCAGCATACCACAAGAGAAGTGGTCTCTCAGTTTTCCTACCCATGCACCTAACTTTGAGGACAAACAATATGAACTATCACACAGATCTTTACTCATGATCTCTGTTTAATGTGGTCATTTAGGAAGAAATACAAACATATATTTATTTTTAATATCACCTAGCTGTGCACGTCTTGCATTTGCCTGAACAAGGCAAAAATCCAAACTGCTTTTCTCACTCAGCTCTCAGGGAACTTGGCAGATGTCTGCTGCATCTTCAGATGTAAACCTGGGGTCACACCCACCCTTATTTGCAGCAGCCCTATTCACATATTTTTTTTTTTATAAATTAAGATATTGTTCTGTCTCCATTTACAGAATAAATGCAGTAAGTACACTAGAAAGAAGTGAAAAGCTTTTTGTAGCTGATGACTCTGAAAACTCAGTGGGCTTACAGCTGCTCATACACTTATCAGTAGCAGCAATAAAGGTCAATGGGGTTGATAAGAACAGATGTAACTTGACTTCCCTGTACAGCCTGGAATTGTTTGTGAGAATAGCCTCAGAGAACTGATGGGTAAGAAGGAGCACTTTTTAATAGTCATCATTCCCTTGGGTACTACTACACTTCCAACACCTGCAATGACCAGTGAGCACCTCTGCCAACTAAAACACCTCTCTTCAGAAGAATATCTAATACTTTGGAATAACTATTAAATATCTAATGCTTCTTTGAAAAGTGGAGGATTAGGTTCATGTGTCTTGGAATAAAGCACCCAAAATGGGTTTATTTGAGGGTTTTGTAAGAGGTGGAAGGGAAGAGAGTATGGAGCAGATTCTTTCACTTCAGGTCCTTCATCAACAGGACAGGAGGACATGTACAAGTTGGGGCACTGAAAAATAAACAGCAAAGCAGGTACAATCACTGACAGATATTCTCACAGCCAAGCTCTCAGGCTGAAGGCTCCAAGCTATCAAATACTTTGTCAGTCTCAGCAAGCTGGCAAATAAAGGAAAGGTTCCTCCACATAAGTCTTTGGAGCTGATCCTCACAAAGAGTGCTTTCAGGCTGAGCTCCTACTTCAGTACTCCACAGCTGGGGGAGAGTACAGTGAGTCTTATTTACACATCCAGCAGCAGTTTATGACAGGCTCCATCTCATCTCAAGGGTCTGACATATATATGCATCGTTGTCCAATTCACAAATTCATGCATCTAAAAGTTTAATAAGCTCTTCATTTGATTTCCTAATGTTTTTCACAGAAAGTGAACATTTTTCCTGGCAGAACAGGGACTATGAGCTCTTTTATCTGCACCCCATAAAGGTCTGGGATGTCTCTTTGAGCTTGGCCAATAATTTGAAACGAATCCAGATTTTGTTTTTCCTGCAGGTTTAAATGAAAAGTGAATGTTTTAAGTGGAAGAGTAAGAGGTACATTGAATTTGGAAATATGACCACAGCAGCAGCAGAGCTGTGGAAAAATTCAAGGACTTACTAAATCTTTAAAACTCAATTGTTTAGAAATTAGGCACATAGTTTAAAAATGACATTTTGGCAAAGCTGAGTGAGTTACCCTTCCCATCATATATTTTATTAAACCTTTGCCATATGTCCAGTCTTAACTGGCCAGGAGTGTCCCCTGGAGTGGTCCCTGGTTGCCTTCAAACCCACGAAATGATCACAGCACAGCCTTTGCTGCCATTGCTCATCAGCTCTTGAAGAAGACTTGGTGCTTGATCCTAAATTCCTGGAATCAAAGGGGAACTCCTGCCATTTTTGTTTGGCAGCAGGTCTGAGTCCTTGGGAAGGGAGGCCACTGGAGGAGATGATCTTTCTCTCCCATGATACTGCAAGTATCACAAGCTAAGCAGCTTTGAGTTTCTTAAGACTGAGCTGCTTCTCTCACGCTGTAGGAACAGAAGAACATCTGGTCTTAGCTACTGTTTTTCAACTGGATCATCTTGTGCCTCACTAAAATGAATGAGAAACACATGCAAGCTATATTTTCAAAAAGTTGTATTTCATTGATGCAACTAAAGTAGTGATTTTCACATGCAATTAGATACACAGATGTAGACAAGCAGCAATTTACACACACACACTACATTTCCAACGAGGCCCTACGCACATTCCCATCTGCTCTGCACATGCGGGGTCGGCACATGGTGCCGAGGCATGGGAAAGTATTTACATGTGCAATTGTATCTTCCCACAGCAATGCCTGGGAATTAGAAAGGACTCACTTAGACAATATTTTGGATGTAAAATCTGATGACACTTTCAATTCTGTTCTGCAGGCCCCACTATAAATAACACTAATTATTAATTATGATCTGCCTACAACAGCTCTTCCCCAGCCACTTTGCAATAGGCCAGAGACAAGGAGCTCAAATCACCCTTGTGTTATTCTGCTTTCGAGAAGTATTTTGGAGTAGACATCAGTGTCCAAAGCACTTCAGAAATAGGCTGTACAAAGATGTCTTCGATACATTGATGAAGAGTGAAAAACTGAGAAGTGACTGGAGCCCCTCTGCTCTGGAGCCAGGCTGGGAGAGCTGGGGGTTGTTCAACCTGGAGGAGAGAAAACTCCAGGGAGACCTGAGACCCCCTTCCAGGGCCTAAAGCGGCTCCAGGAGAGCTGGAGAGGGACTTGGGGCAAGGGATGGAGGGACAGGACACAGGGGGAACGGCTTCCCACTGCCAGAGGGCAGGGTTAGATGGGATATTGGGAAGAAATCCTTCCCTGTGAGGGTGGGGAGGCCCTGGCACAGGTTGCCCAGAGAAGCTGTGGCTGCGCTCTGGACCCCTGGAAGTGTCCAAGGCCAGGTTGGACAGGGCTTGGAGCAACCTGGGCTAGTGGAAGGTGTCCCTGCCCATGGCAGGAGGGGATTAGATCTAGATGATCTTTAAGGTTCTTTCCAGCCCAAATCCTTCTGTGATAGTATGATTCTATGATAGTCCAGCCTAACCAAAATGTTCAGGAGATACAGGTCAAGATCATAAAAAAAAAGTTTTTTTCTTTTGAGTCTCTTTTGGAAAACCACGGGAATGTTTTCCTTACTGGAAAAGTACTGTGCTCTGAAAAATGATACTTCTTAGGAAGAAGAGTAAGACTTCGGGAGAAGGCAAGAGGCTGGGGAGTTGGTTTGGCCCTTTGCAGTGCATGCTGTCCTGTAAAACCTCTGCAGGCTCTCTGAATCTTAGATGTCCAGGTGATAAGATTGGAATATTAACCTTTACTTCTTTTGACATGTGAAGATAGAAGCAGGGTGTGGTGGGCTGAAATAGTGCAGCGGTTAATAACGACATTATAGAAGCCATTGATGTAAGAAAGAGAATGTTTTTTGTCTTTTCAATGCAGAACCACTGAAAAAACCCCAAACTCTAGTGACATTAAAATATTTGTGGTTTTTTTCAGAGGGCACAGCAGATGCAGTGATGAGGGCCAAGCTGCTGTGGAGCCAATACCGTGAGTTTGTTCGTTCTACCATAAGCCTTCAGTGTTGAGTGGGCTGGGTTGAAGTTCACTGTGATGATACTGGTAGTGTCTCTACCTGTGTGGAGATCCACAGCAGCTGTGACTGTCCAGGGGTTGTTCAGGTGAGCTGTTGGGATGCAAAAGCAGGTACAGCATCAGCCACGCAGGGAGAGGGCAGTGAGCGCCTTGGAGGATAAGGCTGTGGGCAGCAATAAGAGCTAATGTTCATCTCAAAACTGGGAGAAGAGAGTGGCATGGGAAGGCCTGGAGAGGGCCCATGGACAAGAGCCATACAAAAGTCACAGGAGAGGTCAGAGATGGGTGAGAGCAAGCTTGTGGGGGAAGGAATGGGCAGGCAGGGACTGGGGGACAAACAGGGTCTGAGGGCAGTGCCAGCCAGGCTGGGGGAGGGGGTGTCATGAGTCACAGTCACCTGAGCTCCCAGCAGCTGAATGCTGAGATGTGCATGTCCTTCCACATGGAATTACCTGCTGGAGTCCTGGCTGAGAGTTTGCAACAGACGTCTGCTCATTTCTCAAAACAGATCATTTATGTGACCCCTTCAGTCCTTGTTTCTATTAACAGGCCAAGCAAGTTCTAAGTGCCAACATACTGAAGAAGTGGAAAAGTTGGTTTATGGAAGGGGAAAAAGGAGAAGGAAAAGAAAAACAAAAGCCAAGTTATTTCCACAATGTTTGCATTCCCGTGTCTTAACCACAGTATTCCCAGCACGTGCTTTTTTATAGCGCATCTGAAAACCAACCACAATGCAAAAGAAGCTTCAAAGATTTTAAGGAAAGCAAAGCTGAGAGGCAGACAAGGGAGTGAAGTAAGGCAGTGAGGAGCAGAGTACAGGAGCACTGCTGGGCTGTGCACCCCTCTCTCCTGCAGTCCCAGCCAGGACCTCGCTCTGCAGGTGACCCAGAACAGCAGCACACATTAAGGACAGGAAGATCTGTAGAACTTGGTTATTTAAGGGGTTTGAGTTTCCTTTTAGGTTGAAATACCAGGCCATGACCAAAATATATGTAAGTGCAAGTCCTTTTTCCCTGCATTCAAAACAAAGCGAGGCCTGGTGGTGTGGATGTTACTCAGGTGGGGAAAGGGGGAGGTCAGGGACTGGAAGGTGTCTGGTGCTGCACCTGGTGGTGGATCATAGCTGGAGAGAAGTGAGCAGAGGCACTTGTGGTATTACAGCAGGACATGCAAGTGTGAAACATTTCTGATATATTTTACTGGACTAGGGATGTTTGAGGGGCTGAAGAAATTAGTGCTTTTGGTTGCCAAAAGCTACAAACCACAAAGGCTACACCACCACTGATGTCCTCATCACCCACACAAAATTCTTCATTACCATCACAGGCTGGGGGGTGACCTACTGGAGACCAGCTCTGGGAGAAGGCCCTGGGGGTCCTGGGGGACAACCAGCTGTCCCTGCCCAGCCGTGTGTCCTGGGGGCCAAAGAGGCCAAAGGGATCCTGGGGGCATCAGGAAGAGCCTTGGAGCAGGGCAGGGAGGGGATCCTGCCCCTCTGCCCAGCCCTGGGCAGGCACATCTGCAGGGCTGGGCCCAGCTCGGGCTCCTCAGCACAGCAGGGCCAGGGAGCTCCTGCAGCGGGGCCAGCGCAGGCTGCGGAGATGCCCAAGGGCTGGAGCAGCTCTGGGAGCAGCAAAGGCTGAGGGAGCTGGGGCTGTTCAGCCTCCAGAGCAGAGCCTGAGAGGGGCCCTCCCCAGGGGGTGTCAGGGGCTGCAGGGAGGGGGCAGAGGCTGGAGCAGGCTCTGCTCGGGGGGCCCAGCAATGGCCCAAGAGGAACGGGCAGGAACTGATGCCCGGGAAGTTGCAGCTGGACAGGAGGAAGAACTTCTTTGCTGGGCAGTGACCCAGCCCTGGAGAGAGAGCAGAGAGGGTGTGGAGTCTCCTGACTGGAGATCTTGCAGAGCTGTGTGGACACAACCCTGTGCCATGTGCTGTGGGATGGCCCTGCTGGGCAGGGAGGTGGGTCCCTTCCAGCCTGAACCACTCTGAGATTACTGGCATCTATCCATTGCACAACCTGGCTTGTCTGCAACAAATAAATTGCATTATGGCTTGGTCATAGTCCACTCCATATACAGTGACTCTAGAGACTGAATTAAAATGTGACCTCAGCTGATAGATTATGATCTGATCTATTATAATGCAAGATCTGAAGTCACATTTCTGCTAAGACAAAAATCTCTACTGCCCTTACAGGAATGAGTGCCCTGAGGTTGCGGAGTGCAGCAGTGCACACCAGCATCACACTGCTCACAAGACAAGCTGTGTCTGCAGTGGTTTCTTCCTTGACTAATACCAATACAGTTTGTAAACACCTGATAGCCTACGATCAAAGAGTCTGGCGCCAAGCAAAAGGGTTCAGATTAGAACACATGACAGTAATTAGCAGATCCCTACAGAAGACCTCCAGCCCATTTGGCTCCTTGCAGGCTGAACTCTTGGCTGGCTGCAGGACAATTCAAAAAGGTGTCTGCAGCACCAATGAACTGGGCTGGTCTGCCCAGCAGCCATGTGTTTGACTCACTGTTGGGCCCAAAGGTAGAATCATAGCATGTCCTGAGTTGGAAGAGACCCACAGGATCATCAAAATCCAACCCCTGGCCCTGCCCAGACACCTCAACAATCTCACCCTGTCCCTGAGAGCAAACCCTCCTGGAGCTCTGGCAGCCTTGGGGCTGTGCCCACTGCCCTGCGGAGCCTGGGCAGTGCCCAACCAGCCTCTGGGGGAAGAACCTTTTTGTGATATCCAGCCTAATGAGGAGAATGAGAAGTCTGATTGGGAAAGATTCCGAGCATGGAGGGACATCTATAGAGCTTAAATGGACTATTAACTTATTGGAATGACTGTTATTCCCCAGTTTATCATTGGTTTTATATCAAGTTTAATGTACCCCCATATTATTCCCCTCTATCCCTCAGATTTTCCCGCCAAAAGTTGTTTACCACCTTGTTCTCCCCTGGCTTTCCCGCTCCTCTGTCCCTGGTCGGTTGAGGGTTGCCGCAGTGCAGAGTGAACCTCCATTGGTCCCTTCCCCTGGATACCCACAAGTTACACCCACCTTTCCCCTGTCTCCCAATCCCGTCTTACCCCGAGTTGTCAGTCCCATGCTCCTCCCCAGTTCTGAATCCTCCCCTCAGACTCACCCTATATAAGTCCCTGTGTTATCTCAATAAAGGGGCATTGCACCCAGACCTGTCAGCTGCGTCTGAACCCTTTGTGTAGTGCTGCGTCCCTACCCTTTATTCCCTCGGGCCGTGGCAGCCTAACACTCCCCTGACACAGCTCCAGCTGTTCCCCCATGTCCTGTCACTGCTCACACAAAGCACAGATCAGAGCTACCCCTCGTGAGGAAGCTGCAGACCCTGGTGAGATCTGACCTCAGTCTCCTCCAGTCTAAACACGTCAAGTGCCCTCAAAAGCTCCTGGTATGGCCCCTCCAGGCCCTTCACCATCCTCCTGTCCCTCTTTTGGACATTTTCTAACAGCTTTAGATCTTTTTGATATTGTGGCACCCAAAACTGCCCCCAGGACTCAAGGTGAGGCCACCCCAGGGCAGAGCAGAGCGGGACAATCCCCTCCCTGATGCCCCAGGACAGGGTTGGCCCTCCTGGCTGCCAGGACACTGCTGACTCAGGGCCAACTGGGCACCCACCAGGACCCCCAGGGCCCTTCCCAGGTCACTGCTCTCCAGTCTCTCATTCCCCAGTCTGTCCCTGTCCCCAGTGCAGAATCTGGCACTTGTCCTTGTGAAACCTCATAAGCAGCCAAGTGCAATAAAGTATTTTCTAAGCAACTCTTATCTATATTCAGGAGTCTGGAAATAATTGCCAAATTAAATGGAAAACTAATTCCTAAGCCACCTAAGCATGACTGGCATGACAAATGGTGAGGTGGCTACCTGGAGCCATGGCTGCCTGTCCCTTTCCCTCAGTGTCTCAACTCAGCAGCTCTTCTTGGTGCAATGACTGGGATTGTTGTGTTCCTTTAAGGCCCCTGTCTGAGCCACAGACCAGAGTGTGACTCTCAACTGGCTGGAAACAGCATGATTATATCAAAACCAGTCAAGTAGCAGGGCTGTGCCCCTGGCCTGCTTTGTTCTGTTGAGGTTTTCTGTGGCTTTTTTATTGCATTGCACAGGTTTTCACTTTGCGACTCCCAGGGCTTCTCCCTCGTGGTTTGGGATCTTCACAGCGGGTCTTGTGCAGAGACCAGAGCATCAATGTGAGCGCTCAACATCACAGTCTAGCACCACATCAATATGATTATTGTTACATTAGTCTCAGCCTGGCTTCTGTAAAGATTGCAGATCTGCTGGCTGAGACATTGTATGTCTCCAGTGTCAGAGAGAGCCACTGCTGAAAAGGCAAAGTCTAAACTATTGTCCCAGTCTAAGGCAAGAGAAGAGAGCCCTAGAAATAGCTGAGGTTTTTGAGAAAGTATGGCTCCTACAGTTGGGTCTAGTTCAGATGTTCTCTGGGCACTGAATTAATGTAACCAAGACCTGAGAAGAGCATCCTGAACCTCCCAGTTTTGAATCATTTTGGTGTAACCAGGGGGAATTTCACAGGTCCATCCTTTCCACCAGCATCACTATGCCCCTATTGGCACTGGCACTGCATTGCTTCTGTACACATCTGGATGTCAGGTGGCCTGCTGAAATCCAGAAGGGGACTTGGAGTGTATTTTGGGATATGCAAAGTGTGACCATGAGCCTGGCTTATACATTTCCAGGGTAAATAGTCTCTGCATGCAGCACTGAGCAGTGCAGTGCACACACCACCAGGCTGGTGCACCCCTGATGTTAAGGACCCAAAGTCTATGTACTACGGCAGATCTGCAGTTTCTGCTCCTGTTTCCACCCCAGGCATGTGTGGCTAACTCCCAATTCCCACTAGGATTCCCTATGAAGCAATATACCAGCTCTGACCTCCCCTGTCACATCTCACGAAGCTGGGAGCACCCTGCTTCGGCAGCCGCCCATTTGAGTGAGGATGGTCCTGCCTCTGACATCGCTCCCTCTGGGCAGCAGCATTTTGAGACAGTCAGTGTCCTAGCCAGTACATATCCCTGCAGCCTGTTTGCCACCCCAGCATCCTCTCCAGACACAGGGGACAGCAGTGGTCACTCAGCTAGTGAAATACTGTCACTGCAAAGCTCCAAGCAGATGCCAGGAACCACTTCCCAAGCAGTGAGTCCATCCCGTGTGATGGAGCTTCTTTGCTCTCTGAGGGTTTTGTCAACACCTCAGTCTTATTAAAATGTTGCTTTTAAAGTCAATTTCCTTTTCTTTTCTTTGTAGTTTATAGAGTGTTGCTGAAGACCTTCTCCCAGGCTAAAATGAGGATCAGTTCCAGGTTTGCAGTCATATCAAAAGTGGGTTTGTGATTTATTTCAGGGGTGCTTTTGTAATTACCCATACCTCACACATACCTCCCGTTCACACTGAGTTTCTCTGTAGCTAATGAGTCTTCTCAGAGAGGAGAAGGAGGAGGTCTGGTTGATTCACTTAACCCCGTACAAATTAATGAGCTTCTCTGTAAAGACAGTGGGTCCTGAAAGCTGTCAGGTCTCATTGTAAGTGTAAGTGGCTCAGCTTCCTTAAACTGAACATTTCAGACACATTTTGCCAACAACATCATGTTGATGTTCTCTTTTTTTCCATTATTTCTGTTTGGGTCAAAATGTTGATGGATTTGTCTTGCCATTATAGCTTCTTTCATCTATAGTAGCGTGTTGCCTACACAAGGCAGGGTTTGGCCAATGGTGCCCCAAAAAATACTCTTAAATACTTGGATATCTGAATCCAACATATGCTCATACTGGGAGATGTTTGGAGCAGTGATTATGTTTCAGAATTATAAAATGCTGCCTTTGGTACCAAGTTTAAGTGTCTTGGCACACAGTGATGGGATGAGCTTTGCCAACATGCCATCCCCATGTTGGGACATCTCTGCAGGACTGCATTTTTTGCACCTATAGATCTGGGCATATCTGTACATTAGAGAGAGGGGATGCAAAGCAGAACTTGCTGGGGTACCTGCAGGATGTGTGATGGACCTTTGGGCAGCCCATTAAAGCAGCCAGGTGCTCACCAGCCCTGGGGCTGGGAGGCGAATGTGGCGAGTGGACAGTGCCAGCTACCGACCTGTATGCCAGCCCACGCACAGAGCAGCTCGGGGCAGCCTTTGAACTCTGTCTGCAGAGAGCTGTGCACTGGCCCCCAGCATAAATGAGAGCAGCCTGGAGACTCTTCTAAATTACGGGACTACTCCAGTCCCAGAGGCAGGAACACATCTGGCTGGGCTCCCATCAGGGGATAAGGCCTGGAGGTGCTACTTTGGCTCTGTCTCACAGTCAGACTTCCCTTTACTGGGGTGATCTTCTCACAGATGCTTGTACAGGGCTCGGGCTATCAGAGCTGGGGAACAATTTCCATCTTTCCTTTGCTGGAAAGACTAATCCTGATGTAAAGTGTTGTCAGCCACCATGCCTGAATTCTCTGGCCAACCTACCCCAGGTAGGGTCACCCTTCTCTCCCCATCACCAGCAGCTCTCTTAAGGATTCCTTGACAAGGATCTGCCCCAGTGCTGCCTCTTTTTCTGCCCAGGGTGTGGATGAAAACCAGCAAACACACATTCAGCTGATCTCCAGGTGACACCTGAGGTCAGACAACCTCTTCTGACCTTGTCCAACCCTTGTGCTGGATACTGGGCTGACCTTAGCAAAGAGGCTCAAAGCAAGTGAAGGTCGCCTAGACTGACATCTCCTCCCAACCTCCCGCCCTCCCCGCACGCTCATGAAGACAAATCCAGACCCTTCATGTTTAAATTCTCTAGACCTGAGATACTGTTCTACTGCTGCTACTGTCTTTTAAAAGTTTTTAAGCTTTTACAGTTTTCTCTAATCACTCAAAAATTAATTTTTGAAAAGGCAACCAGGAAAAAAAACAGCAAACCACCAGTGCAAACTAGTCACTAGCCCCGATAATGTCACTTTTTCCTGGAATGGGGCATTATCAAAGCAGACTAATGAATTCTCGTGTTAATACAAAACAGTTAATTCACTTATTTCCAGATGTTTAGCTACTGCTGAGGATGAAGACCCTTTTAGGTATACTCCCCCTGCACAGATCAGCTGGAGAAGGCAGAGCACAGGCCACTCTGAGCAGCAAAGGGCAGCACTTGTGCTCCCCATCCCAAATGAGCCATGGAGCCCTGGACCGCAGCACTGGCTGTGTGCACAGCTCTATTTTCCCCTTTGAATTAAGCAATAATCAATCTTCATATTGGCTTTCTACTCAGGAGGAAAGCTTATTTCAGTGCCTGTGAGTATTCTGAATCTCTTCAACTGGCAGAAAAAAGACATGAGAAAAAATGGATATAATTTTTTTTAGTGCACATCCAAACAAATTAGTGTGATTTCAGATGTATAAGCTAACTTATCTCCTTGCATAAGCATAATTCTTAACTTCAGGTAAGAGTTTTGAAGATGTAAATGTTTGGGATTTGGAAAAAAATCTACCTGCTAATGAAATCCTGTCAATCTGATGGCCAGGCTCACCTCCCACATCAGTCCCTTGTCCCAGATGCTCTGGTCTAAAAGCCTCCTGTCCCAAAAACAAGGGCATTCCCAAGAGAAGGAAGAGTGTTCAGCTTTTACCTTCTCAGCCTTATCAAATGGGAAATACAGTTGTTCACACAAAGGCTGAACCACTGCCCACTGAGCTCCAATCTCTGTGGTGGATTTTGTAAGACAGAAGATATTAATTATAACAAAAAAAGTTTTATAGACAAGCTTAAGTATTTGCAAGATATGTATCTTCAAAGATATTACACAAAGCACACGTTTTCAGAGACAACACATATTAAATGGACAATAATAATGACAAAGTATTAACCCTGACAGGAGATACTGAAAATTTTAGAGCTTTGGGGAGAATTTCTGAAAAATTAGATTTTCCTGACAAAAGTCTCCTGTTATTCTGTCACTCTACTGGGTGTCTGGAAGGAGGTGAAAGTTGGGAATTAGACACTCCCACTCCTCTCCTAAACACCATTTATTTCAGTAACAAAACACCCTCTCCCAGTTCTCCTCAGCATCTCCCAGTTTGCTTTTTTCATAGAACCGTCGCAGAATGGTTTGGGTTTGAAGGGGCATTAAAGACTACCTAATTCCAAACCCAGTCATGGGCAGGGGTCCTTCCCCTGACCAGGCCTTGAACTCTCCCAGGGTTGGGGCACCCATGACTTCTCTGGGCAACCTAATTATTTATTTGTTTCTAGAATTAATACTTTCAGACAAAAAGGAACATGGGGCCAGGGGGCTGTGTTAATGGTTGTGTGACCAAGCTTGTTTTGTTCTGGCAACCTTTCTTTGTGATCTTAATGATCTCTTCCATTTATTTGATTGCATGTTTAGGGCTGAATGTAACTCCCAGGAAATCTTGTACAGTTCAGCTGACCTGCCCAAGAGAGCAAAATATGGCTGTTTGTAACCGTGGTGGGATGATCTGGAGTCCCCCAGATGGAAGGGGGGAATGCAGGTATTGAAAATTCTGATCTTTTAAGTGCTGGGGGAATGATGTCTGTGCATGGCTATGTCAGCCTGGGGAGTACAAAGTGGGTTCCCATATGGTCAGTTTTTAGGATTTCTCCTGTTTCAAATCTGCATAAATGGCCCACTCAGGGAGGCCAAACTATTAGAAACAGCTGACAATGAAAAAGGGGGAGGTGAACGCCAAGCAAGCAGCAAGTAAACTATGTAACTGAGCTGACAGATGGCAAATTAATGTTGTCAAATAGAAAGAAGTACATAAAGCTAAGGAGCACTATGACCAGATTGCTTTCTTGCACATGAAGTCTTTAATCATATGGATATCCTTGCTATTTTTACTCTAATGAGATTGGGAAAGAAAAATAAGACTGAGGCATCAAATTTAAGCTGAATTTGCTTTGAATCCACAAGAAATTGAAGCCCTGATAGAAACAAGGAGAATTATTTGCCAGGCAAAATTAGTGTCACAGATGAACTTGTTTATGCTTCTGAATTTTGACATGTTTATTTTATTGGTAATACTGCTGTAGTGAAAGAGCGTAATAACCAGTGTAGATAAGCAGTCAAAGGAAGTCAAGTAAAAACTGATGTTCATGGAGCTTTTTGCCCTTAGGCAAAGGCAAAATAAGAACCCAACCCACCAAAACCCTTCTGTCTACTCATTGGTAAAAGAAGGGGGAAAGAAAAAAAGAAAAAAACATTTCTGTTGTAAGACACAACTTGATGAAATACCAATGGGGCAAGTAAATGAACATCAAATAATTGAACATCAAATAATTCTGAGTTTTATACTGAGAATACAAATTTGATGCATTTCATGTATTTCTTTATTGGTAAGTGTGACCGTGCCTTTTAATCAAGAGGTTAATGTGGGCTCTGACAACTATTAAGGTGTTCACACCTCTGATTAAAGGGAGAATAGGCCTGTATTTGACCAAGGAGCTTGGTAAACAAATACATCGATCATGGGAAAATATCCCCCAGCATGTTCCTGGTCAGAGAAAGCCGCCAAAGCAGTTAAAAGGAAGCAATTTTCCACAGTGCTTGGAGGTAGGTAATATAAAATAATCCATAATTAAGTTTAATCATGGTTTATCAGACCTTTCTGAGACTGTGAGCATTGTGGTTAATGTTTAACATATTGCATTTGCTACAAGTTTCCTCTGATGCCATTTCAGTGATACGAGCCCATTTTATTCGGAAGTGCAGATGTGACAACTGTGTCTGGAGGCCAGATTCATCACTGATGTGACTTGGGACAGTGCAGCAAGCGCTGAGATTATGGTCCTCTGCTAATAAAAAAAGGGTTTGCTCAATGGAGCCAATGGAACAATCCAATTTCCACATACGAGCCTGGCTCAGCTGTTGGAATGGCCAGATCCAAATCCTTCTGTCTGAAAAGAGTCACAGGGGAGACCATGTCACTCTCTGCAACTACCTAAGAGGACACTGCAGCAAGGTGGGGTTCAACTTCTTCTCCCAGGGAACCAGTGACAGGACAAGAGGAAATGGCCCCAAGCTGTGCCAGGGGAGGTTCAGGTTGGACATCAGAAAGAATTCCTTGTGGAAAGGGTGATCAAGCCTTGGAAGGGGCTGCCCAGGAAGGTGGTGGAGTCCCCATCCCTGGAGGTATCCAGGGAAGAACTGGACATGGTACTGAGTGATCTGGGCTTGGGGACAAGGTGGGGGTCAGGCACAGGGTGGACTGAATGATCTTGGAAGTCTTTTCCAACCTTAATGATTGTACAATTCTATGATTCTTTGATTTTATTGACTTAAGCAAGAAGCTGCTTCAAGCCCCTTGCAAGGACAGTAGTTCTTTTACTGGGGGGGGGAAAGAAGGACCTTCTACTTGAAAAGCAGTATATGCCTTCTCTTCTTGCCTGCATCAAGCAAGGAACAGCCCTTGAGGTCAGAGCTGGTTGAGAGATGGGCTTTCCAGCTCAAGAGTGCAGAAGACGATGTAGTCGGCAGTGGCCAAGGCTGTTTGCTGAAGAACTTGTGTCCCCATACCATGCAACCTGTACTTTTACAAAGTGGATTTACATTAGCAGAGAGTAAGGACATCTTGTTGCTTGACATGCCCTTCCCTTCCCTTCCCTTCCCTTCCCTTCCCTTCCCTTCCCTTCCCTTCCCTTCCCCTTCCCTTCCTCCTTCCCTTTCCCTTCCCTTCGCTTCCCCTTCCTTCCTTCCCTTCCCTTCCCTTCCCTTCCTTCCCTTCCCTTCCCTTCCCTTCCCTTCCCTTCCCTTCTTCCTTCCCTCCTTCCCTTCCCTTCCCTTTCCTTCCCTTCCCTTCCCTTCCCTTCCCTTCCCTTCCCTTCCCTTCCCTTCCCTTCCCTCTGTTTTCCCTAAGTCTAATGGAAAGTGGACAGTCTGTTACATCAGGCTGTCTAGTATAGGCAAGTTGTCCTTGCCTTGTCCTACAGGACAGTGTCTGCTGGCACTGAAACCAACGCCGGGCAGATACAGAGGGAACAGTATATTTTAGCAGAAATATAATAAATTGGATGATGATGTGGGAAGATCTGGTAAAACCACCCTGACCAGCTCACTACAATCAGTGCTAATGCTGGAGAAAGTTGGTTTTCTTCACTTTTGCACCAGTAGTGTGTAACATCGCAGCCAGTAACACAGGGATCTCAGAGGCTTTTACTAAATCAGATCCTTGAAGAATGATACATTATGATGCCATTCAGGATTAACAGATCTATATGAAGACATATATACAGTCAAATAAGTCGGGGCTGCAAGCTGAAATCTCAGTCTGACCCTAACAAGCCTCAGGCCATTGGGGCTTAGGAATGTGGTTTCATTTTTCCAAAATGTCCAACTTCTTGTATACCTCTAAAAGAGAACATTTGCATGTGAGTAATCCCAGGGCTGAGCATGATTTTCAGATCTGCTGCTCTACAATATAAGCATATAACACTTATTTCAGTGTAATGCTGCAGATCTTCTCTTAGTGTCTCAGCATTTAAGTAAAGCTGAACAAAGCTTTGCAGGCAGAGAATTTTTCTTCCCATTTCAGAAAGAAATCCAGCCTGGATTAAAGTGGGAACTCTTCATTAATCAAAATATGCCATTTAATACTGTCAAAATAGATGTTCATATGTACTGAGATGACATTTACAGAATTTAATTTATATCTTTAAAACCGAAAAACGCAATCCTGAAAAAAGAAAAAGTTTGCTGAAATGTGAAGTATCTTAATTTTGATAAAAAATTTGAAGGAAATATTCTGGAAAGGGGACACAGTTTGAAACATCCTTGTTCCTTTGGCAGTTCTTTGGTGAACTGGAGAATGGGCTATTCACAGAGTTACCCTTTTAACTGGCTGAGAGAATATCTGCTCACTGCTTCTCAAACCTACCCCCACAGCTTTATGTTTAAATGTTGATTCCCAGTTTTTCATTCAGGCCTTCATATTTTCCAGGTCCCTTTGAATCCAGAAACATCTGGACTTAGGCAAGCCTTCATTTATTTTCACTCTGGCCTCGCTGAGCCACACCAGGGGGCTCATGAGCAGGTGTGTGACTTGCAGGCTCCAAGGCTGTGAGTGCCAAGAGTCCTTGGCATGCCCCAAGGGCTTGTGACTCCCCACAACACGTGGGGATGAACTCCTGATCCTTTATCACTGAGTTTCCACGAAAATATCCCACCCTCAGCCTGTGAGTGGAAGGGAGGACAGGAAGGAGAGGCGGAGCTCAGGTCAAGCTCCCTCGTTAAGTGTAGAGCTAATGCAGACGCCTCATTTTAAGTGTGTCCCAGGGCAAGTGACTCATTTTAGACATGTGCTTAAGCAGTTTGTGAGTCAAGGCTTTAGGCTTCCCAGCATAGACCTACTCTCTCTGCAACTCTGGGGTCTGGCACAGAGGGAAATGGGTTTTTGTTTGGGCTTCAAAGGTTGACCACATGAGGGTAGTGAGGCCCTGGCACAGGTTGCCCAGAGAAACTGTGGCTGCCCCATCCCTGGAAGTGTCCAAGGCCAGGTTGGACGGGGCTTGGAGCAACCTGGGACAGTGAAAGGTGTCCATGGCAAGGGGTGGAACAAGATGATCTTTAAGGTCCCTTCCAACACAAAGCATTCTGTGATTTCATGATTCTATGTTCCAAACAACAATTAACCATTTGCAAGCGGTAGAAAAATTGGTGCAGTCCACCAGCTGTCCCCAAGGTGAATCAAATTTTAAGTATGAAGGGCTGTAGGTAATCCTGTTATTGCAAATGATGAGGCCTGGAGAAGGCTCAAAGGGGGTGACAGACATCTTCCCTCTCATGGCACAGGATGGAGCTGTACCCTCCTGGCACAGCAGCTTGTACTTCCCTGCCAGTCCATGGCATTGGGCTCAGCTCTTCCAGAGCTGTGCAAATAAAAAACCAACTAATAAATAAAGTGTTTGCTGTTTCTCTGGCAAAAGGAAGAAAAGCTACAAAACCCCCACCTACAATAGATTTTTTTTTAATGTGGTTGGATGGGAGCTGAAAGTCTATCACAAAGATGCTGCTTTGGCTTTGATTTGACACTAGATTTTAGTCGGTCCAATGGAATTTTAATGCTATGGCCAAATATAACATCAAATAATGAAAAACTTCAATGGTAAACATTAACACAAACAGGCATCGAGTATATTAAACATCTTTTAGAATGCAACAGGCCAAATCTGCAAATTGGGAACAGGTCCCTGTGCTGGCACATTATAAAAGCAGGCTTCAGTTTGCCATCTCCAGGACCTGCCGATGGAATACAGTGGATATCTGAGTTCGACTCCATTACGTGTTTAGATTAAACTCTATGTAGCATTGATTCAACTATTTATTTTGGCTACAAGGAACCAGTGTTCAAACATGGGTGCCTAAATGGGATGTCCCTAGCCCAAATCTGCACTAAGGGGACTAAGTGCTTATTTTGTAAATCTGGCTCCTGAGGCCAGCAACTGAGCCCAAACCTCGTGAAGCCAGTGTTGAAAATGGGGCCGAATTTTACAAAACTCAGGGCCTGCAGTGTGTGCTTGGGGTTTTTCAAAAATGGAAAATCCCTGGTAGCTCCCTGGGGGTGCAGGTGGGAGGGCTGAGACCAGCAAGTCCCGCCTGGGCTCACAGCGTCTCCTGCCCCAGGCTGGGCTCACCCTGGGTGCTGTCCCTGCTGTCCCAGCCCCAGCTGTGCTGATCTGAGTCAGGCACCCTTGATGGGTGGAGCGTGGCAGGAGCACCAACTCATCTAAAATTTGACACATCAAAATAAACTCTCAAACTGCTACTGTCCAGCTGAAATGGATTCATTTGTTCCTCTTTGACTGTTCAGGTTTTAAGGGGTTGCTGCCTGCCACCCATTAAGGTTGTAGGGACTAATGGTTAAAAAGCATCTGATGGGGGTTCAGCTGTCCTGGTTTTTGGGACACTGTGTGGTTTTTGGTGACTAGGAGTCCAGTGCTGGAGACACACACACTGGATTGAGAAGTGGTGCTTCTGCTTTTCCCAGTAAGTAAATAATAAATAAAGCAATTAATACGCACTGCGAATAATTCTGCCACTAAAATAATTTCCTAGCTATAGAACCAGTTCATACTTGAACCCCCATAGCATGCAAAGGCACAAACATGTCGCCTGAGCATTATATCCTTCTGTAGGCAACTGGGCTATATCCCAAATGCCAGCTTCCAGCGGGGTTGTTTTCCCCACTTTGATTTTTAATTACTGATCACATGGAAGGATGGAGAGGAAAGGCCCGAGTTTGTTTTTTTTTTTTTTTGTTCCTCATTTAATAATTTAATTTGTATTCTGATCTTCAAATCCCAATAGCATCATGTGAAGTACAGAAACTCAGCAGGGGAAGGGGGGGGAGGGATAGAGGAGGGAGCCAGGGCTTTCTATTTCCATATGGTGAGCCTCTCTTCCTCGCCATCACAGCTTGTCATCTGTCTTCTTTTAAACTTCAGATCCCCTTTAAAAATCTTCCCAGCAAAGAACGGGCTATAAATGTGACATAAAGACAGTTCAAGTGAAGAGATTACCATGGGGTAATCGTGAAGCATGATTTCATTACAGGATTTCTTTACACACAGGCAGGGATGCAAGAATAACCCAAGCCACGGGAACTGTGCATTTCTGAAGTGGTGTGCAGTGGCAGGACTGTTATTAATATTCTGGGGAGATTAGCCTGTATATTCCCCTTTCATTTACATGGCAGACAAAATGATTCCTGTTTTTCTCATAGTCGAAACTGGGATCAGATTAATGACTACCTGGATTTACCTGGTTTTAAAAGGGATAACCATTGTGGCACAGCCGAGCCTCCCACCCCGCTGCATCGCCCTGCTAGGGACTACTCAGTATTAATATCCCACCAGCAGAAGGAAGGAAATTTTTCCAGTTTGGAGACTTTTTGTAAAGCAACAATAAGGTCAGTTCCTGATGTACAACCACGGGAGAGCAGCACAACATGTTTCACCTGAGATTTTGTGTCCCGAATGCTGCTCACATGCAATGCTTCAGAGCATCTTTCTTAATTAATTCATGCAAACTGTGCTTCAAAAATAAAGCTAATAGTTCATAATCTAATTCACTGTAGAGAAAGCATTCCTGCAGCTGATTTCCATGTAAACCCCACACGGTGGGTTGTTGCTGTGGGTGCATGGAGGCACAGCATTCCCAACAGCTCATTTGTTGTGAATACTCTGGGTGCCGTTAAAACATAATAATTTCTGCAGAAGGGCCTCGCTTTCCACCTGTGCTCTGCTCCTGCTCCTGCAGAAATGGTTTGCATTGCTGATGGGGCAGTAGTGCCATGGGCCGGGTCTGGTAGCAGGAGGGGATTTTTGGGGAGCAGTGAGGGTATGCACAGCCAAAGACTGTCCCCAGAGTCCTTCACAGCCATGCCACAAACACTGCCTGGGCATGGGGTGTGTGGCAATGGCCGTGACAGTTCCGCCGTAAGGAGGGAGATTGAAATGTGGGAGTTCCTGGCTTGGGTCAAGGTGTGTTTCTTTCTGTCCCTGCACACTGACATAGCCAAAGCATGCTCTGTACCAGAGCCATCACTTCTTTCCCTCCTTGTCCCAGAGATGTGCTGCAGAGAAGACTCAGAAGACAGAAGCACAGGGTGTACAGGGCAGTGCTGTGCTCCCATGGCACCCAGCTCACAGCTCGGAGAGGACTTAACTGGAGGCAGCTCCGTCCATCCAGGTAAGGTGGTGCAGGTACAGAAGCTCCTCTGGGGAGACACAGCCATGCAGCCCCTACATCCCACTGCTCCTGCCCACCCAGCCCTCCCCAGGGCTGCTTAGTAAGTGCCTCTTTTTCCTTCCCTCCCCTCCTGCAGATGACAGGCAAGGCATCAGGTCACACCTGTGCAGGACCTGCTTCAGACAAACCCAGGCCATTGCCCTATTGGAAATCCCACTGGACCTACAGAAACTGTTGCAGGACCCAAAGTGACCAGGTGGCCCAACCCCAATGGGCTGTGCCAGGGTTTCCTGATGTTCCTGCTCCGTTCTGATGAAACATTATACAGAAAGATATAGGCAAAGCATTATGCTCACAGCCTTTGCCAACAAGTTATGTTTTAATGTAATTTAACTGTAATCTCAGAGTGTTTTTGTTAGCTATAATTAGTAAAATATGTCTGTTTTCTGTGTTCCTTGAAGATGTCTGAACTCCTGCCAGTTCCCTATAGTTTTCCTGACATGCAGTGTAACAAGCAGACCACCAAAATGTATTTACCAATAACTGTTTATTTACATTCCATGAAATCTAATAACATTTGCTGTCTTCATTCGGGATAAATGCTCGCCAAAGTGTAAAGCATAAAAAAATAAACACTGCCTTACTTTCTAACCCAGTCCACAGAATATTTTGGTTTTGCTCAATTTGCCCTGCCTGTTAACATTTTGGCATTCTGCTGCTTGGAAGTTGAAAAAAAACAAAAAAGGTTGAAAAAGTTCTGTAATGTATCTTCCTGTTCAGTCCAAAACCTTGGAGGGATTTCCTGGACATTTTATTTTTTGTTTTAAAGTCTGCACAAGGCTGGTATTTAATTTCTTTGTTTTCATCTCTCACAAGTGTTTGAAACCATATTGCAGAGAAAATATCCAGGGCACTAAACAGCAGCGGAGCTTGGTGTTGCACCAGTGCCAGTGTAAAGCACTTCTCCTTCTCCCAGAGTCATGGGCTTTGCTGGTGTAAAAGTACTCAGAATTAGGTCTGTATCTTGTTACTAACCAAATCTGCTCTTGTTCAAGAAAGTGTAACTGAGGGCAGAGTTGTCATCTCAAATCTCAAACAGGTTCCTCTCCTCCTGTATCTGGTTTTGTTTATATGAGTACATGCTTGCTCAAAGCCCACAAATTCAGATGGTGTAGGGAGGAGAGGTCACACACAACAGCTGTGGGTGGTATCCACAGCTGGCAAAATCCGATGCAACCCCGTTAACGTCAGCGATGCCTGGTCCTAACCCAGCTGGGGGGTGGGCTGATGTTTGTGCCTGGCTCTGTAATGCCCAGGATGGCATCAGTCTCCGAGAGCATCGCAGGAGTCAGACACATGTGGAGCAGCTGGGTGGACTCTGGCAGGCTGTGTGTGCACAGTGGGTGCCAGACTTTCCTGGTGTCATTGGCAGGTTGTGCCATGATCCAGGCAGAGCTGGGCAGAGCCTTTTCTGAGTTGAGCAGTGAGATGGGTTTGAGAAGGAACAGAAGTCCCCGAGTCTCCTGCGCTGATCTGACAACGTGCAGCAAATGCAGCCGCTGAACGTCACCGCGTCCCCTCCCAGGGCGAGGACAGCCAGCAGAGCCTGGGTGGCTGCAGCTGCAGGGAGCCTAAAGACCTCATACATTTGGCTGTTGCTGCTCCTCAGCTGCTGTGCCAGCGCCCTGTGTCTGCCCTTGCTGGGCTTCAAGCTGTGCCTGGAGCGTGGAGCTGGCACAGGGCTGCCCCAGCGCTCTGCAGCCGGCCCTGGGCTTTCATCCTGCCTGAAGGACTTTCCCTGCAAATTCACCCAGCCCAGCCACATCTCTCTGGCATGGGATTTGGGGGGCCTTTCACACCATCTAGAGAACACATGTTCAACTAGGTCTGAGGTCTGAGAAACCTCAGGCATGCTTTGGAGAGGCAGCTCTGGGCCATGTGTCTTTATGGGGCAGCAGTCCCTTTTCCTGGGGTACAAAGTCAGTGTGCCTAGTACAAAACCTAGAGGAGCCCCAAACCACAAGTGGGACCATGGTACTGCTGCAGCTTTGGAGAACTCACTTTTAGAGATGCTCCCTGGAAAGCCATCTCCAATTTTACTCCTGACACAACTGGTACTTTGTTAAGGCAGAACCTTCTGCACTATTCTGGATGCTTTCAGTTAAGGAGTTCAACAGACTGAATGTTAACAAATTAAGCCTCAGATTAATAGAGTTCTCCAGGAAATTCTGAGCAGCCCCATTCTGTGGCAGAGATCATAGGAGACATCCTCAACTCCATGTTTCCAAACTGCCTTGGGCTCTCATCTCTGTACTAGTGAATTGAGGGTAAAACTTTCCCTGCCTTCAAATGAGAGCAAAATTTCAAAGATTTTGGGGGGTTTCCTTGAAAAATATCAGCATCAAAGGTAATAAAAGTGAAACTCAAAATCCAATCCAAGCAAATACAGCTGTTGGTGTGGGATGAGGAGCCTGCACTGTCATCATCTCCCTCTGAACTCAACAGTTGTGGCATGGAGTAACAAATTGCCAACCTACTCAGGCTTCTGGCAGAGCTCAAGTAAAGATCCTTTGGGATAATTAAAAAAAAAAAAGAACCCTGAAAATTGTCAGTTACCCCATAGAAATCTGTGATTTCTTTTGTTGCATTTCTATAATTCCTGTCATTTTCTAGTTTCAGTTTTCTCATGGGTAAGGTTTTCATTGGTACTGGTTAGATACTTTGGGAGCAGAGGAAGGAGAGGGGTTCAAAATGCATTAAAAAACTCCAAGGAAACTCCTCTCCTGTGCCCACACTCAACAGACAGTGCACGCCTCAGCACTCCACCAGCGTTCCAGTGGGATGCTCAGTAAATTGAGCTGTAAATAACTCCATAAACTGTTTCCTGCTGAAATCATGTGCCCTAAAGTAAAGAGCTTTCAAAAACAAGTGCACAAAGATGCAACACGGTGTGATGGGCACGGAGATGAAATCAGCCAGGAGGTAGATGTGCTTGCACAGTTGGTCCTGCCCCTCCAGTACCAGTCCTGCCCCTCAGGACCAGTCCTGTCCCTCCAGCACCTCGCATTGAGGTATTCCAGTGCTACCTCAGCAGCTGCTTTGGCAGGTGGTTTTGTGCTCCGTTAAACCACACTGGGCTCAGCCATCAGGGTGCTGTCGTGTGACCCAGCCACTGGCCAGTCAAGAGGGTTGATTTTGAGCATTAAGCACTGCTATAAACCAGCCCTGGCATGTTAGAGGCCAAGAATATTTCCTGGAGAAGATAAATACTGGGAAGTGAGAAACAAAATAGAAAAAGAAAATTGTCATGTGCCAGTAGAAGGAAAAGCCAGAAGAAAATACTTCCACCCCATGTTTACAACCGAGCTGTCCCAAGGTGCTTGCTGCGCTCGAGGAAGATGTAGCTTTGGAGTGGGAGAGGAAATCACCTTAGGACTTCTGGACCACAGGAAAAATTTGGGAGATAAAGGCTAAAATTAACAAACAGACCCAGCAACAACAGAATCCCTTGGTAGAAGGGAGATTTCCTTCATCACATAAACGTGACCAAGCACAATCCCCAAACCTCTATTCATCAGCCCCTTTATTGCAAATTCTGGTTCTTTATCATTTAAGCTGGAAATTTCTTTATTTTCTATCTGTAAAAGCAACAACAGATACCCAGTGTGACAATCTGGGCCCTTTGACAGTGGCAGGAGAAAAGACTCGAGCCAGGCTGAGAGAATTGGGATTGGTCAGCCTGGAGAAGAGAAGGTCCCGGGGAGACCTTAGAGCCTCTTCCAGTGCCTAAAGGGGCTCCAAGAGAGCTGAAGAGGGACTTGGAACAAGGACATGGAGTGACAGGGCAAGGGAGAATGGCTTTAAGCTGAAAGAAGGTAGGTTTAGATTAGACATTAGGAAGAAATTGTTCCCTGTGAGACAGGTGAAGCCCTGGCACAGATTGCCCAGAGAAGCTGTGGCTGCCCCTGAATCCCTGGAAGTGTCCAAGGTCAGGTTGGACAGGGCTTGGAGCAATCTGGGATAGTGAAAGGTGTCCCTGCCCATGGCAGGGGGTAGAACAAAAGTGATTTTTATAGTCCCTTCCAACCCTTATAATTCTATAAAACTGCAACATTGTAAAAATTATAAATAAAGCAGCCCAAGAACATTAAGTTCTTATAATTTATTGGAACTTGTTAAAGTAGACCGGTCTGCTTTTTTTCATTTGCAGCTGGGATTCTCTGTGAAGGTGTATGGAGAGTGCAGAACTGGATGGGCTTTAAGGTCACCTGGCTGAGAGTCCCACTGCCCCCAGCTGAGCGTCGGCTTCATACCTTTATAAAATGCTCGGCAGAGGAAGCAGAAAAGTAGGTCAATCTCTGCTCACAAATACACCTCTTACATGTCGCCAGTTCTAATGAAATTAGGGAATGAACCAGTATTAAAACCCGGGCAAAGGAGATCAAAACTTGGTTGAACTCTCATAGGGACAGCGAGTCCAGCTGTAGCTACTGACTAGTCCATGTGTAAAAAAACTTTAGAAATAAAATAAAATAGTCCTATGTGTTCTTAAAGAGAAAAAAAATAGCAAAAGCAAGGGGAAAAAAGCGACTACCTTAACACAGCATTTGGTGCAGACATGGCCCTGGAACCCTCCTTTTCTGTCCCCCCACCCCTGACTCTTTCCTCCCTCTTTCCAACACTCCAGCTATTTTTTTGGTAATCTATTTCACAATCAAAAGCTGCTTTTCAAGAAAAAAAATAAAACAACAACCCAAAAAGCTGTCTGACTCATCCAAGCAGGACCCAGTCTAGTTTGGATGCAAACACTGGGAAAACAGCAGTTGGGTGTGGGAGCAGCTGCTGGGGCAGTGTTTCTGGGGTGTCAATTCAGCCCTGACCAAATGGGCTTCTTTTTTTTTTGCTTCTTTTTTTTTCTTTTTTTTTTTAAAGTACCCCGACAATTAGTGGTAAAAAGGTCACTAGTAAAAATGAGTTTTGTGGTTTTGCAACTTTGCATTAAAAAAACCACCATGCTTCTGGCAGCACGTCCCCCGTTGGCAGCCTTTCCACAGACAGAACTCAATAAGCACGAGGCTGAAAAGCCCGTTCACATTGGTCCCTCTAGGTCAGGCTTTCGTTACGTTTGCAGGGTATTTGGGAGTTTGTGTTGCACCTGCCTGCAGTACATCTGGCTGGAGAATTTTAAAAAAGCAGGGGTTTAGTGTTCCCTTAGTCCCAGCTTCTCACCCTCCATGAACCCTGCAATATATCATTTGCAATTAAAATATAATGAAATCAAATTGTGAGATCATTTCAGAGTTAGTGACCCCGGTGTTTAACAGGTTGTGAATGTTTTTACAAAGGCTGAGGTGATAGAAATATTTTATTCTATATTCTTTATCCTTCAGAGACCTCAGAGTAATAAACAATTAAGTTAAATTCAAACTAACTGTGGATAACACAAATTCTCTTTTATTGGGTGTCCAATACATTGTTTTTTTTTCTTTGTGCTCTTAAAGAACTGGGACCCAGGCTTGAGGTGTTATCAGAGATGATGAAAGCAACTAAACGTTACAGTTCCACTTAAGGTTTTGCAATGAGAAATTATATCAAATACAGCCTGGAAGGGATCTGACGCTGTCTAATGGTCCAGGATCTTGAGGACTTCCAAACTGGGGTTATTTCCAGCAGGACATCGGGGGCCGGGTGCCTTGTTAACACATTAGGGCATGTCTGAAGCTTCAGTGAGCTCCATGGAAGAAGCAGCAAGTCATTGTATGAGATGTTGAACTTCTCAGCCTAATTTCTCATGGACTTGGCCTTCCCTTTGGTCCCACTACAGCTTCCTCTCATCTCCATGACATAACCCAGATGCCTCCCTCTGTAGGAGAGCCTTGAGTGCAGTGGCATTAATGAGGTTTCTCAGTAGGGTATTTTTACCAAAACATTACCAGTGTTAGTGACCTGCCCAATCCATCTTTGGACTGGCTCTGGTGTAGAAGTGAAGTGGTGTTTTCTAAACAGTTGTTACAGAGATGTAATCCACTTTCTTCCTAAGGGGCAAGATGACTTCAGCAACATCTTAGTGGAACTCCAGGCACATTAGAAAGGAACAGCAGCAGCATTGTTTTCTTTAACAAACCAGGATTTCATTTCTACACTTTCAAAGAAGCTCATGCTGAAATCCATAGCAAAACAATTAAGTAATAGAGGAAAAATGGATCTCCTGATGAAAGCAAACTGGAGAGCACAGTGCTCAGGTCCAAGGGTACAGCTTCTCACTCTTTCGCACCAAGAAGTTCCCAGAGCCACAGTGCTGGGGCGGGTTTGATGAGGAGAGCACAAAGGACAGTACTATCACAAACAGCAAAAAATATTAGACACCACCTGTATAACACAGGTGAGACTCATTCAGTGAGCAGCAGGAGGAGGGGAAGCTCCTAGGAGGAGAAAGCTGGGAAATGCCATTAGTGGAGCACACCAAAGTGCTGAAATAAAAGGAGAGTGGAGATGAAAAGCCAGCTGGGACCCAAAAGCTGGGACCAGGATCCTCAAAGTACATGACTTGTTAGCATGAGCCAGGGAGCTTTTTATTTTCAGTGGAGATTTCTCTCAGAATGTATAAAACACAAATTGCCTCCAAGCTCTTAGCTGAAATGCTTGAGCAAGCCCAAATTTTGTCTGTTTTTTATAATTCATTTGTTTCTGTAAAGCACAGCAATCCATCCCAAGTAAAAAGTGATGTTTTCCTCTTGTAAGCAAAACCTAATACAGACAAAACACCCAGGTGCATGTAACCAGCCTGGAGAGACAGAGACACTTCAGGACAGCCTAGAGCAGGTGGAGCAGGTTGGGTTCAAAATAATCCATGAAACACATGTTCAGGTCCACCACCTTAACAGAACCTGGATTCATTCCAACAGCTCGGCCATCACACATCCTCCTTCAGCATCACAGATTGATGCTGAAATCCCAATTTAAGCAGTTTGAGTGAAGCTTATCAAAGGACAGCACCAAGAAGACATGGCTTGACTTGGCCATTTCACCTCATTTCATATATCACCTCAGGGTGTAGAGTTCAGGGATCAGCACATGAAAAAGGGAAAAAATAATCACAATCTCTTTTCTCTTTGAATGATGCTCCCCAGGGACAAGCAGATTTTCTCCAGCAGCCTCCCATCCCACCCAACCTGTACCATCAACCAGCGACTTTGGAAAATGGGGAATTCATTAAAAAATTGATATTTGCCCTTGCTACTGTAACTGTGGCAGGATTTACAGTGTTGTTTTGGAAGGATTCACGGATATGTGGTCCATCCATATGGAAACACATGGGGGCTGATGGAGGCTGGTGCCAGAGAAGGAGGGTAGCTCAGGTCAGGCCATCTCCTCCTGCTCCCAGCCTCGGTTGCTTTCGAGATGCACACTGCTCTTCTTTCATCTCTTGGATTCAAATCCACCATAATAAATAAAATTCTTCCTGTCTGAAAGATACATTAATTTTGGTGGTCTCAAAAGTAATGAAAATAAATACTTGACTTGGCATGCAGAGCCCCAACTGGAGCGAGGAGCAGAATGTGTGTACTTGGAGCTGTTTTTACAGGAACATAAGCTGTGGAAAAAGCTTGGCTTTTCTCTCACGAGTTCTCTACGTCCGAAGAAAAATGGAGAGATTTGAGAAGTTCAATCAAGCAGACAGAAACATTGTCAAATATGAGCTTTCTATCTTGGTTTAAATGCTTTGAAAACTGCACATCAAAGCTTCACGGGGGAGGCACTGCCTGAATTCAGCGGGATGCTCAGACCAGCCCTGGCACAGCACTGGGTGGCAGGACTGGCCTGTATCATTTCAGGCCTTTTTATAACACAGATGGGGAAATTGCAACAAAAGCAAGGTTAACTCAATTAAAAGGAACCTCAAATCACCATTCACTGTGGTTGCCGTTGGAAGAGCGTGATCCTGCTGCTCTGGGGGTGAGTTACTGCTTGCTGGTCAAGCCAACAACCTTGGTGCTACCAGTGCTGCCCCCAGCATCTTTTCTTCATGTGGCTAGGGGAACGGAGAATGGCACCCTGACAAGCGAGATATGATCATGGCTGGTCAGGATTTGAGTCCAGCCTTTTCCTCCCAGGCACATTCCAGTGTGCTCTGCCTGGTACCCAGGCCTGGGGGCTGCCACTGTGGGGGAGTCTGGGCATTTGGAGCTAGTCTGTGCACAGCTCAAGGATAATGTCCACTTGTGCTTCAGCTCCCTGTTGCCAATCAGTGTCTTCAGCTGCCTGTTGTCAGCACAGAAGGTCTTCTGTGCCCCCGCGGGCAGGAGTACACACACACATGTGCACACATGTGCACACACCTGAACACACATGTACACGCATGTACATATAAGTACACACACATGTACACGCATGTACATATAAGTACACACACATGTACACACGTGCGCACACATGTACCCATAAGCACACATACATGTACACACATACACATACCCACACACACGTACACACATGTGCACACATAGAATCATTACAGTTGGAAAAGATCTCCAGGATCATCAAGTCCAAACTTTGACTGAACCCCACCTTGTCACCCAGCCCAGAGCACTGAGTGCCATGTCCAGTCATTTCTTGAACAGTTCCAGGGATGGGGACTCCACCTCCGTGGGCAGCCCCTTCCAATGCTCAACCACCCTTTCCATGAAGAAATCTTCCTGATGCCACACCTGAACCTCCCCTGGCACATGCCCATACACATACACACATACACACACACATCTCTTGCTTCCTCCCTTCCCATGCCCTGCTGAGCCCATTGGGCAGGGCAGGAGGTGTCAGACACTCAAACTTCCCCTCTGCAGCTGTAGGGAGTTTGGATCATGGTGTCCAGCATTTGAATGTGACACCAGAGGAAGAGAGGAGAGGAGGAGGAGGAGGTGGGGATGGCCGTGTCTGAAGCAAGCACACACCAAGGGTGCACTCAGTAGCCAAGTCTCTGCACAGCTGTTGCTGCTGCAACAGTCAAGGTTGCTGAGGCTGCCGGTGCAAGCTCTGACACATCTGACCCTGGCAAGGGTGGCAGGGCAGCCAAGGGGCCCAGGGCAGCCATTCCAAAGCCGAGGGGCGCAGTAGCCCACACCAGCAAAAAGCTGAGCCCCTCACCCAAATACTCTTTATTGCTACTTGCCATGGAAGTGGGTTTATCAGTCATGTTTCTAGAATGATGCTTACTATTTTAACATAGGTTGTTTGACATTATCTGTGCATGTTTCAAATCATATTTAGTAATCAGAATACAGACAGAAGCTGCTGATAATTTTGGAGCACCTCTGGCATGCTAACAATTATCTTTTCCTTTGTCTAAAATACATGTGTGCCTCAGTCACACTCAATGTGACTGTTTGGTAGTACAGTGAATGTTGAAGTACAAAACATGCTTTAATAAGCTTTGTAGAAAATATCTGGCATCTAAATGGTGTAGAATGAGAGAGACATTTCAGTCATGAATTAATGAATTGCATCATGAAGCCACCTCTGAGGCAGACACAGATAAGACTATAAACAGAATGTGTGTCTTACAAAGAACCCAATATCCAACAAAATGCTGCAGCATAATGATGTTAATAAAAAGCACAGCTTATTTCAGATGAAATTAATAGGGAGTCTCAGAAATGCATCCAGAATTTCTTTTCTCTGTTGATAACCAGGAGCATTAAGTGGCATGTCCTGGGAGGGGACCCTTGATGAGTGGCACCTACTGTTGAATGTAGCGTCCAGAATCCCTGTCAAGGTGGCTGGAGGAGGAGGTGCCCCTCTTGCAGTGAACTGCAGGATCTGAGCTCTGTGGAAGGTCTGTGAGATGAGTCAGCAGGCAGGTGAACGAGAGACAGCTGGGTGAGAGCTTGTATTCAGAGTTCATTCTCTGAGCCCACTGATTTCCCTTCTCTGGAAAAGCCAGTAGAGACCACGGTAGTCTGGAAACAACAGTGGCTCATTCAGTGTTTCTGGCAATACTTTCAGCTGTATTTCAATGAGTTGTTATTTTGATAAACAGCACACATGCCAAGACCTTTCCAGGTGAAGAAGCGCATGCTCAGCACTTCCCAGAAGCTGCAGCATCGCATTTGGATGCAGAGTCCATGTGATTTCGTCTTCAGAAGCTGCTTGGTTTCATTATAATGTTGGTTTGTGCTGGTTATGTTTTGAAAAGTTGGCTACTGTGGTGGATCCAACCCATGACAGGGTTGAGAAAAGGTCCGTTTAGATACAAAACATCCAGAAAAACCAGCTGTGGGGCTCAGAGCTCACTGTGTCAGCTCTTTTTAGCACAGGCAGTGCAGCAGTGATGACACAGCACGCTCAGCAGAGGGAAATAGTGCTTTCACCAGCAGCACAAGGTAAGACAGTGATGTGACTTGTGTAACTGTGACCAACCAGCCTGACCAAAGGGAGTGGAGACCATCCCTAAATCAGGAGCAGTCGTACCCCCATCCAGCACCGGGCAGTGTGTCCAAGGACACTGAGGGAGGCATCACTTACTGGCAGATGTTTTGGTTTGGTTGTGGTGGGTTGTGTCTCCTCTTCACCACCTTCTGTCTCCCAAGAATTGCCTCCAAATAGCCCAAAACTGTAACCTACCATAACAAAAAATAAGCAAAAATGGGAAAGTCAGGACATAAATATATCTGTGATAGTAGAGAGGTGTCTATTTATTGAATATGCCACAAAGAGAATTAATTTAAATGTCGGAAGGCACACAAATTATGTAAAGCCATTGCTGCTTGCTGCTGAGGTGGCACCCGCTGGGACCTCAGCCAGCTGAGCACCAAGCTTTGGGCACAAAAGGAATTGTGTCAACTAAGTGGGGGCTACTAGTTCAGATACAGAAACCCACAAGGTTCTCTGGTCTGAAGTTGATATAAGTGCTGAGCTGGGCACAGTTGCTACCTGCCCTTCTCCCAGGGGAGCCAGGCCAGCAAGAACAATGCTCCCCTGCTCTCCTCCCCTGTCCTCACACTGCCTCCCAATCTGCATGTCACTAAATGTCTAAGGAGCTTTGGAAATATCATTTCCAGCAGGCTAATTCAAGATTTCAACAAAGAATTTAGCCCCAATGTTCTGGGTCAGATGATACTCATTTTTTTGTATTTAACTTCGGGAAGCAGAAGAATTAATCAGGCTATAAGTACACTGGTGCAAAACAAAGCTGGGAAAAAAATTTAATAAAAGCTACAGTGCTAACAAACACTGAACTAATGACCTTTGATATATGAAGCGAGTGCTTCACCCGCTAGTCTATACAATGTTTCATTAACAGCCATGGGAATTTACAGGTGTTAAATTAGCTGCAAGATAGCTCCCACATTGTTGCCTGACTGCAATAGAACATATTGAAAAAGTTAATAAAGAATTGAGCATAGGGGTTGTAGGGTTCAAACAAAACCCCCTTGCCAGTTCAGTCTGAGGTGTTCATCAAGCTAAATTCCAGCATGAGCAGTGATTTTGTGTGTAATTCTGTTTGTTCCCTTTCCTAAGCTGCGGGACATCCAGCAGAGAAGTACCTACTGCCAAAGGGAGCCACGGAGAGGGAACACAGAGGGATCTAGTGCTGCTCTAGTCAGACCTAGTACTGACATCTCAGGCACATGGTGAGATGTCCTGGCCCCTGGGGATGGGCCTGTGCAGGGCTAAGGGTTGGACTCGATGATCCCTTTCAATTCAGCATATTCTATGATTCTGTGAGATCTTCTCTGATGGTTTTTTAACCTTTTTATCACAAGCAACAGATGAACATTATTCTAAATGGGAAACCTGGAGTTCCTTTTCTGAAACTCTTGCCATTAATTACTTGGGCAACTGTAAAGACTGAAAATGCACACAGACTTTCCAGTTAAACACCTGTAGTCCAAACATAGCTAACTACTGACTAACTGACACAGGTAATTGCTACATCCACACGTTTTACAGCTATGGATCAAATCACACACAAAAGGCATTCTGTGTTACTCACAAGTCCTGGTAGAGACAGGGCACTCACATCACTGCTTGAAGCCTTTCAGTGCAAACTTGGTACCTTCCATAAACGCTCTCCTGCCTTCCAGTGAAGCCACTGGTCATTGGTTTGATGGGAAAGGTCTCTCTTTGCCCACTGTTTACAGTAACTAGTTTCCTCTCTTGTAGATAAAATTATGTTTAAAAAGTATAATGTATTATACCTGGGGGCAGGAAGGAGAGGAAAAGGACGGGTGGATTTTACATAAATAGGACTTTTAAATATCACAATTTATTTTTTTCTTAAAACAAGATTTTGTGTATTCAGAAACCCCTTGGGATTACCAAGCTCTCAGTTTAAACAGCCAATTTCATCTAATAATATATATAATTCAACAGTACCTAGTCTTTAATATACATCTCATATACATGGAAAAACATGGCCTGATGGTACCATCAGTGACAGTGCAAATTGCAATAAAAAGTGGGGATTAAAAGGCAAAAAAACTTAGAGGAGAAGTTTTGGAAAGCCTTGTTAAAACCCCAGTGTGTGCTTGGAGCATTCCCAGACCTTTCTGCTACCCAGACCATGGTGTCACAGCCCAGTTTTCCTAGGGAGAGCAGAAGACTGGGGGTGGCTCACCCTTCCCAACAGATACTTGGTATGAGAAAGAATGGTCAGACCAAGAGGCTTTGACCAAACTGAACAGAAGAAACAGAAGAAACAAAGACAACAGAAGACAGGCAAGGTAGGGAGAATGAATCCATGTACTTATTCACCTATCCTTTTTTGTGTGTGTATGTGTGTGAAATCAGTTCTTCTAAGGCTGGTTTGCACCCAGAGCTTGGATGGCTCCACTGCCAGCAAACCACTGCACTTCTCCAGGGGAGAGGGAAACCCCCTTGGGCACTGGGAGGGCAGAGTGAAGAACTAAGTTACTGAGCAATTACAGCTCTAACTAAGGTGGATGTGATCACAAATAAAAGCAAAGGAGCTGGAGTAGGAGAGAAGGAGGCAGCCATGTCCATTTGCTGACATTTGTGTTTACAGACTTCATACGTTCTCCTCGGTGCTACAGAGAAGCCACATGTTGTTCCACAAATACAGCATTCGTTTTCCATAAACAACAGTCATATAATAATTTTAAAGCTAAATTAGCCCATGTGCATCATGCAATGTCCCCCTGTAAAGATGGGAAAATGTAACAGATGGGAAAATATAATAAAGTAATTTTATGACAGTAGTAACAAGCCAAGAAACTATAAAATGGCAGCAGATAGAAAATAAAATTATAAAATATATGCATTGTTAGCTCTTTTCACTGGCGCAGAGCTGGTCAGTGAAATCAGAAGACAATAACCAAAACTCCCAAACCCAGCAACCTCTGATTCTCCCCCGTACACCACTTGCCCCCCAGAGGAGACAGCAGGGTGCCCCAGATTTGTGAGGAGGGCAACAAAGGTAGATAATAATGAACACCCAAGCACTGTTTGCCCTCGGAGAGCTTCCAACCATTGAGGAACTGTTCTGCATTTGCTATTTCCTGCTGCTTGGGGCTGTCTTGCTGACCCCTCTCCTGGTAAATGAAACACCTCTGGCAGTGCAGTGAGTTTGATTAAAACCCAGGAAATAGAGGAGGTAAGGCGTCTGCAATAATGCTTCAAACCTGCGGCCTGATCTGGCGGCCCTGAACGCACTGGAGTCAAAGAACTGACCACGAGAGAGATGTGCACTGTAGTCCTTGGTTTGCAATGAAATCATCTTGGGAATGAACCTCAATTGTTTCTCTTAATCTTTCCCCTTTTTTTCTTTCTTGTTTTAAAAAAAAGTTCTACGTGATTTTCTCTTACAGTGTCTTCTGGGGGTTTGCATTCTCTCTGCTCTTTAGCACTGAATCACGATATCTTACATTTATATGGTACCCAAAGGGTCCCGAAGCATGCACAAATTATAAGCCAAATTTTGCTCTTGGAAGCATGAGCTCAGCTCACACCAAAGTTAATGGGAGGTGAGCACAAACATCTAACGGGAAGAATTTGCCCTTTCAGACAAAGAGGAATCGTTTCACCCACCACTGAAGCAGCTGCCTGTGAGGCAAAACATGGCAAATGGTTAAAGGTTCAGACCTGGGAGGTGCTGATCTCTATCAGCTCTTGAAGACAAGGAGACCTGAGGATAGTCAACACCCGAAGCAGGGTGCTGAGCTGTGTTTCATTTGTCTTGAGGCACTCTCTCATCAATACAAAACTTTCTTGGCTTTTATGGGCTAAAAATTAAAGGGCTTTTAAAATTAACTTTCTTTGTTTCTATTTTGAACTGACTTGGACTTTTCAACTTGAAACATTTAATTTAGGGGCTTTTTAAGGCCAGCAGTTGCAGACTGGGAAGCTTGAATAAAGCCCTTGGGCGCTCTGCAGAAACCACCACGGCAGGAAGCTGTGATTGTTCCGTTCGCACATCTGACGAGAGAGTTATTTGCACATTTAGAAATTATATATCAATTTGTTCTTCTTGCTCTAAAGACCCTCAGGTGGCACAGACAGTTCATCAGAGAGGGTGTTTAAGTTCCCTTCACTGGCACGAACCAGTGTATCAGATTAGATGGTGGTGGCTTGTGGCACATGTAGCTGCCTCAAGGACTCCCTGCCTTTCCTCCACTTCCCGATGGCTCAAACAAGTACAGAGACAGATCATGGGTTTAAATCCAGAGTCCAACACACCAAGCAGCAAAGAAGAAACTCCCTTCCCATGCTCTTCTTTTCCTTTGGTTTTTCTAGCAATGGCTGAATTTCCAGCTGCTCTGCCTGAGTTCTTTTTTGGATAACCCACCCCCAAGATGCAATCCAGATGTGTAGCCAAGTGCCTTAAACCTCTGAACTGACTAAACCAAATTATATAAAATCTTCTGAGTTTGCAAAATTGAGTTGGGAATCTCAAGAAAACAGGAGTGCTTAGGGGATTTCCAGCATTTCCTCCTCCTCCTCAGGTTGGCAGTATCACAGAGCAGCCTCTTCCCATGGTGTTCTGGCATTCCGGGGCTCCATTCCAGCCAGAAGAGTCATTTGCAAAGGTGCCCAAAGTTAAAAAAAAAAATGGGGAAAAATATTATTTGGACACTTAAGAGCACAAAAAACTTCTTTGAAGCATGGGATAAACTGATGACTTATTATCCAGACAGGTTCTTCTATCTCTGACTCTTTGGGTGATGGTTAAATCACAGACCACTTCTGGAGACCAGAGCGCTGCAGGGACCTGAAAGCAAGTCCAGAATGCTTTTTTTTTCTTACCATTTCACTAGTGGATGGGCTTTAACCAAAAGCTAAGAGCCATTTTGAAGGTAAATTGGAATAAGGAGCCAGGATTGACTCTCACAAAAGTCTTCCCACTCCTCACTGGTGTATTAACACTCTGAGGGCAAACCTAAGCATTGGGAGCACCTGAAGGAAGCCTTGAGGTTGCAGTTCATGGGCAGTCACAGGGGGATTTGCTAGGGCAGTTTGGCACTTTGTTAAATGAAAATGCAGTTCCACTCACATTTACAGAGGAACTCTATCTCTCTCTGAGCTCACTGCTTTACTCCAAAACTCATAGTAAACCAGGAACCAGACCACTTAACAGAGATATGAGTTGCACCCACTTTCCATCCTCATATCTTAGGTCTGCTCTCGGGAGCGCAAAATACTTCACAGTGTTTCAGTCGGGGATGTTCAAACTCAAGTGCTCTAAACTGCACTGGTTAAGACATATCAGCAGTGTCTGGTAACTGGCCTCAGGATTGCTGCCAAACCAGTGCAAATCCACAGGAACTATTTTAGTTCAAATCCCAGAGTGAGATGAATGGGAGCGTGCGTGCATGCACACACACAGGGTTGCTGTGGCTTGGCAGATGAGCAGCACCTCATTAAGTTGCAATAACTCAATCACCCACTATCATCCCAATCTCTAGTCTCTAACGCAGTGGGTTGATTTTTTCAAAGGCTGATGAGTGCTCACAGGTCCCACAAGCAGCAATGGGGCTTGCAGGTGCTCCAGCCTTCTGAAGATCAAGGAGATCTGCACAGATGGGTAAATACAGCCCTGTGCCCAGCTCAGGGCACCAGGGCCTCAACACCCTGGCACGAGCCTTCTGCAACAGGAGGAGCCACTGTGCCTGTGGTGGACAAGCTGGTGGGATAAGCACTTGTAAAGCACAAAGAAACAGGCTTGGGTTTGAATTAGGAAATGCAATACTTGCCCAAATCATGGGGGATGGGGCAGAGAGGGGATGGGAGGGGGGAGAGCCTGACCTCGGTGTGACTCCACAAACCCTAATGTCTATTTATCGTTGTCATTCTTGCTCTTTAGGCTTACAAATGCAATGAACCAGTTTCCCTGAGATCATGTTTTAAATATACTGCCCCGGGGCTACTCTTTAAAATTCAAAACATTGGAGGACACACAGGGAGGGCGCTTCGAATCATTTTTGACAAGCAGAAATTCTCCTTGACAACCTGAAAGGTGAGCACCGGGAAGCCCTGAACCCCACACATGGTGCAGCACAGCATCAGAACAAGACCACAAAAATGCAGTTTTCTTGTAAGACACTGACTTTTCGTCTGTACAATTTGCCAGCAAATCTGAACCATGTTGCTGAAGGTTTAGATGCTGGATAACCCTTCTGAAGGAAGGCGGCAGGGGAGCTCTGTTTTGTACAGCCTGCTTCAGCAAGTGCCGAAGCAATGGTGCTGAGGTCCAGAAAGACCCAAAGCAAGCTAAGGAAGAGCTCAGACCATGGACGCCCTCCCTTCCCATCTTATGCACTGTCTTCCAGTGTACCAGATGCAAAGGGAAAATGCAGACAGTTGGTGGTCTGTGCCCTCCTGTCACAGCCCTGCGTCCCTCCCTGTTCAGGGTGAAGGCAAACTGGCACAGTTTAAAATTATGATTTCAGAGTTCAATCAAAGCTCTGCTATTCTGCCAGCAGCCATCCCCACAGACAGACCATATACCTTTAAGTGCTGCTCACTTGCCCTTCAAAAGGGAGAAAATAACTTAAAAAAAAAAAAAAAAGCTGTCAGGAGTTATATTACCTGTAACAGCTGAATTTAATTAGTACAGCAATCACAACAAATATTTAAAAGGTCTAAAAAGATGTGAAGGGAAATTTTCTTTCCTAGGAGAGCCCTGTGACTTGCGTGCTCCGTGCACAACAGAGTTCTGCCATGAATGACTCACCTTGGAGACACTTCACACAACCGTGGGTTTTTTGCAATCATGGCATGAACTGGAGTAGGGAGACAGGATATGGAGATTTTGGTACTTTCCTCATCCTGTTGTCGAGCCCTTTCCAACCACTGGCCCGTTCCTTGTGCTCTGTGTACTCCAGTCACTGCAATCCCTCCCTCAGCTCTGCCTCTAGATGGGAGGGAAGTTTTTTCCTCCAATAAAACCCATAAAACAACAACAACAAGCAGAGGGTAGAAGTTTTGTTGCTCAAGGCCTGAGAGCAGTGCAGCAGTAATGAAAGGGACAGTTGAGTCATTTCTGTCCCAGCACTGGGCTTCAGGCAAGGTGGACGGAGACATCCTCTGCATCCCTCTACCCAACACACACATTGGATCAGGTAGAAGCCAAAGATTGGTTTGGCCAATCGGGTAACACCAACACCTTTATCCTTACCAGGTTTCCATTGTGTATGTATTTACTAGAGCCTAAAAGCATAAAGGATACCTACTTTTTCCTAGGGATGGGCACAGAAGACAACAACCCTTAAAAACCTCATGGTAAGGACATATCCCTGGTGGAGAAGGGGTCAAGGCATCCTCACAGCCTTGGGGAATCAGGTTATGTGGGTTGTGGCACCGTCCCAAAATATAAACTTGAAGCATCCAAAGAGTCAATTTGTGATGCCAAATCAGTTTTGTATCCCTGACTTCAAACAGTCCAAACCCTTCTTTGGCCCACTGGGTTAAACCTCCTTGTGTGAGCTCACTTCTATGTTCATTGCAAAGGGCCAACAATCATTGCCATCTAGCAATTATGTATGCAGGGTTACTGCATCCAGGGGTAAATTCTTCTTCCCTGAAGAGCCACAGAGCACCTTCTGCTAAATCACACCCAAGATTATGAATTACAGGGGTTAGAGAGAGGTGTCCCTGTGTGGGGAGCATCAGAAAATGAGCCTAATTCATCGCTCGCTACCTGGATCCTCCCACCTCTGTGGAAACCCTTGCAGGAGCATCTGTTGTGGCAGAGAGGCTACAGTAGGATGAGATGTTGGTGCAGGCAGTAGTTCTAGAAAGAGCTGCTTGCTCAGCAGTGAAAGACAAGCTTTCCACCCCCTCGTGGAGAAGACTTGGAAACACGCAGCGCGCGAGCGAAAGGCCAAGCAGCAAGGCTGCCCCGGCAAGGAGCAGGGGTCTTTACTGGCTTGGGGATGATATAAATGAAAATAGCTCCATGTCTGAGTAACCAGGAGAAATAAATAATGTGAGTGTTGGAGGCAGCATAGGTAGCCTGGGAGTATCTAGTGTTGCTCACCACAGCCTCTTCCAGTGACTACAATGTCCATGGAAAGCGTCTCCTCCTCGGCAGTGAGCTCTGCCTGGTCCCTGTGTGGGACTAAGGGAATCCCCAATCTCTGGGAAGGGGTGAGTGTGCTCCTGCATGGCATATCCTGCTAGGATGAACTCCTCCCCGTGGCTGTGCTCCCAAGACCTCACTGAGCTGTGCAGGTCGAGAGGGTACATGGAGTCCGTGCTCACCACATTGCCCCACGCACTGCTCCCTGCCCCACACCAGCTACCCTGAACTTAGGTCTAGACAAGAAGCAATTGCATATTTTGTCTGAATTACTTTTCTAGTCAGATAGGTGAGGAGGAGTGGGGAATTTGAGGAGGATGTAGTTTATCTTCTGCTCCCATTTCCTGCTGCATCTAAGCACATAACACATTGCTGTTGATTTAACCCAGCTCCTCTTGCCTCAGGGCAAGGAGGAGGAAGGAGGACTCCAGGCTCATACTGGAGCAGCATCTCCAGGTCTGCATTTCAGCTGCCCTTCCTTGGTGCAAACTGTGCCACAGACTGCCCAGGCAGCTTGGTTGGTTCTAACCCCATCCCAGGATCCAGAGAAAAATGGTTTCCCTGACTGACCTTTAAGTCCCTGGAGATCTCTCACCCAGCAGTTAGAACTAGCCTTTTAAACATGTTTAGGCACCTGGCTACCACTTACATTTATACTATATATGAAAGACTTAGGTATTTCACTTCAGCTGGCTCTAAACTCTCAGAGAAACCTTAACCAACAGTATGCACAGGGGTTCAGGTGGGCCTTCACCATGCTCCAGCTCACTGAAATGAGAAGGACCTTGGGTCCTGGTTACCTTTAAAAATCAAACTAACCCTCAGCTTCTTTAGGTTTATGAGGTGAAGGTACTTTCCCATGGCAGGAACAGCAGGCACTGTAAGGCATTTGGATATGTCAGACCTTCGGAAAAAGGTCACATCTTCTTACCTCTTCCCAAAGGAAGCCACCTGGCACATCAGGAGAAGCTTACTTTATCTTCTTGGGATGGGATGAGGCTTCAAGGAACTGAGATCCACAGGAGAAAGGAGTCTTTGATAAGCTCCATGCCTGCCTCCCCTTTTGGTGAGTACCTGAAGACATCCAATTCTATCATGGCTTAACATAATTTCTCTGCTTAAGGGCAGTTTCTCACTGCCTCTTATGGAACATGAGGGAAGGACATGAGAGCCTAAACCTCTCCCAGCCAGGGCTGGCATGTGGAGCAGCAGGAAGCCAAATTCAGCCACAGGATCTGCAGCAGTGACCCTTTGGTCACGTGTGTCCATTCCATCACCTCACAGCCCATCCAAACTCACTGCCTGCACTCTGCCAATACACTTTGGGGTGGAGAGGGAAAAAAGCCTGGAGCCAAATACAATGGCTGGAGCACTTGCTTTCCTGTGGGAATCGGAGCAGCCCTCTGCCAGACAGGGCTGGCCATGGCCACAGGCTTCTCCACAGAAGATCTTGGAGGGGCAGAGAGACCCTAAAACTCCCCCCCAGTCCAAACACGGCTGAATCCCTCGCCTGCAGGAATGCTGACAAGTCCAAAATTTGCCATTTGGACATTTGCAGTGCATTTCCCTTTGTGAATTTGAGAGATTTGTGCAGGGAACAGACAACACAGACTTTGAGTTCATCCAGCAAGACTCAATCTCTTGAGAGCAAAAGAAAATGCACTTTGAACTCTAAGCCCCCAAAGCATCAGTATCCAGGCAGGACGACCCTGTGCCACACAGGACATGCAGGACTCCAGCTGGTGCCACATTAAATGTGTAGGAAAAGGGACATTCCTTTGCCATGAGCTTGATGAGATGGACAACTGGGCGGTCCAAATCCTTCCCAAGATGAGAGTTGGGTCACTTGCAGAAATGGAAGAGAAAGGGGTTCTTTTCCTGCCCTTTTGCTCTATTTTAAGGACAATATATGATACAACATGTGGTTTAACATGCTTTACCTACTAAAAGATGAAGTGAGTATAAAAGAATCATCTGTCTGGGGAGGAATTCTGCTGAAAAAGGAACCAGAGTGGAGCAAAAGAACCGCATAAATAGTTAACTTAAACAAGACACAGTTGGGTGCAGCTTGCCTCTGTTCATAGCCAACACATGGGAACTCTGGGCAAAACCATATTGCACTAGTTATAGGCTCATCTTGTAGACTTAGAAATGGAAAAGACCTATTAGGTCATTGAGTCCATCCCACCTGCCAGTGAAGGATTGTTCCCTGCAGGATTTTCTGTATTGCTTTGTACAGTCCAATTTTAAATGATCCAAGCGATGCGGTCTCAGCCACTTCCTTGGGGAGCCTCTTTCACAGATATATTTTGTTTTACTCAACCCTTTAAATGGTTAACCCTTTTCTTTCCCAGTTTGCCTTGCAGTTTGATTTTATGTTTCCTCTCTCTGAAACAGGGAAAGTTTTTGTTTTATGTTTCCTTTCTCTGTACTTACACGGTTATGGCCATACACCATTGCTACCTCCTGCCCTGAAACAGAGCATCCTCTCCAATGGCTAAAAACACTATAATAATGTATTGCAGAAAATAAAATTGATTTGCTTTAACTGTGTATGCAAACGAGCTCCTCAAAGCCATGAATCATTCAGGACGTTCCACCACAATATGACTGGGGTACGCATGCTCCAGTATGTTCCAATTTGGTGGAAATTTAACCAATTTCTAACTCAGTATGTTTCATTTTCACAGTTAGGATGTAAAGCCAGTGTAGTTCAGAGCTTGGTAAGATATTGAACACTGGCAAACTCATCTCAGATCATTCCTGTTACTTTGTTATCAAGGGGCAAAATTTAACGCAGGGACAAGCCTGGCATGGACAAGCCTGGCATGTATTTTCCCTATTTTAGTGAAAGTGATTTTTTAAGAAACATGATATTCTAGCTGAACCAGACTTGTGCTAGATCTCAAGAAAAAAAAAATCCTGACGTGACTCTTTATCGTTTCTGTCTTTCTCTAATTCCTTTCTTTTGGCATTTCACTGTGAAGTGCCCCATAAATACTGATCATGGACTATCAGCTCACAGAGCTGCTTCAGTCACTGACACAACTCAGCTCCCATGGTAGAGTGGGAAATCAGAGCCCTGACACCAAGATGAAGGAAGGGATGGATGCAGTTTTCTTGAGTGTAGTCTTTGGGGTTTTTTTTCTTCCTGCTGCAAAATGCAAAGAAATCCAGGACATGCAGCTCTGTGACTTCAGGAGCTGCAAAGAAGGAACACGGACACAGAGGATGATGTACAGGGTATAAGCAACCTCCTCTCTGAAACACCAAGGATGTAACGAAGGGCATTGCAATACCTTGCTGGTTTCCCAAAAATCAAAGTTCGGGGATTGCTCCATTAATCTCCTGATCTACAGACATTATAGATATTGTGCAGTGTACCTTTCTAGAAAGAAAATTTAGCAGAGATAAAGGTGGTATATTCTACCAGATAAACTGATGTAGATGAAAAAAACCTGCTAAGCCTTTGGGTCTAGTGGACAGCTATGTAAGATACTACTTCTGTCTGAAAAGTTTGGGGTTTTATTCCCTCAGCCCACTGTGATGGGAACACAACTGTTAATGCTTTAGGACAGGGGATTTCTTGCTCTTTCCCCTTGCTCAAAAAGCAAACATGTCCTTCCAGTTCAAACACTTTTTCCTGTAAGGGAACATCAACAAAAGGAGCAGAGGAAAACCCACAAAGAGAGGCAGCCTGTAGCACCTGTTCTCTCCAAGGATCTGCAGCCTGGTTTATGTTTGAAATCTTTGTAATTCATGCAGAAAACTCACACCACGAATGGCTCTGGGTCTTTGGGTTTATTGATACAAAGAGTTTGGGCATGTTGGGCAAGGGATCAACCAACATTGGAAAAAGCACGGGAGCACCAGTCTGACTGTGCCAGCCCTGAGCATTGCACTGGGATAATTACTCTCGTGCACAAACACACACTTAGCATACTCATGCTCATCAAATTTTCTAGCACAGTATGGACTGCAGATTCCTCAAGGAAAGCACTTGAGCAGAGCATGGAATGGCAGCAATGCCCATAGGGTTTGATAACCCAATCAAGGGAGCACCAGCACAGCAAAGTACCTGAATCCATCCCTGCCAGACCAGACCTGAAGCAAAAGGCTAAAGGAAGGAGGAAGTTAAAGTGCTGTGGAACTTGTAAAGAAAAACAAAAGATGGCAGAAGCAACCTAATAACTGGGGCAGCCAGATAGTGAATCATGATCAGACAGTAACTCCAAAGCAATATATTCAGCCAGATTTTTCTTCACTCAGGGTATTGATAAAGTGAGTGGGATTTGGTCTGTTCAGTGAGGCCATCACTGCTTGCCTCCTGCATGAAAGCTTCCAGACACGCAGCAAAGGTGGCACTTTGGCATGCCAGGACAGTCCTTGAGACACCCACATTTCCTCACTTCACCCAGAGGCAGAGAGACAGAAAGCTTCCAGAATAGATCCTGCCAGAAGCCAGGTTATGGGATTTTAATATCAGACAAGTTATATTCCTCAGGTATAATGTATGTATATTTATATACATACTGATATGTTTAGATTTTTTTGCTGCTGTTGCTTTTGAGACCTTTTCCCCAGACAGCAGTTGATCAAACACCGGAGGTGTCATACCTAAAGACAGCTTTAGTTCCTGGGGGTGTCAATGAATGTTTTATCTGCTTCCCAACAGCAAATGCAACCCAGAGTGCTCGCTCGATTCATGCCATGATGATTTAGTTGGTGGAGAATAATGTTCCTCACAGGATACAGAAGCTCCTCTGATGATCACGTCCGGGGTTTGTGTTCTCTCCCAGAAACAGAGTTCATGTCCCGCTGTAACTCTGGATGGTGGAGAAGCAGAGGCTTTACACAGACTGTCCTGCAAGGGCCATTTCAGCTGACACACAGCCGTGGCTGTGCCAATGTACACACCCTGCTGGGTGCTTCACTGGCTTAGGTCTGGGTTATGCTCAACCATGACTTTGTGCAAAAGGTGGTTTCTCACTCCAGGTAAGCGAAAGAAAATCAGAAGAAACCACAACCTTCCACTGGCTTTTGTTTGGTTGTTTGTTTGTTTGGAAACTCCCAAACCACAGCACCTATTTTTAGAGGGAGGATCAGGAAGCAGTGGAGAGGGAAAGCTGGAAGGCAGGTGTAAGGTGAGAGCTGGTGAGGGGAGGGGACTCCTGGGCGGAGACAAAAAACCACACAAGAGACCAACCTGGCAAGAGCGAGGACCCAGCCCCTGCTGCTGCTGCGAGGGCTGACAGCAGGGATGGAGAGAGGAGAGGCATTGCAGGGGAGATGCTGGGTGGAGAAGGGAGAGGGGAGATGAGGTCAGGGAGGTACTGGTGGGTGGAGTGGGTCTCGTGAGGGAGGTCACATCCAAGAGTGCAATTTTATAAAAGCCAGAGAGAGCAATGAATTATCCTGTTAGGTGCAACACAGATAACAGTGAAGGAGGCTGAGGTTCTCTCTGACTCAGGTTTCCTTACTCTGAACTTTCTAAAAGATCACCTTTTATTGCCTTGTCTACAGCCAAACAGATAAATAATCCACTGCCTCTCCCCCAAGCTATCTTATCATAAGGGTGTGAGTAAGCCTTGGTGCCTGGATCCAAATTCACACTCCCAGCCTCCTGGGATGTCCGTCACGCTATTCCATTCAGATCTACATGCATCCTCAGAACTTGAACATATTCCCACTATGTGCTGTTCCATAAACCTCACACCACTTTCCATAGGAGGCCTTCTAGGTGTGCTTCAGAGAGTCTCTCCACAGTCAGTGGTAACCCAGTGGGCTTCCGTGAGCTAAATAATCAGAGAAGCTATCTAACGATGAAAGGAGGCCCTCAAGTGTAGCAGGATCCTTCTAAACTTCAGATCTAGTTACTGATAAATTATTAATTCCATCACCTTAGGACAGTGGTGACCCAGGCATTGTCCAGCTGTTGGGCATTGAGCAGACCAAACCCACTGCAAAGAACCAAACACTGTTGCATGAACTCATCATTTCATCTGTGAAGACAACAGTTCTCCCCATCCATCCCAACCCCTCCTGGTTTTCTCTAAAGCAGAGCACTGTCTCCTTACTCCTGTACGCAGCTGGAAGTGCGTAACAGCTGGTGGTAACACCCTGACCTCAATGTGCTAGATTAACATTTTGAGGCTTGTGAGAGAGTTGGTGTAAATGAATGATACAGTCAAGATTTGACAACCACAACAATGTAAACACGTTGCTGCTGCAAGCTCACAGCTCTGTGACCCAACAGGTCAACAGGTCTCATTATCTCCAGGACGTGCAAGCATCACCATGCAGAGCTAAGTCAGTGAATCCAACCTACGGACCTTCACGTGCCTCATTACACCACAGTCGAGCCTCAAGCCTCTGTAGATATTTAGCGCAATCAGTGGGAGTCACTGAGCCAAATCCTGTTGAGTACCCTGGTCTAAGACCACAGTGTTTATAGAAACATTAAAGATGTTTCCCTGTCAGCATGTCAGTGAGTGTAAAAGGACTTACCCAGGCAGTTAAGTGATTTTCTGCAGGGCTTCTGGCTGTGCTGTTGGACCAAGCCCTTGGGGGCCACGGTCTGTTATTGCAGACAACAAGTTCTCTGAGGAACTCATGTGCACTCAAAGGTAAACCCAACCTCCTCAGGTCTAATTACCTTCTTGTACTGGGTTTGTGTGGAAAGGTTTTGGTGGGGGTGGGGCTACAGGGAAGCTTCTAGAAGGTGCTGGAAGCTTTCCCCATGTCCTGCAGAGCCAATGCCAGTCAACCCCCGGATGGACCCGCTGCTGGCCAAGGCCAAGTGCAGCAGAGGTGATGGTAACACCTCTGTGATAATATAGGTAAGAAATAAAAAAAATGTTATTGCATGGAAGTAATTGTGGGCAGTGAAGAGAGGAGTGAGAATACGTGAGAGGAACAGCCCTGCAGACCCCCAGGGCAGCGCAGAGGGAGGGAGAGGAGGTGCTCCAGGCACCAGAGCTGAGGTGCCCCTGCAGCCCACAAAGGTCCACAGGGGAGAAGAGATCCACCTGCAGCCCATGGAGGAACCCACCCCAGAGCAGGGGGATGCTCAGAAAAAGGTTGTGACCCCATGAGAAACCCAGGATGGAGCAGGGACCTGTGGAGCTATGGAGAGAGGAGCAGGTTTCCTGGTAGGACTTGTGAACCTGTGGAAGGACCCATGTTGGAGCAACCTATTCCTGAAGGACTGACCCTGTGGGAGGGACCTCCACTGGAGCAGTGCGTGAAGAACTGCAGCACATAGGAAAGACTATGTTAGAGAGGATCATGGAGGACTGTCTCCCATGGGAGGGACCGCAGGCTGGAGCAGGGGCTGAGGGGGAAGCAGTGGTAGAAACATGTGATGAACTTACTATAACCCCCATTCCTCATCTACCTGCTCTGATGACAGGGAGGAGGTAGAGAATCACAAATAAAATTAAGCCTGGGAAGGAGGGAGGGATGTGGGAAAGGTTTTTAAGGTTTTTTATACTTTTCATTATCCTATTCTGATTTTGATTGGTAATAAATTCAATTAATTTCCCCCAAGTTCAGTCTGTTTTGCCCATGATGGTAACTGGGGAGTGACCTCTCCCTGCCCTTATCTCAACTCATGAGCCTTTTGGTGTATTTTCTCTTCCCTGTCCAGTTGAGGAGGGCAGTGATAGAGCAGCTTTCTTGGGCATCTGGCACCCAGCCAAGGCCAAACCACCACACTTCCCCAAGGCCTGAGATGACTGTCACAGCCTGTCAAACCACAGTAACTTCACATGCCTCTGCTCCGAGGGGTGCCTGGGGACTTGCTGCCTAGGTTCACATTCCTGACCCACTCAGGAACTCCTTGTGGGTCAACCTGGGTCACCATGACTCCTCTGGGGTATGGTTACGAGGGCTTGTAGAGCTTGTATATGGCTGAGCAGTCATGGGGTTGCAACCATGGTTACCCTGCTCACCTGGTTGATGGAAGGCACTCCCAAGAGACTGTACTGCCTCCCAATTTCTACGTGGTACAATGAAATCTGCTGGTCCTTTCCCTGCAATGAGAGCTGCCTAGGGAGGTCTCAGCCACGCCAACTACCTCCAGGCTGAGCCTGCTCCTCCTGACACAGCATGAAACACCTCTCTTCTCATGGAAGCAACAGGACTACCCATGGAACACTTTTCCATAGGGCACTTTTCCTGCTGAGGCCCTGACACAGGTTGCCCAGAGAAGCTGTGCTGCCCCATCCTTGGAAGTGTTCCAGGCCAGGTTGGACGGGGCTTGGAGCAACCTGGGATAATGGAAAGAGTCCCTGCCCATGGTAGGGGGTGGAACTGGATGAACCCTAAGTTCCCTTACAACCCAAACCATCTTATGATTCATTCTATACTAGAACAACTTATACTACAGAGAGTAGGAAGGGATGAGTGGAACGTGTGATTCCTTGCTCCACCAGGCTCCACAGATTTTAACATGGCCCCTCAGAATTTAAGAGTACAGAAGCCAATCCCTACATGTGCATATAAAGCACAGAGTAACAAGTGGTGATAGCAAACCAATGGATGAAAAATATGTTGTTCCTACATTGCATGTGATGAAGTTAGTAATGAATAGATAAAATTCACCACCCTGCAGGTAGAAGGTACCAACCTTCAGCTGAGATGCAGTAGCAGCAATTTGGATCCTCCTAGCAGGTACAAACACAAAGCAACATGGGATGCTACCACACCTCAGGATGCAGATCACCAGTTGCCATAAGTCAGTCAGGAGCTCCTGACTTGATGCAAAGAAAGGCCAAATGCTCTCCATTGCTTCCAAAGGGAACAGCAGGGTCGGTACAATCCTACCTATACCCAGGCTCCAACAAGTCAACTCCAGATTGGAAAATCCCATTACCACCCATTGAAACATCATTAAACTCCCAGATCATTTATGGGCTGCACAGAAGCCTAGGTTACAGCAGTGCATCTGCACTCACAGGCTGTGCCTGCCTGGGTCACGCAGAGGCTTCTCAAACCTCTTAAATCCACCCAATTCGGCAATGTAACTCTGCAGCCCGGCCAGGCTTGGAGGGAGAGTGCTGGGCACCACTTCCAACCAGCCTTGCTCCCAAACTGGGGTGTTTGGGGCTGCTACAGACTGTGCCAAGAAAATACCGAACATACCATGCACAGTGCTGTGCACCTCAGCACTCACTTGGCTGGAGACAGAACTCTTCCCAAAGCAAGTATTCCAGGCTTGCATATAAATTAAAGCTCATAAATCAGGGGAGAAAAAATCTTCTCTATGGAAATGGCCAACTTGTTAGAAGGGAGTTAAAGGCTACAGACAGTTTCAAGGGAGTCTTCCTGGCTGTCAAGAATGCGTGAGGCAGCAGAGTTGTTTGGGTTGGGAGCACGAGTCGGATTTTTCTCCCCTCTTTTGAGGACAATGAAATGTAACAGCTTTCCTTCCCCTCTGAGCTGCTCTGAGCGACCCGAACCGGGAGACAACAGCACAGATACCATCTCTGGAAATCATGAAGTGACTGAAGAATGGCTGAGGAGTTCTGAATAACTAAATAAAGCCCTCTGTGTTTTCTTTAGCAAGTAAAGAAAATACTTTTAGCATTTTAGTGCGACTTTTGGGGTCAAGGGGGGATCTCAAGTCCAAATACAACAAACCGGTGGGGAAATTGCTGCCAAGAGTCTGACAGTTAGGCTGAGAGCTTGCCTTGGGGCTCAGATGAGAGAATACGGCTCACAGAAGGCAGACAGAGTCTGAGGTTTCGCTCAGATCATAGGAATCTAGGACTTCCTGAAGGTACTTGCCTTTAAAAAGCTGAATGCCACTCAGCATCCCATGGGAACAGCAGGTACTGATCTCCAGTGCTCTCTGGAGATGGAGGAACACCCACAGGGCTGGTGTCAGGTCTTTCATGTCTCACAGCAAATGTGGACACATCAAGGACACCAAGCACAGAGTCACTATTTTGCAGCCTACAAATGCTTCCATGCTCTAAAACACATCTTCTCCTTGGGATTCTCAGATCCACTTCAGACACTTGGAAATGAAGCACTCCCAAACTGCTGACCATGGGACAGCACCGAGCAGCCAGAGCCATTACCCAGCACAGATGATTGCACCTCCAGGCAACTCATTACATCACTGGCTTGTGAAATCCTTTTAGGAAATAGGTACTCAACACCAAGTGATGCAACAGGGTCACAAAGCACATAAAAAGGAGAGTCAGGAGCCAAACTCACAGACAGAGGCTGTGGAGATGGAGTTCCACAGAGGCTGAATGTTTTTTTACCTGCTGTTTCTGATTCTCATCTTGCTGGTTTTGAAAAACCAAATAACCTTCTGCTTTCACCAGTCTCTTTCCCAAACACAGGCTTTCAGGTTTCCTTCAGTGTCTGCCATGGTGAGAGCAACAGCAGCTGTGGCACAGAAACAGCAGTGTCTCAGGGAGCACATTCGCAGTGACTTGAGAGAGATGTGAGCTGGGAGGAACTAAAAGGCTCAACAAAGAAACAGGAAAAGAATTCCTATTTCTCAGTTTCCTGATTTTTGATGCATTTTACTATTGGAATTCCCATCCCTACACTTCCCACTGAAAGTCCTAACCTTTGTCTGGCTTGCACTGTTAAAACAGAGCCGATCTTCCAATGCCATATTCCGAAAAAAAGTAGAAATTAATAATTCAAGCTTCAAGTAGATTCAACAGATTTTTGAAGGGATTCTAGGGATTCTTTGTTTGCTTAGGTAGTAAATGAATATTTGTATCAGCACATCCATCAGAGACAGGCCTAGTTCAATTTCATTTACCCCACCTGTCTTCATCAGCCAGGGTGGAACAACCCTGATACCATGAAGAGCAGAGCTGCACATCAGAGGCACACACCATTTATTTCTTATACTGGCAGTAGTATTACTGGAGCCATGAGCGGCTTTTGTTAGAACAATATAGCTGGAAAAACAGACAAGCTTTCAAGAGTATGAGGGCTTCCTCTGCTTTCCTGGTGTTGTCACAGTTAGCCTAATAAAAGGTATTACCTCTCTCTTCAAAATGGTCCTTGTTATTCATGACATTCAGTCAAATGAAATGGAGATTACAATAAATAGCACATGTTTTTGTCTCATTTTCTTCTATTGCATTACTGTGTCTGGAAACGGGGAGCACCTATGATTCCACACAGCATTGCCTGTGGCTCTCTCTCTCTCTGTGGTTATGGTGTGCAACCTCCTCACAAGCCCATCTGCTCTCAGAGACAGCCAACATCTGACACACCACGAGCCACGTACCATGGCACAGCCTCCCAAGGACAGCAGCGGGCAAATGATACCCTGCATCTGCTCAGTTCACAGTCATTTCTAGCCACCTAAGGTTTGGCTGAAACAGCGCTCCTAAACCCAAATACATATGCTGGCTTAGAGGCACCACAGTAAAGTAGCCTAACAAACCAAAGCAATTGGTTTTAATAAGAATCTTGGCTTGTTTTGACAATGCACTGAATCTTCATGTTGGCACCACGAATGTTTTTTTAGGAAAATGTATGCATCTTTGCAGCACTCAGCAACTAAATCCTCTCTTCACTTCATGGAAAGGGTTTCCTGGCTATCCACTTTCTAATGTATTCCAAGTCCCTTGCAGCTCTTTGTTGTCTGGGTTGGAAATACTTTAATTTTAAGCTCACCCCTTTTCCCCCATTGCATTTTGTGTGCAGGCTGGTGAGTGGGGCATGAGGGTCACAAACCATGCCCCCTACATTTCCCAAGGTGCTCCCAGAGTGTGCAAGGCTGTGGAGGCACCGGGGTGGGCCTGCCTCTCGTGGGGCAGATGTGTCTGTAACAGCCACGGAAGCGGCTGTCTCTGCTCCCCAGCCTTGTTACAGGCAGTAGCAACACACCCAGAGTTCAAAGGCATTTCATGCTCACTGAGTGTTTTTCAGCAAGAAATCTGAGATTAAATAAACTTGAATCCTCTCCCTGAGGAGAAAGAAGAAGATGGAGAGAGAGGAGCTGACTCTCAGCTTCACAGTGTGTATCTCAGTGTACCTTGGAGAACACCCAGGTGAGGTGCACCTCAAACCCATGGCTGACCAGGGCGCTTCACTCCTGGGGCCAGATTTGCTCCTGCTGCAACCCCGTGGATCTCTGTGTGCTCGTGCCAAGGCTGCCAATGTGTTGCAAACCTGAAAGTCGACCAAGATGCTTTCTAGCCTTTTGTTCCCAGAGGGCTTGCTGAGGGTAGGATTTACATTTGGATGCACATCTTTTCTCTATTTTAATCTATAAAAGATGACATGTTAGCTTGTCACCAACAGAAATATCTAGCTTTAGTGAGTACAGGTGGAAGACCTCGTCTCTCTAGAAAGAGCTGACCTGTTCATTAACAGAAGGCCACATTCTGCTCTTGTACTAAAGAAGAGCTGAGCATGCTGCAGTGGCAATTAGCACATCTTAGACAATACACTGCGAGTCCAGGACAGATCTAAAAGCTTGAGAGGCAGACATACAAGAGTGTTATGTCCTCTGTCTGAGAGCCGAATTCCAGGGAGGGTGGAAACAGCAATGTAGGACAGCTGTGAGTATGCTTAGTATTAATATCAAATATAATGGTAATTCAAAACAGAGTCTTTTGGTACAGATCTGAACTGCACAAGCCAAGTTATGAAATGATATTAGCAGCTGGATCTGTGAAGCAGCTGAGACTAAGCTGGCCAGCAATTGCCATATGTCTCATCTGCAGAGAATATTTAAATAAGTAAACACAATGAGTTAATAAATACATAAAATAACTTTGCAAGATAAGCAACTCTGTGCTAGTGGAGTGGCAGATTGTCAGAACGATCACATCCAGTGGAAAGTCTGAAAGGGAAAAATTTAGATGGCACAATGCTGGATTTTTTTTGAGTATTCAATTGACTGAACAGCATAACCCAGAATGGTGAACATTCATAATGATCTTTATCTGCTGGCAGGTGAGAGAATCCTGTTGCCATTGCCAAAGCTTTAACTCATCTTGGAAAGGTACACTGAAAACTTTCAAAGACCTTCTAGCTACCTCCCTGTGTAGGCAGAAGGGACTATCATTTTAAAAGCATCAAAGGTACAGAAAGTCATGCTGCTTTCCAGTAATTCCCTAATAACACCTAGAGGGTGAAACAAACCTGCTGGTGGTCTAATCTGAATGAGAGGAAGAAAAAAATGCTAAATGCTGATTCTGGGAAAGAAATTATTCCTTAAAAACAAGCCAGATGGATCCAGTGTCCTGAATTAATTTTAATTTGTGCATAAATCTAAACGTCTAAACTTGGGGAGGATTTTAGGATTTGACCCCAGAGAAGCTCTTGAGGGACCACCAGAATTCAGACTTTTTATTAAGAATTCTCTCCCCTTTGAACAGCAGATTGAAGGGCTTGGGCATGAGGTCAGTGTCATCCAGTTCCTCAGCCGCATCCACAGGCTTCTAAACACATCCAACCCCCTGAGCAGTTCACTCTGACTCTGAATCACATTTTTTTATTGACAGAGAAGGGAGAGTATTAATTGCACACCAAGGACATTTTTACACCGAATTTTTTTTGTAATCTCAGCATCTCCCTAGAAGATGTCAACAATTTGATTCTAATAGGCTTCAGCAATGCATGGTACTATGAGTTTATCAGCCTCTGCTCTTTTGCTTTGGGTGGTACAAAATGTTACTGAAAATCAATGCTGCTATTAACAATAGGTGCTCAAAATGGTACTTGCAGTAATTTTAAAAAAGTTCAAAGCCCAAGTTTGTTTTGGCTCTCCAAACTAGAGCACGTAACGTTATTTTAATTTAGAACAGGACCTTGCTTCAGTGAGTGGATTCGAACAGGACTGATTGTTTTAAAGATGCACATGCTGAGTCCTTCTGACTTCATTCTTGTTCGCTCTCCTTTTATGGAGAATGGGATAAAATGGATCATTCAGTAGAATCAAACCACATCCATTCAGGTTTCACGGGTTTTATTTCCAAGGGGTGTAAAATCCCTTCTTTAACATAAAGTAGCAGTGCTTCTCTCCATCAAGGCTTCCTCCACTGAGAAATGTTTACCCCATGAAGGCAAACAGCTGCATAAAGAGTTGATACATGAAAGTAGGTCATATCTGCACCAACTATCAATAGCACTTTTTCCTTGCCTCTTGCATGTAATTCATAAACAAAGTTAAATTTTATAGAGACTGGTTGTGATGTGTAGTGGACTAAATGGTTATGATGCTTAGTGGATTAAATGGCTGTGATGCTTAGAGGACAGATGCTTTAGGATTCAGTCTGGGTGGTGGAAACTGCACAAATAAATCCAGTTGCCATCCCAGCATACTCTTCCCAATTTGCTCCCTCACATCTCCCAGGCAGGGAAGGCAGAAGAGTTCTGCACTGTGGGGTTGTACTTTGGTTCACTACACCTTCCCACCTCTCCGAGCTCTTGGTCAATAACATGAAGGCTCCATACCCACAGCAATGGACGTCAAAGGTCATTTGCACTTTCACAGCCTGATGTGAAGATGCAAAACATATTGAGAGGTTTTGTTAATGATGCAGACAGGTATGAAATATATCCCAGTGCATAGAACAGAAGAATGAAATGGCTTGAACCAACCAGACGGAGCAATCAGCCCAAGAGCACAAACACGCAGAAATATGATGGGTATGAAATCATTCAGAGCCAATCAGTAAGCTCCAGCTTCTAAAGCAATTTCATAATTGAGTAATGGGACACAGCAGGGTCTGAACTATTGTGTATTATAATCTGAATGGAATGCTGTGAGAAGGCTGGAGCAATCTGATCGCACCGAGCCCTCGTTCACCAGAAATGCCTTTGACATATTTCCTTAGCACGCAGCAAGGAGAGCGGAGTAACTGCTTGTTAATGACACCCTGATGGGTTGTCTGCAGCCCTGAAACTGAGATAGCATAGATTGGAAAGCATGTGCCTCTCCTTGGCTGGAGTTAACACACCAGCCCCCACAGACTGCCCACCCACTGCAACCTTAATCGCTGGCATGCCTGTACAATCACCAGTTTCACTTCAGTACATATTTCCTCCCCCAGAACTTCGCTTATAAAACAAGAGGCACTAATAATCTGAGATGATCCTACGCCAGCCTCCTGTCATGGCTTAGTGTTCTTGCTCCGTGCTGGCTAAGCCATGGTTATCCACACAGCTATGTAGGCTGGGCTCTTTTCCTTTCCTATTTTTCAGTCCCTTCTTGGATATTTATGCATTAACTCAAATAAAAAAAAAATCACCTCTTTCTGTTTTAAAAGAAATCATTCATTCTGCCCCCTCTTCATCCCTTCTCTCCCTTTTACTTGCAGACAAGCCTGGAAGGAGACAAAAGCTGGGCTCTGGAAGAGTTTGACAGGCATACAGGATGGATGGTTTGGGGTTTGGATTCCAAGAGGTGCTGTGGAAAGCAGGGCAAACCCTCAGTCTGATGTTAGGCAAAGGCTGAATCCTGGCTCCTGTGCTCCTGGTCAGTGGAACCACTTTGGAGAAAGGGAAAGCGTGCAGCTCTCTGGGGAGCAAGGGACAGGCTTTGCTGGAGAAAGCTGCAGTGGGTGCAGCAGCAATGGCAGAGTTTGCATCATGAGAGCAACCCAGAACACTCATGAAAGAATCAGGAATCATGATTGTGGTGGGGACCAGACTCACAACCAAACCTCAGAGGAAATGGAAAGATGGGGAACCAGAAGGGACTTATGCAAGCACTGAACCAGCCACTGAACCTTCTTGGTTTCCTCCCTCAGAGAGCAGTTTGTTTTTCCAGTGCTTGCACGGTTTCAAGAAGCAGTTTTGACCACTCTCGCTCTCGTTCTAAACTCTAAGAAGATATCAAATGTTATTGCAATTGTGTTATGGGCTTGACATGCTCCATCCACTGAAGCCCCACAAGACAAAGTTATGGGAATGAGGGAGATTTTCAAAGTCCCTCAGTGCTTCTGGGAACAGCTGAAGGAATTCACGTTGCAGAACTAGACTTTCAAAGGTCCCTAAAGATACAGAAAAGCTCCAGCTGGGAGTTCATAGATGGGTTTCTAGGCCTTGAAACTAACGGTAGCACACACAGGACTGGATGTCCCAGGAGTTCCACTCCCAGCAAGTCCCAGCACCTCACTGCACCAGGTGGGACCTGTGGCCCACCTAGACTTGTGGTTGCTCTGGTGGAGAGATGGGCAGCCTGGCACTGCCAAGGCTTAGGAGTCAAGAATAAAGCCAGCAACAAGAGCTGGAATGGGCAGAACTGATGCAAGAGAATAAAAAGAAAGTGGGAATTGGGTTTGGAAATTGGAAAGGCATTTTCAAAAAATTCATCCCACATAATTCTAGTCCTTTAAATACCAGGCTGTCTTCTCTCCTCTACCCAAGAAGTTGTTTTCACAAAACCTGTTAAAAAGTCGCTTGCTAAATTCTGAGCTTACAAGGATGCTGCCCAAAGATCGCTCAGGCTTCTTGCCAGAGGAGTTACTGGATAGATTTGTTCCCTGAACTGAAAATGTTAAGCCAATATTGAAGAGTCTCAGCAAGAATGATGGATATCTGCAGCCAGGTGAAAACATGGGAGAAACCTATTCCTGAGTGTTTCCTGCACCCTTCCAACCAAGAGGGCCTGGCAATGCCAATGGGAAGGCTCCCTCTGGTTTTAGACAGACTATAATCAGGCCCATGTGAACTGTGTGCATGCATGCAAGGCAATCTGCATTTGGGCTATCAAATACTCACAACAAACAACTCAATAATAAGCTACAGACCAAGATTTTCTGTCTTTTCAGGAATTATTAAAAAAAAAAGGCTTCCAAATAACAAGTTTCTCTGGGAAAAATCCAACATTTTCATACACACAACTCACATGCTGGAATAAAAGCAGCAATACTCACATAAATTATTCATTACAAATTACCCACCCAGTTCTTGAAGCCAGTGGTGCTTTTGCTATACCTGGAGCTGTGAAAAAGTTAGGGTCACCTCAGAGAGAGGGGAAGGGCTGCTGTAACCAGCCCTGGGACATCCAGCCAGACTGAGCTGATGGTGGGACCTCCTGACCTGGTGTTTGCCTGCCAAACCCTGACCTTCAATCCACATCAAAGGCAATCAGAAGAAGCCGTCCTCAATGTTTCCAGCATATCACCATAAAAATAATAGTAAAAAAAGATCAGGCAGTATCAAAACAGATGATAATTGATAATTATTTGATTTCTGTCTCAAAAATCATGTGGCAGCAGGACCAGAGTAGTGATTGTCCCTCTGTGCTAGGCACTGGTGGAGATATATTTCAAGTCCTGTGTCCAGTTCTGGGCCCCTCACTCCAAGACAGACATTGAGGGGCTGGAGCGTGTGCAGGGAAGGGAACAGAGCTGGGAAGGGGCTGGAGCAGCAGGAGCAGCTGAGGGAGCTGGGGGGGCTCAGCCTGGAGAAAAGGAGGCTCAGGGGGGACCTTCTGGCTCTGCAACCCCCTGACAGGAGGGGGGAGCCGGGGGGGGTCGGGCTCTGCTCCCAGGGAACAAGGGACAGGAGGAGAGGGAACGGCCTCCAGCTGTGCCAGGGGAGGGTCAGGTTGGACATGAGGAAGAATTTCTTTACTTAAAGCATTGTTAAATATTGGAAGGGGCTGCCCAGGGAGGTGGTGGACTCCCCATCCCTCGAGGTGTCCAAGGAAGGACTGGCTGTGGCACTGAGTGCTCTGGGCTGGGGGACAAGGTGGGGATCAGGCACAGGTCAGACTCAAGGATCTTGGAGGCCTTTTCTACCCTTAATGATTCTGTACTTCTATGATAAAGCACTTGTTTATCAAGAACTTCCCAAGGGTCAACGGAAGCAAAACAATAGGATTTTACTGCAAACCAGAGCAAAGCTCTCAAAGTTTCCACCTCGAAATGTAAGTTATGAGCAAAAGTATCATCCATGTTTGCTAGAATGCCTTTGTTCACTGTTGATGCCAAAGACATGTAACTGGCATGTAACAGCTTCCATCTCCCCATCTCAACTTACTGAGCCCCCGTGGACCATCCAGATGAACAGCAAAGCTTCGGCACAGACACGCCCTTGAGGTCACAGCATATGGTGCATTAGGATTTCACAAAACCACCTGGCTAGTATCATTTCAGAGTTCCATTCTACCTTGTTCAGGCATCCAAAAAAGGTCTTATCTACTACCATAAATCTATCACACACACCTTGCAGCTGTGAAACTCTTCAGGAAAATCCTCCTGTCCTATAACAGTTTGGATGCATGACAGTTGAGGAAACCAGAGTCAGCAATTATTCTGTTGTCTTCCTACGTTTTTCCAGTGCAGCCATGGTCAGATGGTACCGTGTACATGGGGTATAGGTGGCAGCTGCAGCTCCTCAGGTTGGGTTAACCCTGGCTGAGTTTTGCACCTAAAGACAAAGTAGCACATCATTATGTACCCAAGAACAGGGCACATATTTTTCTGACTGATAGTTCTTCTTAAGTGTTAAATTACTACTATTTTTTAGGACTTCAAGTCTATACTTTAACTAGTTTCAAAGTAATTCCTGGAAGTGAGGCAGTTGTGAACTTCATTGTGGTTTTTTTCTCTTGCTCTGAAAGTGGCAGCAGAACAAAGTGGGCTTTCAGACTTACCAGCTAGTTGAAGATTCCTGTGCCATGGATGTACATGAAATCCCTTCATAGGATATTAGGTGTCAGTGAAACCAGTAGTTCCTCAAAACTGAGGCCCCTCCAGCAGAAGACATGAGTGCACATTCCAGCATGTCTGTTCCAGCAAACAGCTCCTCTTGCTATCTTCCTCCACTTTCACATCTTACATCTGCTTGAAATTTGGAGGCTGATTTAGGACCTTACTTTAGTTCCTGACAAAGGCATTTGGACTTGTCAGTCTCTGAAATGGTGCTGTGAGAAGCCTTGATAACATTTTAGGCAGTATCCGCTCCTAGAAGACAGCGCCTAACATGGGGACAGCTGGACACCCAAGTGCCAAACACTGTCATTCTCATTCAGTCCAGCTTCCTGCTCAAGTCAAATGGTATTTGATGAGTGACTGCTGAAATGCTCGAGGTTTGACCCCGTGTGTCTGCCTCGCTGTCTCCAGGCCCTCCCAGCAGTGACGATGGTCTGCTCATCAGCTGTTGACTCAGTTTGCAATAGAGCCAGCTGAAAATTTTTCAACACAGCAATTTCTCATCCAGTAAAGTCTATTCAAAAATCAAAATATTTCTCGGCAGTTTGTCAATTTCAATGAAATTCTACAACTGGAGATTGTCAAAACATGGTGTTTCATCACCACCACAATGGTTCTTCTCAATGGCATTGACGTGCTTCATTTCATTATGGTCTTTTTGATTCCACTGCTGCAAATAGTTGAATATTGACTCAAACCTCATAGACATTTTAGATTTTGCACTGCCTAATGTCTTTGTTTTCCTGGTTTTGTGTAATGGGAAAGTAGAAAGAAGTCATTTCAATAAGGCTTTCTTTTCTGAATTGTTTCTAAATTTATATTTCATTGGAAACTTCCAAATTTCACCCTTTTATCTTGATTCATAACAAAGAGTACTGGAGAGTCTACGAGCTTCTCCTGGAATGGAAGTTCCACATTCTGACCAGCTCCTGTTAACACTCAGCCCTCACCCAGCTGAAACCCTCGGGTCTGTGGGAAGGTCCAAGGTAGATCTGATTCACAAAACCAGCAACAGCCAGACAACACAACTGGCAAACCAGCCTTTTGTGAAACTCAATGAATCATCCCAGCTCTGATGGAACCTGCCCTCCTTGAGAGGAAAATGTACCTCAGCAACAGAAACAAGACCCTAAATCAAATCAGATGCAGCTTGAAATATCTATCTACTGTTCTTCTGGGAAGAGGAATTGTAGTGGAACAAATCCTCTGAGTTATTTTACTCCTAAGATGGGAGGAAGAAAAGAAAATCTGAATGTGGTTTGACCAAAAATGAGGGAGATGATAGAGGAATATGAAGAAATTCAGGTCACTGAAGTAAGAACACCATTTGACAGTGAACAGGCAGCCTCCCCACAGGCTTTGGCTGAGGAGCTGGAATCCACACCAGATCCCACCAAAAAGCAGAGGAAACCCTTCCTGGTGTAAGTCACATCATGAGTGCTTGTGAAACACATGACCACCTCGTGTGGAATGTCAGACCTGGCAAGGTTCAGGCAGTCTCTCCTCTTCCAGATGGGCACTCTTTGGACAGAGGTGCTCCATTCTTTCTGAAGGTGCCCTCATGACTGCTGGAACTCATCTGCCATCTGCTCGAGTTTGCTGGTTTCAGATGATGTAACTTCTTCCTGTGTTTATGGTGATCACCTGCCAGTGCAGGGAAGGAGAGGGTGGTGACCATATAGGCTGTTGCAACATGGAGTGAAAGTTGTCTGCAGAAGGACAGAGGAAGCAGGAGCTGGCAGGATGAGATGTGATCCAAACAAATGGTTCCACACTTCTCTAGAGGAGCCATCCCAGAAACCCAGTAGTACCCAGTGGAATGTGTGTCATAGAAAAAACTTTGATCCTATTCTAGGGGTTAGGGTGGCTTCTAAGATCACCTGTAAAATGACTTCACCTCTACAAGGCAAACCAAAGGTGCTGTTGCAGTTCTAGGAGCTGAAGAACCTTGCCTGGAAGACAATTTAAGACATCAGCTAATTCCATGTTGATCTTGGCCAAATTGTTCCAGTTCCCTCAGCCTTTGCTCCCACAGCCACCAGTATTCTGCCGTACCTAAGCAGACTACAACCTTTGGATCACTTTCAAGAGGAATGTGTCTAATCTATGACCTGCTCTTCTCTCCACTTCCCTGAGGGTCCTACAGCCTTTTTCCCTTGTCATCCAGCTGGAGCTGAGTCCATTCGTGAAATGACCACACTCCCCAAAAAGAGTGGGGGCGATGAGTTTTCCATCTTACGGATGCCCACCCCCAGCCAAAGGGTTACAAACTGCAAGGTTAGATCATAAGTAAAACAGGGTGGGAACTTCCTAGCAGAACTAGGAAGCCTTTCAGAGCAATTTCAGTGCAAATAAATAATATATTTCAAATATGACTGATGTGGAGCCCCAGATATTGGAGGCTGGCTACCTTCAAGCAGAGCCCTGAAGACCAGAGGCCCCTCTAAAGTGCTGCAATTGCAGTGCTCTGACCATGTGCAAGTGGAGAGCACAGTTACAGGGCCAGGCTGCAGCTGCACTGGCCTGGGCAATGAAATCAGGCCCAGACAGAAGCAGTTTTCCTCAACAGTAAACTGCTATTTTTACCCATCTCAGTTCTCTAACCAAAGACACATTCAAAGTCAGTGGACTCAGTTCTGCTGCCTGGCACAACAGCACCAATCTCTGGAGGTGTTCCCTTGCTTGCAGTGGGGCTGGGCAAGGAGCACTCGTGGCTCTCCTCTCTGCCAGCACCCCTCTGGCATCTCAACACCCTCCTGATCACCTCAACACCCCCAATGATCAATGTTAATGTTGTCTCCACAGGTCAGACCACCGAGGACAAAACTCACAGTGGATACATCTGCCCTGTGTAAGAGGAGCAATGTAGAACAGTTTCCCAAGTCACGTAGCCCAGGGTGAGCACAAGGACCTGCAGCAGGGTAGCTGGAGGTGTATTAGATGCTCCACCACCTCACCAGGCACTGACTCTGCAACTGCACCACCCAACACACAGCATTAACCTCCAGGAATTACAGAGGAGGAGCTGCAGGGCATGGATATGTCCAGTGCTTTACTCTCGCAGCTGCTGTGTGAGTATCTCATGTTGCTATTTATACATGGAGGCAATGGTTTCCTCCAGCTTCCTGAACTGCAGCCCTGGCCCTTGGTCACAGCCCTCGGTCACAGCCCTCGCTCCCACCTCCGGGGCTGCAGCTGGGCTGGGCAGTACAGGCAGGCTCCATCTCTCACTCCGTGCAAGGTGACAGCTCTGTTTGTTCCCCATTTCTCCTTCTCCCCACCCCACAGCGGCGATGTGGGCTGAGGGAGTGGTAGCACTTCCCAAATCCCAGAGCAATAGATCTGGAGTGAAGTCACAAATAACTGCTGGTTCACGGGAATGAGCTGGAAAATAGAGCTGTGAAGGGGGAACATGGTGTTTATGCCAGAACCGCTGACATCTAGTAACACCAAAAAGGAAGCAAGGAGGGGGAACATTACCGTCCCTCTCTCCAATGGTTGATTTTCCCCCAATTTCTGCGCCTGATTGTGGGAAATCTGAGCTCAGCTGGAATAAGGTGGAGTGGGATGGGCAGGGGTTTGCAGCTCTGGCAGAAATGAGCCCCTGGCCCTGAGTCTCACAGAGGCCTGGTCGGTGGAGGATCAGTGCACAGCTGGAGATCTGTGCCATCCTCCTCCCTGCTGTTCACCATTACGTGCATTCCTTCAGCTCCTTGCAGCCTCACTTGATGTATGTGCGCATGAAGTGACCAGAATGTCTCATCACACCACCCTGACACCGTCACTGTTCTTTTTAAGCAGATGTTTAATACCAGAAAATGCTCTGATTGCCAAAGCTTCAGTCCCGCTGCCATCTCCCCTGCTCGCCCAGGACCCTGCCATGCTATGCACGGCACAGACGTATCGGGAGGCTTAAGACTAGACTTAATGAAAATATATAAATTAACATATGCCTCCTAGGGGGGTTGTTAGGCTTAGCTCATTAGTGGTTTAAAGCATATCCAATGCTCTAAGTTATTTGTTTGTTTGTATTTTTGCAGCTGTCCTTAGTTTTCTTAGGTCAAGTAGAGGTGTGAGGTCCAAAATAGCATCAGGATGGCTGAGTTTATGTTTCCAGCCCTGAAAAAACAATGAAGTGCTAATAAAAAAAAAGGCCTTGTGAGAAAGATTTCTCTCCAACATCCTTTGCAAACAACACACACAACAGCATGGAAATGCAGGAGTCTCTGCTCCCTGGGGAGGGGAGCTGCTGCCAGCTACTTGGGAGGAGAAGCAGAATCTCGGTGGCCTGGGAAGAAAACTTTGGACACAGATACCAGAGTAAGACAAGTCACTGGATCTTTGCACTTTATCTGCAGCTTTGCAGCTCAGCTGAGCGGCTGATGTGGGGGCAGAGGAAGCTGCCATCCAATCCCCCTGGTTGCTACCACTGAGATCCAGTTCTGCCTCCACAGCTCCATGAGAGCATCCCCAGGTCCTGCAGTGTGAGTGCCTCTCTCGAGTAGAAGCACTTTTAGCCCAGGCCCATTCTCCACATGTAACCCAGTGAGGGGGTGCATGTTCTCAAAATACAGGGACCACACCTGGGCTGCAGGGAGCGGCTCTTCCTCAAGAGACCCGCTTTCCCCCAGCCCCCTGTCCTGAAAAACAAAGGGGTACTTGAAGCAGACCTGGTCATATTTTAAAGTGCTACTCCTTTTTCCAGCTGAGCACAGCATGCAAAGGGATAAGTAAGGATCAGAAGCTTCAAAAAATTCCACAGAAGTGCTGTCACCCCTCTCTGGAGGGCACTGAGCATGCAGAGCAGCTCCTGCACATCCCTGTGCAGTGTCTGAAAGAGAAAAGCTCTAACTTCTTCTCCAGCTGGCAACACTGGAGTGGACCTGCATATCTTTGCATCCTGAAATGGACAAACATCAAACTGGAGTTGAAGATCCCCTTTTCTGCAGGCAGCAGAGCCAGTTCTCCAAAGGACTTGGTCTCTGATCAGGTGCCGACATGTCAGGGGTTTGAGATGTGCTGGATGAGAAGCAGCACTGAGAGGATGCAATGACTCAGAGCAGGCCAGGTCAGCATGAAGATGGTGTGCTGATGGTAGGGCAGTACATGGCTCTCTGGGGCACATTCACCATCACAATCACAGAATCACAAAATGTGCTGAGTTGGAAGGGACCCATCAGGATCATCCAGTCCAACCCCTGGACCTGCACAGGCCCATCCCCAAGAGTCACCCCCTGTGCCCCAGAGGATCAGCCAAACCCTCCTGGAGCTCTGGCAGCCTTGGGGCTGTGCCCACTGCCCTGGGGAGCCTGGGCAGTGCCCAACCAGCCTCTGGGGGAAGAATCTTTGTCTAATATCCAACCTAACCCTGCCCTGACACAACTTCAGGCCAAATCAGACTGAGCATTAAGTCCAAGCCTGCAAACCAACACAGTGGTTATGTGAGGACCTCTCCACTTGTTTTGGTTGATTCCATCAGGGATGTGCCATCATTTTTTAGCAAAGAAACTCCACTGAAAATAAATGACCCCTCAGTTCCTGATGGCATCTCCCTTCCTGGGTATAAACATTGCTGGGAGGTGATGGAAGAACAAGCCATCAAGCAACACTCTGATGGAAACTTTATCCCTGAAAATTGCCCTGAGCACAGCAGGAGTTACCATTCAGTGTCCTGCCTTTGAGAAGAGATCAGGGAGAGTCTTCCCACAAGATCTCACTCTTTCTACAGCAGTCATTAACTGCAACCATCTTTGCCATAAAGAGGAAAAACTGCATCTTTAAAGCCTCAGAGGCAAAAGTCAGCCTTCCTAGAAGGTTTATTGCAGTGTCTAGTGATGGGGTGACCTTTTGAGCAGCAGTCAAGCACTTGGACTGTCCTTTCAATTTAACAACAGCCTCTTAACAAGCAACCCCCTTCCCTTCCCTGCCATTCCTGTCCCCAGTTCCACCTCACAAGTTTAATCTTAGAAGTGACTAATGGTGGGGTCAGCTCAGGCAAAACTATGATTCCATGAAAACCACTGGGATTCTCATTTTCTTTTGTGGAGCCAGTACCCCATCAGCCAGATTTCAGATGGGCAAGAAGAGGTTCACTGCCAAGTGCAAGAGATGTTGTGTGGTTACAGGAGGAGTTAAAGAAGGCCTCAGCCAAAGCTACAAACCCAGGGAAAGGGCTCTGCTGTTGCTTCTGCCTGCTAAGCCCTGTTCCAACAGGCAGGACAGAAGCTGGGGGTAGGCTTATCTTACGCCAGTCAAACTCAAGCCCATGCCAGGAGAGTTTTGTTGTTTTGGTCCTTCTTCGAGGGAATGAACTCAGATGAAACTGAAGCAGGTGCTAATTAAAAACAGAACTATTTCTCAAAGTGGGCTTTTAATTACTGTAAATATATGTCAAGGAAAGTTGCAAAGAAAAATAGTAATTTCTTGTGCTACCTGCCATTTTCACTTGATTACCATCACACTTTTCTGTAGGGCAAAAACATCAGTCGTTCATAACAAACTCCTCTCTTGGGGGCTAGTGTGAATTGAGAGCTGTGAGGCCCTGCCATGGGCTCCAAAACTAGCAGCATAATGTCTGTAACAGACATGCTACCTAATTAAATTGTTAGGGAACAGGCTTTTATATCTTTAACACCTAATTTACTATTGTTTCTTTGAAAGTGTTTGGCTTCTCTGTGGTTTTTTGGGCCTCCCTTCTCAGTTTTACGATGGCTTTTAAGTTTTTCGTGTGTGTTTCAACTAAATAACCATTTTGGAAGTTTTGTTAGGGTCCCGGCTCGAGTCAGACCAAGGGAAACAGGAGCCTGTTTTACTGTTGTTCATGCTGAGTGAGTTACCACTGCCGTGCTAATTATGTAATTACCCCATTTTAATAGCTATTGTATACTGCTTTATTGCTAACAAATCTTATTTCCTCTTTCTTTGCTCACTGATGGAACAGTAAAAGCATAAGGACACACACAAACATTATACAACACTATAAACCTCAACGCCAGAGTTAGCAGGGTTCTAACCATAAACAATCATCTTCAAGGCAGCAGGCTTATCCAAATCTACTTGACACTAATGATGATATAATTCTTGCTTACTGGAAAGACACAAATTTGAATTAATTTCTCAAAAACCAAGTTCTACACAGTGACAGTTGTTAGTTGGTGAGCGTATGAGACGCTCACCGCAAAAATCATGGGCTATCCCTGAGATGTTTGGACTGTGCTGTACCAGAAATGAGTAATGAATGTGTTAATTAACTACTTCCTCTCTTATATTTGAAAAATCACTAAATATTTGGCCCCAGAGAGGTGGGGGAATGTATGTTCCAAAATATTCCTGAGTTTTGCATGGTCATTTGGAGTCCATGGCTGACAGGATAAGGTAGGATCACACTGAAATAGCAAAATGCAGCAGGGCAGGATGAAAAGGGAAAATATTACCCAACCAAATGCATCCAAGTGCCACTGAAATCAGAAGGTGTGAAAAATGCATGAGATAAAAAAAGATGAAACGTATTAATCAAGGGTTTGGAGGTGGGGGGAGAATAGAATCCAGCATCCATTGTCCATAATATAATCTGTGCTCAGCCATTAAACCAAACCAACATTCATCCAGGACAACTAGGGCAAGAGCTGGAAATGGCTTCTGAAATTATACCAGACAGCATAGCCTGGAGAGGACCTCACCTGAAGCCCTGGATCCAGGACTGGGGTCCTCAATCCAAGGAATGCCCAGACTTGTTAGAGTGGGTCCAGAGGAGATCATGAAGATGCTCTGAGGGCTGGAGCCCCTCTGCTCTGGAGACAGGCTGGTAGAGCTGGGGGTGTTTGGCCTGGAGAAGAGAAGGCTCCATGGACAGCTTAGACCCCCTTCCAGTGCCTAAAACGGGCTTATAAAAAGGAGAGAGAGGGACTTTCTGTACAGGCAGATAGTGGTTGGACAAGGGGTAATGGCTTCAAGAGGGCAGGGTTAGATGAGATATTAGAAAGAAACTCTTGACTCAGAAGGTAGTGAAGCCCTTGCACAGGGTGCCCAGAGAAGCTGCGGCTGCCCCATCCCTGGAAGTGTCCAAGGCCAGGTTGGACGGGGCTTGGAGCAACCTGGGCTTAGTGGAAGGTGTCCCTGCCCATGGCAGAGGGGTGGAACTGGGTGAGTTTTAAGGTTCCTTCCAACCTAAACTGTTCTATGATTCTGTGGTTCTATGATTCTGTGAAATAACCTTGAAGAAGTTGCAGGTATTTAAGAGAATGAGCTTCAGGGGGGTAAAAGGGGGCCCAGAGAGCTCCTGGGAACTTTCCCTCAGGGAGAGGAGGCTTTCATGGCAGAATCCAGCTCAGGCAGCAATCCCACATCCTCAGAGCATTTCCTGAAGGAAGAGCAGGGAACACACCTGGGGGGCAGCTAAAATGTCCAGAGGGCTGAAACCTCAGATAAGGGATGCTGGTGTGTTCTGAGAGGGTATGAAGATGAAGCAAAAAGCATGAGGCCCCTGGCATCCACAGGGATGAGAAAGATTCTGAGATGCAGCACCCAGGACTAGAAGCAACAGGCAAGGGAGGGAGGACTCTGAGCATCAGAGTCCCTGGCACACAGAGCTGAGGAGGGGAACTGAGAGAAGGGCATTGTTCAGGGAGGTAATTCCCTCGTGTCTTGATTTCTGAACACTAACCTCTGCCATTATACTCTGTATTTACAAATATATATATATATGTATCGATGTTATGATCTCTTAAGAGTATAAGTCTATCCCCTATGAAATTCCATCATCATAGCAAAACCCTCTTATTTTTTCCCACTCCTTATTTTTCACCACCACCAGCTCCAGATCTCGTCTCCAGTTTATCTGAAGGGGAACCAGTCTCCAGGCAGGTAAAACACACATTGAATTCAGCTGGACTTTCAGCCACATGATGCTGATGTGTAGCACCATAAACCATCGTGCCCGCTCATTTCCACTGCCTGGGATGACCAGTGCCCTCCCCAGCCCACCCTCTGCACCAGGAGGATCCCTGCAAACAGCAGCAAGCTCTGCCTCTTCACATTCCTCCTTAAATCCACCCGTTGACAGCATATCTACCAAAAAATTGACAGCAAAAAACATTGCATTAGGCTGCTGGTGTGCTAAGACCACTGTCTATCATAGTGAGCAATATTGGCTCAGCTCTCCCTGTGCTCGCTCTCTGTCTGCACCCATCTGCTGCCTTTCCTCTCCCACCTGGGATCACAGCACTGGCACTGCACGTCCCTGGGGTCAGGGACAAAAGCTTTGGGGTGCTGGGGGATAACAGGAAAGGCAGAGAGGCACACACATTGTGTGTATATATGTGTGTCTGTATGTGGCTGTGTGTGTGTGTATGAGTGTATGTGTGTATGTGCATGCACAGGTATGTCTAGGGGAATATTTCTATTTCTCTCTCTGTCAGACACCAAAAGCAGTGCAGGGCAGGGCAGCAGGGCAGGGGGAGATTCTGCCCCTCTGCCCCCTCAGGTTAGACTCCCCTGCAGAGCTGCCTCCAGCCCTGGGGAACAGCACAGGGAGGACATGGAGCTGCTGGAGAGAGTCCAGAGGAGGCCCCAAGATGGTCAGAGGGATGGAGCAGCTCTGCTGTGGGGAAAGGCTGGGAGAGTTGGGATTGTTCAGCCTGGAGAAGAGAAGCTTTGGGGTGAACTAATTGTGGCCTTCCAGTGCCTGAAGGAGCCGACAGGAAAGATGGAGAGAGACTATTGACAAGGGTCTGGAGTGTCAGGACAAGGGGGAATGGCTTCCCACTGGTAGAGGGCAGGGTTAGATGGGATATTGGCAGGAAATTCTTGCCTGTGAGGCCCTGGCACAGGGTGCCCAGAGAAGCTGTGGCTGCCCAATCCCTGGAAGTGTCCAAGACCAGGTTGCATGGGGCTTGGAGCAACCTGGGCTAGTGGAAGGTGTCCCTGCCCATGGCAGGGTGCTAGAACTGGATGATCTTTAAGGTCCCTTCTAACCCAAGCCATGATATGATTCTATGATTCTATGATCTATATCCACATGTATTCAGTGGGGGCCAGCCTTTGGCAGTCAGTTCCTTGTTTCTCCCAGCTAGGTGGGGAAAAAAGGAAAAAAAATTCCCATCAGAAAACAAGGCTTCCCTGAAATCAAAATGTCTGCAGAGCAAGCCTGTTTGAGCAGCTTCTTCCATCAGGAAAATTGAAGTGTTTTGCTTCATTCTGGACCAAGAGGTACTTCCAGCCACCACAGAAACTGTGAAGACACACAGTAATGTCAGTGTGCCCTGACGTAGCAGGTGCTAATGGAAGTTGTCTAAGCTCTTCGTGTGGTCAGAAGTTTCAATATTCTGAATTTTCCTGGTGTGTACACTCTGTCTTTCCTCTCAGCATGGAGGCTACAGACATGCTGGGCTGGGTAGCACAGCCACAAACTCGCTGTTGTGCACCCTCCTGCACCTCCTGCCATCACAGACCATGCACCTGACACTGCTCAGGCCTGCCCAGAACCAGCCTGCAAGCCTGAGGTATCACTGTATTGTCGAAACAACAATGCCACCATGGAGAGCCCTGAGCAGGACAAAGAGCCCGACCCTGGGCTCTTCAGAAAGTCAGCCTTGATCAGGAAAAACTTTGAACGTGAGTTTCACCCAAGCAAGGGCTGACAGTGGCACTGGACACAATTACACACGTTTTGGCTAGTACAGGGCTGGCTTCTCACCCTAGAGTGACTCACTTGGTGACTGTATGGGGCAAGGACTGTACTGGCTTCTCCCTCCCAGCACCAGAGATCCTCAGGAATGGTCCACCATCGTTTAATGACTGTATGAGCCAAAAACCACAGTGACAGCCTGTTAATATGTGCTCATTAGCAATGAGCTCTCATTCATGCTGGCATTAATTTTTAAAAATGCCAGGCTAGCAGAGCAGGGAGCAGAAGCTGATCCTCTCCATCTCCATTTCTGATACCCAGCTCATGTCTCAGTCACTCCCATTGCTTCTAGGACATCTTGGGGAGTTTTCAAGAGAGCGTCTGGAGTCTTTTACTCATGGACTGCCCCTTTCATCCAGATCAAACTAGGTCAGAAATTACTGGAAGCTGCCTTTGGAAGACCAAAAAGGCAAGAGCTGGTGCATAGAGCCCAAGATCACAACGTTTCAAGCCTTTGGCCAGAAGCCTCACCTCTCTCTGCTCAGGCTGCTTCTGTCCTTCTCACTTTGCTGCCCAGGAATCTCATCCTACAGCCTCATTTCCCCAGTTTGGTCTTCAGGACATGACTGGTATCCCTGTGCCAACAGCCAAAAAGGGGCAAAGCCTCAGCCAACACTGCAAACCCACATGGCAATTATGTACCTACAGGCATCTATTCTGAAGTGATGACCACATATTAATAGTTTAACACTATTTTGCAGGTGTTGATCCCTATGCTCAGTGCTCCATTCAGGTATGAGGAGGGTCACCAAGATGATTGGAGGGGTGGAGCACCTCTACTATGAGGAAAGACTGAGAGAATTGGGATTGACACTAGAGAATAGAAGGCTTTGGGGTGATCTAACTGTGCCTTCCAGTGTCTGAAGGAGCCATCAAGAAAGATGGAGAGAGATTATTTACAAAGGCCTAGAGTGACAGAACAATGAGGAAGAGCTTCTGCCAGAGGGCAGGGTTAGATGGGACATTGGTAGGAAATTGTGCCCTGTGAGGGTGGGGAGGCCCTGGCACAGGTTGCCCAGAGAAGCTGTGGCTGTCCCTGGATCCCTGGAAGTGTCCAAGGCCAGGTTGGACGGGGCTTGGAGCAACCTGGGCTAGTGGAAGGTGTCCCTACCCATGGCAGGGGGGAAATGAGATGATCTTTAAGGTCCTTTTCAACCCAAACCGTTTTGTGATTCTATGACTGGACTAGTCCAGGAGACCAGCATTCCACCAGCTACTGCGGTGACAACATTGACCAAGATCGACCCGCAGCCTCTGCCTTTCAGACCCCTCTTTCATTTCCCAGCCAGGCTTTTAGGATGGCCTTTAGAAGGGTCTAAACCTGATCACTTTGTCACAACCTGTGTTCCCAAGAGCTGTGAGGATGTTAGGTTTCTGAGTCCAGATACCATGTGCAAGCATCACTCCATCAGCTTCTGCCTTCCACCCTGAAGGGGTTAAGTAGAATTTACAGCATTTTTAACTTATATTACTCACTTGTATTGAATTATTCTTGGATCAGATATTAAATGGAGATTTTCCATATAATATCTGTCACAGATGGAAAAAAATCCATCATCTATGGATGAGTGTAATCCATTCATTGGTTTACGGATACAGCCCTCTCCAGGGATTGTCAGAAATAAACACGATGTCCCTGTTTGCTGGATTTTTGCATTTGGATTGCTGAGCTAGCTGAAAAAATGTGTGAAATCGCATGAAAGCCGACAGCTCCCTATTGACTAGGCATACGAACAAGCTCCCATGTGTTATTTATTCCAGCAAGGCCATGGACTGTGGCGTGCACATGAAATGCTAGCCCGCTCTGAAATTCGAGGGGATAATAATCAATAATGCTTTGTTTGGAATGCAGCTTTCATCTGCAGAGCCCGGAGCAGTGGCAGGGAAGCTGGGAGGAAAAGGGAGGGGGGATGCACAGACCCTCACTCAAAAGACAGAACTGGAACCAGTCCCTCCAGCCCGGCAAAGCTGCCTGCTAACAGGGCACCTTTGGCATCTCAGACATGCTAAATACATGGATTTTTGTTTGTTTGTCTGTTTTCTAAGGAAACAGTGTCTGATAGAGCAGCTTTCCAGTTACTGCTGTGGTTAAAAACTACTTGTTCTTTTGGGAATTCCCAGGAGGAATTAAGGATATCAGTGTGTCCAAAGCAAGGGCACAGCAAGACAGGAAAAGGCAAGCCTCTTTCCATCCCTTACTTTTATTCCTGAATACAGGGTTTGCTGCAGCATGCCCTTCCCAGGCTGGTCACGCCGTGTCCCCGCGGGTCACCCCGCAGGGGCTCCCCCGCTCCCTCCGGAGCGGTGCCTCCGCGTGGCACGGCTCCAGCGCAGCATCGCCCCCACTGCACAGCTACCGCTCGCTCGGGGATAATTAGTATTTCCCCCATCTGCTAGATGAGCCTGGGGAGGGGAGGCAGGGGAGCGCTGCCAGGGTATGCTTAACTCTTCCATCCTCAGGCGTTTCGCTGTGGCTCCCCGCTCCCAGGCTCCGCGGCAAACCCATCTGGAGGCCAGGAGGTCTTGGAAAGGTGGCTGGATCCTGCCTCCCATGGAGGAATCGGGAGGCTCCGTCCTGCTCCCGTGGGGGCCACCGCCAAATCCCTGCGAGACCCTTCGTCTGTGGGCAAACCCACCGTTGTGCCCACCACGAGCAGCCTCCAGGTGAGCAGATTTGAGTTCCTCAGCTGGAGACACCCTCCCCAGCGCTCCAGCCAGCCCCAGCCAGGGCGGGGGCTGCCGTGCCGAGGGCAGCATCCTGTGGGCACCATTTGCCTCCAGGAGACAAAGGAGAATGCTGACAACTGCATCCCAGATGCAGAGACAGGATTAGTGCTATTCTCGGCAGCAGACTCCTTTCTTGCATTAAAGTCAACACATCACCCAACACTTACTTCACACCCTCCCTGGGGTGGCCGGAGAGTTCCCTTTCTAAGGTTAATACCTTCTCCTCCCCCAGCGCCCCAATAGAAACAGGATATTTCCTAGCTAATTTGTATGTGTCTAATTTTCATATCAACAAAGCAAAGTCATGATTTGAGGCTTTTTCGGCTTTGCTTTATTTCTCACCACATTCTCACTCTCACTGAGTCCGTTTCCATTCCTCCACTCGTTTCCCAGACTCCAGTATCCACAGGTTTCTGGGTTAACAACAAAATAACACAGGCTGGAACATGTTCAGATGATTTTTTTTTAATTAATTATTTTTATTGTCTTGCTTGGAAAACCTTTTCCCCTCTCTTTCACCCTCCCCGCCAGGGAGTTCAAAGGGACATGTTCGCAAACACGGGCAGGGCAGCGCTTTCCACACCCACACTTGCCACCTTGAGGGAGGGAGCGGCACAAAAACTCGCTGGTGAACATTTGTGCAAATATTCATTTGGCATCTGCTAATGTCAAGTCTGGCTGGATTGGGGCTCAGAGCTGTAGGAAAGCATAAATGAGTCAGGCAGACAGCAAAAGCCAAGCTCTTCATTATGCAAACAGGAGCCCCTCGCAGCAGCTCCTGTGCACAGAGAAGTGGCTCCTGCTCTGCGTCATTTCTTTCGTGCTTTGTCCTGCCCTTTAGGTAAAAGGACTATTCTCATGCAAAGACCCTGGTGTGCTAAATACTGGACAAACCTCCAGCTCCAAAAAGCACAGCCTCAATAAACCACAGTCCAACGTGGAGAGCTTGGCATTCAGGCACAAGCAGCAGCAGCACCGGAACAGGAGCTGTTCTCACTCCTGTCCTCATGGCTGCTTTATTGCTGTTATTACACAGCTCTGTCCAGGACAGAGGAGATACATGGAGTTCCACGAGCCTTTGGTTCTGCCAGTTCCCCAGCTGTAGCAGGCAATATGCGTGGCCACTCCAGTTGCAGAGCAGGTAGCAAGGGAGGGCTCACTGCCAGCACAAGCAAAACCTTCAAACAACTGCAAATAACCCACTATCTCAACATAATTGGGACAGCAACAGCTGGGGCACGTGGCTCATTAATAAAATGTCTGCCTGTAAAAACAGAGCCAGGTCTAGATCCAGGGGACAACCTAAAATGTTGGAGTCAGTTCCCATTCACTCACCTGGTGACAAACCTTCCCTGCGCATCAGTAGAACCTTGTGGGGCACAGTTGACCTCTCACAGCCACTGCAGAAACTTTATCCCTTTCATGTAAATTCAACAGCACCAGCGCAGTGGCTCGTGAACCACACAATCTATAATTTACTAGTCAATTAAACAGGAGCACTATTGCTTCCTGGAAGGGATGCCTGCAGCACCAAGTGTGTGGGTCCTGGGAAGGGGGTCACAGCACATCTTGTTCTGCAGCTTCAGATACAAACTGTTCAGAAAGAGTTCGATGGCAATGGTTGGGTTGGCCATGTCAACACAGCCCCGATTCACCCAAAAGCTGACCCCCTCACACGTGCCCCACTCTGGCTGTGTGCTGCCCTGCCATGGCTGACTCAGGGCTGGGGACAGGAGGAGAGGTCCTTGCACTGCACTTTTAAACCGTGGGAAAATTCAGCATTGCCATTTCAAACCTTATGAACTGAATAATCAATGTCAGAGCTGGCTGGAAATCTCCACACATTTACAGATAAGCAAAGCCTTTGCATTGAAGGAAATCTGTATTTTTGTCAAAAGCAGTAAACCTGGGACTTGAAAGGCATTCTTTTCACATTTCAATATTTCTACATTTTGTTTCTAGGCTGAAAAAAGGCAACTTTCCAAGAAAAAAAAATGATTAAAAAATGCAAGACTTAATCCTCTAGGTGTACTTTTCAAAGCAAAAAGGACAAAACTCCCAGTCATACTTCAGCAGACTCCTGGCTGATTCCTGATTTAATGTTTGGTCCTTGTTAATTCATCCCAGATTCAGCTCTGGCCTTGATGAAGGTGTCCCCTGTGGGTGAGGCCAGGACCAGGCACCAAGTGAGGGTGTCCCTGGGTGCCCTAAGGTGGTGGTCAGTGGGTGCACAGTGGGGTCGGGGCTGCTCCGGGGCAGCGACTGCCACCCCACCCTCCATGTCCTGGGTCACAACAGCAGGAAGAAGTGCCAACAGCAGTGACTCTCCCGCCAGCTCCCATGAAGTCTGGCTCACTCCCCATTCCTTTGAATGGCTTCAAACTGACAAAGGACAGGGTTAGATTTGGATATAAGGAAGAAATTGTTCCCTGGGAGGGTGGTGAGGCCCTGGCACAGGTCACCCAGAGGAGTTGTGGCTGCCCTATCCCTGGAAGTGTCCAAGGTCAGGTTGATCAGAACTTGGAGCAACCTGGGATAGTGTTTGCAGGGGGGTGGAACTAGATGAGATTGAAGGCCCCTTCCAACCTGAACCAATCTGTTATTCTGTGACACACCCCAGACAGAGAAGCTCTGGGAGAAAACCTGAGCTCCTCCAGGGTGGTGTAGGTGTAGGTATAGGTGTCCAGCCAAGAGCAAAGGCTAGTTGCTTAATGATGCAAACAGCATCATGAAAGAAGTCCATGGAGCAGGACAGGCGGATGAGTCAGGTCTCCTGCTCTCACCCACCTGAGCATCGATCCCTGGGTTCCCCACCATCATCCCTCCCCATCCTAAGAGCTTCTACCCAAAGCAGAAGGGTCTTGGATTCCTGGGCTTGACAGAAAACACTGGGGAGATGAATCTGAATTCCTTCTCATCAGCCTAAAGACTTCTTTATTATTTATGACTGGGAACGATTCCCACTAGAAATGTGTAACTGGTTATAATTTAAATGTTTTTCTAGCTCGGGAAATTTCCAGGAAGGTCTAATAGTAAACACAATAATGTGCCCACAAGTTACAAATCAGTAATCCTGTTTGTTTAATTCATTTACCCAGAAAAATAATGAACACAAAAGTGATTGTGGCTTTTGTTTGTTCCCTAAAACAATGTTATCAGTACTTGCCCTCCATGTATTTTTACTGCAATTATAAAGGTTTTTCCAGCTGGAAGGTGAGTCAGCTTAACTTTTTTCTTTTAAACTAATGACCATTTAATCCCAGATAAAAGGTTTAGAGGAAAGGATTAAGTACAAATTTCAAAAGAGATGGTGGGAGATAATTGACTCAATTTACCCCTGATATTAGTGCAGGGCACCCATACTGGTGTGTTTGAAATACAGCAGAGCAAGAGACCCCACCCAAGACCCCACACTCTTCCCATGAAGATGGGGGCTCACATTTTCTCCTCCATCATCCCAGCACATCCAACATCTCTAACAGGTGTCCCTCTGGGAGGATGCAGGTCCTGGTCTAGAACTAGCAACACCTTTCAAACAGCAGCGAAGTTGCATGACAGATATGAAGCTGATAATAAACCCCTCAAAAGTAGATAATGAGAAAAAATGCTCCAGTTCAGATATTTGCCTGCAGACAGAGGCACAGACCTCCCCTGACTCTCTAACCTTGAGCTACAGCCACATTTTCACTTGCACCCACCACCATTTCCTTGAAAACCAAATAAGTTTTGCTAATCTTTCATCTCTGCATACTCCTTTGATCCATTTTCACTGCCATTTTCAAGAACTTGGGGTAATTTCTCCTTGAACAATGAGTTTGCCACCTCTTTGTACTGAACAAGCTCCATCAGCAGCTGCTGCCAAACCTACCCTGGAGCTTTTTCTCCATGTTCCAGTGGACAGTGTGACCCTTTTCCCTCCAGATGTGAAGTTGCCAGGATAGGCTTTGATTGCTGTTCTGGTGTGGGAACCACTTGGCTTGGGTGGAAGGGTGTTTAATGAAGCACAAACCATAAGGTATGCACTCCATCACTGCTCCCAGCTCCTTCGCTACATAGAAGTCACCTATAAATTTACATGTCATGAATTCCACACAAGGGCAGGGTTTTGGTTTATTCGCCAAGTCAGTCACTTATTGAAGGCAATCCCTGCCTCCTGAGGTGGCCATGAGCTGGTATCCGGCTTTTTCCATGCCTTTGGAGAATGGTGCCCTGCGAGGGGCAGGACAAGGACTTCCCAGGCCCCGTGGCTGAGCTGACGACAGTCAGTCCCACTACCCAAGAGACCTTCTTGGAGGAGCCACCTGTGAAGAGTGAGTGTCTGTTTTCACTGTCTTCTCTCATGAGCATGACATGATCTCGGTTCACACCTTAAGGAGGTACGAAGCAAACATCCAGCCCTGAATCACTTGGCTGCTGCAGCAGATCGTAGATTAGGGCACCTTGGGCTGGGTTCAGACCACCCACCACAGCGTCTGATGGCAGCACCTGCCAGCTGGGCCCACAGCAGGGCTGCCCCGGCCAAACCCACGCCTGGGCAGGTGATGGAGAAGACACCCAGCCACCCTGCAGAGCCTCAGAGCTTTCAGAGCCAGACTCACCTCCCACCCGGCAAATCACACGCCATGTAGCCACTCAGATTCCCACAGCAAAGAGCCCTCTGTATGCATGGATCTCCTCCTGAAATCATGGGAGAAGTCTGGCTGCAACATGCCAAATGGATGGGACTTGAACACCTAAATCCTCCGGGCGAGGAAAGATCTCAGCCTGAATGTATGCAAGGAGCTTGTACAATCAGGCTGGGAAACACGGAGGTCAAAACTTGCCATGTTCAAGATCAAACGAGTAATCCCAACTTCTCCACCCCCATAATGGGACCAGTTGCTCTTAGTTGCCTGTCTGGCTGATGTGAAAGGAAGGCAGTGAGAGCTGGAAAAGATCTCGGTGACCCTGTGAGGACAAGGGCTGATAGTTCTCCTCTCCAGCTCCATACAACACCATGGTCACGTGCCCATGCTGGCACTGCCTCAGCGGTGAGCAAATGAGGTAGTCCCTGTGCGACTTAGGAAGGGCTTTGGGATTCACAAAGCACCAAGAGAAAAGGAAAGGTGGGGTTTGCAACCAGGGTGGCTGCCACATGGGCAAAGGTCTCCTTGGGGAGAGGTGCCTGTGGAGCTTCTTGTGGGGATGGAAACATAACAGACAGGTTGGACCCTACAAGTATCCTACAAGGCCATCATGGAGCATCTTTGCTGCTCCTTCAGACAGCACAAGAGTGTGAGAACGACAGGCCTATGTGACATAAGGCAGGGTAAGGACTCAGAGCACACCTGGAGTTATTTCATGCTTTCTTCAGAGCTATTTTACATGGATGAAACAAGGTTGAACCACAATGGCTTTCACTGGGTGGGATGGGTGAAGCACCATCTGTAAGGGGCTATGCTGCCCAACACCCTTCCCTTCCAAGGCTGGTCTCCAGGCTCCCATTGTCTGATCCCAAAGCCTAATTTCCATGCTGTATGTTAATTTTCCATAAGTCAAAAACCACTCTCTTTCAGCAGTTTTGACGTTTGCTGCCTTTCATTGAATTTCCTCTGTGTTGGGAGAGCAGGTGAGTGGGAGATCCTAATTTACTTTCTCTGCAGTCTAGACTATTCATTACTTTCGTGTCTCTAAATGAAGCAGGCACAGTCCTTTCAATACCTCCATAAAGCATTCCCTCACCAGGCCTCTAAGTATTTTCATTGTCAGCCTCTGAACACTTATTATTTCCACTATATCCCCTTTTGAGATCAGATATCCAGAGAGGAGCTTGGTGTGTTAGCAAGGGTCTCCTCTGGACCTATGCTGAGAGCAGACAGACCTTTGGAAATATTTTACATCCCTGTCTTTAACCATCCTCCTATTTTGTTTTAGTTTCACAACAGCAAGAAGGAAAAAAGATCGCAGAGCCACTGTGACTGCACTCATTTTATAAGTGTAAATGATTACAATTAACATAGAACCTGATGGAGTGCATGCACAGCTTGAATTATTCCTCACCCTGCCTTGCCTTGCAGTTGTCAGGGGTGAATTTTATCTGCCATTGTGCTGCCCATTCACCTAGCTTTGTGTGGTCTGACAATATCACAACCCAAGGTGGTATATGGTTGCAGGCACTGCCGCTCTCGTTATTTACAATGGCTAATTAAGATCCTGCTACAACCTTCATCCCACCCTTAATTCTTATGAAGCAGCCAACAAAAGGTTTTGATTTCCTTTTTGGCTGGAAGACCTTTTGGCTTCTGCAAAAAGGGGATTAAGAATGAAAGCACATAAAGGTATGTGCACAATCACAAAGTCATAACAGCTCTCTGAGTGCAGTCTCCCAGGAATGAAACACAGCATTAGCAAGAAGGGCTAATTGGGACCAGTTTAAAGAGTGCACATTGTGTAGCCGAGTCCGGTAACACTTTTGATCAGGCAGACAACACAGCCACAAATTGCTTTCTTCCCCCTCCAAAATATCTGACCCCCGCAGGAAACAGTGTTTTACCTTTCCCAAGGAATCCAGACAGACAGACAGGCAGACAGACGGTGCACACGAGCTGCGTGAGTGCCATGGGTCGCTCCGGCTGCTCCACAGGGCACAGCCTGGACAAGCCCAGCTCTCTGCCAGCTCTGGGCAGATGCAAGGTCCCTATTCCCCACGCTCGTGCTGGCTCTGATGGTGATTGCCAATGTCACTGTCACGGCAACTTTAGGATCATTTGGAGTTGTACACACGCAACTCCCCCAGACTGTCTCTCCAGAGAATGCTTTAGGCACTGCCGGCAGCGGGGGGTTACGAGCAATTGCTCTCCATCAGCTCTTTGCCTTCCAGTGGAGGTGGTGGGTGCAGATCCCTGGTCTCAGGCTGCCTCCAGAGATCCTCCCCATTGCCAGCCTTGCTCCAAAACCTCCTCATTACACACCTTGCTCTGGAGCCTCTCAATTTTAAACCTTGCTCTGGAGCCTCCCCATTGCATACTTTGCTTCAGAGCCTCCTGATTGCACACCTTGCTCTGGAGTGAGCAGCCCTCCCCCCTGCCATGTCTTCCCCTGGGCAGGCACCCCTTGAAGGCTCTTCTGTGGTGTAGGGGTCCCCAGAGCCCATCCCCAGCCCAAAGGCCTCCCCTCTTAGTCCCTGCGTCACCAAGGCAGCTCTGCAAGCCAAGCCTGGGAATCTGGTTCGTTAGCTCTTGGCAATGCCATCCACCCAAATGTCATGGCATGCAGAAATCTATGAAAACCAGAGGCCCAAGACATGTGTTTTTGTTTGTTTGCATGTGCCAACATTTCCAATGGCTCAGAAATGTGTGCCTGTGAAGGATGCATGTGTGTTATTCATTTAGGATTATTTTCAGTCCTTATAATAGGAGGCTCATTTTATCCTCTTGAAAGCTCTCGAGCAGAGATGATCACAGCCCAAAAGCCTGCCACGGCTGTAAACAACATTTAAGCTCCACATAGCTGTCTCTTGTTGAAAAACAGTCCCACGAAGGAGTGGAAGGGTTTTCACTCTGTGCTCGTGTCAGATACACAGATAAACAGGCAGCTCATTCCTCTAGGCTCCTTTGTAAACCCCAGCCAAGATTTTTACATCCTGATTCATGCAAATCCGATCATATGATCAAAGTAACATGTGCTACCTCCCAGGAACTGGTGCATTGCTGGCATGGCCTAGCCTGGCCACGGGCCACGGCCCATCACACACCAGCCCTTCCCTCCTGGTTCCTGATGCTGCTTCCCCCTGTCCTCACACACAGTATCCCCAGCAGACAGCGGTGGGGTCTCCTCCCAACCAGCTCCAAACTGGCCATGACAGGGGCTACTCCCAGCTGACTCCCTGCACAGCCTTGTAACACACTGGGAAAGCCTTTCCTTGCACCCTCGCTGCTCCACCCATGCCAGAGTTTCTGATGGCACGTCTCCCAGCTGCTGATGGTGGTGTACCCCAAAATGGGCACATGTGTCTGGATCCTCAAGCTGGGAAGTTTTGGGGTGAAATTTCCCAATTCCATTTTCTCCCATGACTACTATAACTCACTGCATTTATGCAGGGTGTGAGTGGGTTCAGAATTTCCTTTTTTGGAGAAAAAAAAATGGCCCTTCCAAAACTGGGATTGCACAAGCCAGTGAAAACACAGCCCTACGGAGGAACGAGGCCTCAGCATTCAACTGGGAAGGGCCATGGCAGCATCACCTGCAATGATTCCCCCAGCTGGATCATGCTATCCTTCACCCAGGGTGAACACACCGGGAACCTCACGACTCTTGCGCTGCTTAACCAAGGAGGAAACTCCCATTAGAGACTTTGGTGCGGTTACACCTTCTGTTATTCCTGGCCGCTGCGGTTGTTTTTTTCAAAACAAGGCAGTATTTTCTATCCTTTAGGCCTGAGCAGACCAATTCATCTCTCTTTAGATGGGTTTGATGTGGCTTGGGAAACTCAACTGGTTGTTTCCCAAGCCCAGCATAACTCAGTTATGCTTCCTGTGGCTCAGCCACAGGTCCCCCAGCCTGGCAGCCACTGGGGATGTGCAGACAGTTACCCTTCAGTCTGCTCCAAAACTGGGAATCAGCCCAGGCAGGTGTCAGCCACCTTCTCACTTCACTGGTTGGACTAAATTTTCCATAATTTTCTGACTAGAAACAAGTCCCACCCACAACAAACATGGTCAGGGACTGCAGTGGTCACCACCAGTCCAGGGCTCACTGCTTGGCTCGTCTGTGTCAGTAACCACTAAATTCACAGGTCTTGGCAGCCAGGGAGACCCCAGTACGTGGCAGACCCTGCTGAGGTACGAGGACTCAGCAGGGGATGCTCACCATGCAGATCTCCTTGGGATGGCACCCTAACACAGGCCTTGAAAGCTTAAAATGCCATGGGAGAAAGAAAACAGTTTCATGAGCTTTGTTCCAATCAACCAGGACTTCTGGAGAAAGGGGAGGAGCAGGAGGGCAGCAGAAACTGGTAGGACAGGGTCAACTCAGTGAAGGTTTGGGGTCTGCACCCATCAGTGGGCTCTGGGAAAGGTGGTGGGAGTTACCATCCAGAGCCTCAGCTTTCCTGATAAAGAAGCAGCAAACTGACACAGCATTGGAGTTTTAGCAGGGGGCTCAAATCTATTGAGGGACTTTGAAAAGAGTGTCAACTGATAAATAGGCAGGGGAGACTTTTTTAGGCATCAAATAATTGCTTTTTGCTTTCGAAGTGAAGCTTCTATTTTTTTTTTCCCCTATAAAATCACATATAATTAAGGAAATCGTTAATATGGTGAATTAAATGTCTCTGGTAAACCCAAATCACTCCACTCAGTACTTTGTCTTCCTTAAAAAAAAAAAAAAGTTTTGGTTTGACCTGATTTTTCCTCCCTAATTTTTCAGCTCACACTGTTGGAAATAACAGACTCTACATAGGTTACATCATTTGTGAGGAATCTCCTCTCATCCGTCTCCAAATGAATAACAACAAACATTCAAAAAATAATTGAAGTTTTATATATATCCCTTGGCCATTCAGGTGGTATGGCTGGCACGAGACACAGGCACTTTAAACAGCTGTTGTGAATCTTAAGTATAAGCTTCCACCCTTTGGCACACCACAAGGAAATTATGCATAGGAATATACCTGCCTTCCCTTGCAGCAGACACAAACCACGATGTTAAATGCCTGAGAGTGGACAGCAGAGAAAAGCTGTTTTGCTGGGGGACACCCTATGCTTTGTGTGTTCCTCTCTACTCTGGTGGACAAGCAGGACCGAGTGGGGCTCTGGGCTGTTGCAGGGGGTATGTACAGCCACACCAACAGCTCCTCTTCCTCCTGCCCCAGCAGGTACTTGCATTGTACAGTAATCCAGTGCCCTAGAAAAGAACAACCACTGCTACACCCCCACACACACACACCCCCAACACACCCATTTCCACATATTTGAGCCTTATTTTTCAAAGGTAGACATGGTAACACAGCAGGGTGTCGGAGCCAAAGTCACACATGTTTTCTGTCCCACCTAGAGTTGACTCCTATTCCTCAGTCAGATCTTCCTTGGTGGACAAACTCTCCTAGACAAGACAAAGACCATCTTCTCCAGCTGGAGTCTAAAGTCCTGGTTGAAATCTTACTCCACTGCTTTTGTGTACAGAGACTCAAATTGTTCGGAGAATCAAGGAAAGCTGATGGATATCCATGGGGCAGAATACCACCCATAGGGCTACACAAGTGCCGGTCAAGCCTTGCTCCAAGGCTGGTGTCGGCTGGGTGTTTGCTTAAACCAGACCTAGCTTCCACCCTGCCATGTTTGCATGAGCCCAGGAGAATAAGCTACTGCAGAGACCGAGGTGGTTGGAGGCAATGCAGCAGGCAGGGGTGAGCTGAGCTGAGGCCTCACAGTGCTTTCCAAGATCCTCCCCAAGCTCTGCTCCACTCCAATACACACCTACAGACACATGAGGTTCACAGGCACTAGAGCATCCAGCTCTTTTAGACTATGGCCTTAATTCCAGCAGCCAGGGACATAAGAAACTGAATCTTCTTGCCACTGAAGCACTAGGGCAGCATCCCTTCCCCAGACTATTTTTGACTTGATTGCTTCATTCTCACCTGGACTCCCTTATGGCATTTACTGGAGAGATGTATCAGCTATGCTCCCAGAAGCTATTGTTAACCACAGAGATATCACACCTGCTGGTGTGTAAGAGCTGAAGGGATCAACTCCCCTGCATAGATAGACTACACGTTTGGGCAGGTGCAATGACCCTCTGCTTGCAGAAGGGCAGAGCTAAAACTGCAAACCTGCTCCTGGAAGAGGCTGCCACTCTGCTTCACATCTGCAGAAAGGTCATCCGAGCTGTCAGCCTGTGAACCAGCAGCATGGGGATGATCCTGAGCTAAAAACTGCAGAGAGAGCACATGAAAATGAACAAAAATTTCACGTTCTTGTGCTCCCAAAGGCTGTGTTGCCAAAAGCTGAGAGCGTAGATCAGGCTCCATCAGGGCACACCATATGCAGCAACCGCCTGGCCTTGCAGCACAGAGCCTGCAGTGGCACCTGCATTTGCATCAACAAGGCAGAGGCAGAACAAAACCACTCAGATGTCAAACAGGAAAGATCACACCAGCTTGGGGAATCTAGCTGCAGGGATGGCAAGCTGGTCAACTGCTCCCACCTGCTCACAGCTCTGTGGTCCAAGGAAGGTTGGCAGGGAGCTGGCATACACCTTGCACAGGGACCAGGACACTCTTTGTCTTCTTGGCCAGTGGTAAGCCCCAGGCAGGGCACAACACCATCATGGTGAAGAGTTTGCCCTACTTGGACTGGACACTAGCTGAGCTTTGGCCACTGACCCTTTACCATCACAGGGGCAGCACGAGAGACCCACCACTCAGAAGGTCTGACCAAACAGCAGCCTGGTTTGTGCGACAAGCTCAAAAAACTTTCTTGGACCCACAGAGTTTCCCTCCCGGGTGGGACACACATTTTAGGATGCCCTGCACCCGGCTTCATGACAAAGCCAGTGTTATCAGACCAAGCCATTATCTGATCTCAGCTATTGTGATTTTGTGACAAATCCAGCAGTATTTCTGAGACAGTAGCCACAAAACGCTTTTATTAAACCTAATTAATTAGTGTACCTGTTAAAGTGTGCTCACTCAGAGCTCCACACACATTAATGCCATCAGTTGCTTCAAGCAATCACCTAGTGTTACGCCCCTTGCTCTTGAGGTTATTTTCACAATAGTAATTAAATCCTTATTAACAATTTTCAATTATAAAATAAATCAAATGTCACAGTCTACATGGGAAATCTCAGCTCATATTCAGGGATACCAAAGACCTTCTGGAAGGAAAAAATTGGGTTAAACACCACAGACAAGCTTCTCTAGTCTGGAGGTCAGCAGAGAGACCTGTCCAGTGGTCTGTTGACAACCACTTACAACCCCTGGCCTAAGCACCGAGCAACATCCAGGTGCAGGAACACCACGTGCCTGGTGGCCACAAGCACAAGGTTGTTCATTGCTGGGCACAGGATTGATTTCCCCTGTTTCTGTTCATTTCTTGAACGCCTTCTCCCCAGAGCACCCTTTTGTCCAATGTGAAGGTCCTCTGAAGGGAACCTGACATGAATTCTTCTCATCTTTGCCCTGCTTCTGTTGTTAATAAAGCCTGAAGAGCAGATGTTCAACACAAATACTTAATGAGCACCATTCTCAGACAACAAATCCCACTGACAGCACCTAATCCAGGGGAGCATCACATCTCCTCCCCACACTGCCTTTTCACAGCCTGAAGAACCTGTCTCACTGCTGTCCGGGAAACATTCGCCAACCCATGACACAAGTGCCAGAGGCCCCAACTGCCAACTGAGTGGCCCGTCCATCCCACATGACAACCTCCAAACCCAGCGGGCACCATGGGACGGGGAGCAGATCCTCCCTGGTTGCTCTCAGCCTCAGAGGAGATCCCTTCTGCCCAGACTTCTCCAGCATTTACTGCCTCCACCCCTTCAAATTTCCGCGATAGCAAACCAACCCTGTCGCTCTGACAGTGAAACCATGAGGGGTGGATTAAAAAAGCACTCATAAATCCTTTCTCACTCTGGAAATCAACTGTGTTTCTCTTCTTGGAGGTACTAACATAGCAAATCTACAGCCACTCCCAGTCCTCCACCCCAGCACTTCTCTGAACTTTCCCCAAACCTTTCCCACACGAATCAATCTGAAGACAAAGCTGGCAAAGCCTTCCAGCCCCCACCAACCACTTCCACCACCATGCCACTGGGTCCCATTTCTGTGCTTGTCTCCAGGTGCACCAGGAGAGCAGCTCCCAGCACATCCACCAGGAGAGGGGCTGCTCGAGTGACCTCCTGTGCTTAGCTGGAGTGAGTCTATCAGCTGTACAGCTGCCCAGCTTCTCCTGGAACAGCATGGAGTGACTCTGCTCAGCACTGTTCATTTTCTTCTAGGCTTGCAAGGTTTGGAGATTGGTTCAGATAAGCATCCTCAAGCTTGCACATTTATCTGCACCATCTCCCTAACAGCTTTGATCTGCAGGATTTGGCTGCAGCTCTCAAAGTTATCTTGAGAAAGCTTGTTCTGGGGAGAGTCATTCTTGTGATTAACAAGAAAAAGCTTTCTTAGTAGCTTTGAGCATTTCCAGCCCTGGCTGCAGCCAGGGAGTGCAGCAATGTCTGCACACAGAGAGAAGGGGAAAGCCAAGTGAGCACCTCCTTAAAACTTCACTTGGGCCCAGTTGTCATTTCAGCTAAAATCTGAGGTCCGTTATTTCAGCTTGCTTTTTTCCCCCACTTTCTGTGTATGGGTCACTTCACATCATCCATGTCCTATGCAGAACTCCCAGGAGAAAACCTGGCTGGGCTGACCAGGGAAGCAAGTCACTTGATGGGCTGGGAGAACCAGGGGAAAGGATTTGTCCAGTTGAGGGCAAGTTTTAAAAGTCACAATATTGAATTCAACAGCTGAAACCAATAGGCCCTCTAAAACCCCTAATGAAGGAAACGAGCCGCTCGTAAGGACGTGTTAATGGAGTCAGATGCTCATGTTCCAGTTCACCTTCTGCTTGGCCAAACATTAGGAAATATTGGTTGGACCGAAAAGTGTCAAATGTAAGTCCTGCTCTTTAAACACCCCAGCGAGGATCCTGCCATGCTCAGCCCATCTTCACCCCATGCAAGACCTCTTCCTTGTGAGAACAACCAGGGAGGAAGATGGTATTAAGTAACAGGAGGACGTACAGAATCAGCAATGGAGTTCGTAGCAGGGAAACTACCCTGAACATATCCGGCTGCCCTCACATAAAAGATAAATACACATTTAAACAACCACTACTCAGGGAGGGGAAAGAAGTGTGAACAGCAAAAATATGTACATGTGTTTTAAATAATTCTTTTTAATTGTTGAGGCAGTAATACTTGGTTCATGGAACTGCAATATACAGAGAGGTGAAATAAATAGCTTATATATATATAATATATATAATATAGCTGGTTTTAAAATATTCCCTTATCATTGGTGTACTAGGTCATCTTGTAGTCACTTGAATGTATTTAGCAGCATTCTCCAGAACTGAGCATAATGCAGGATCACGGAGCCGTGACACCTTATGTCGTCAGGAAGGTTACAGAAGATCCATGCGTCGAGAACTCCACAGAAACTCACTCACTGCAGCACACACCATCTTGTCTTGGGCCAGCGGGCAGCAGACAATAAATAGATTACTGCAAAACCGGCACTTTTTGGGGCAGGGTCTCAGTAACTTTGGGAAAGAACTTTGGTTTTCTTTGGTTTTATTTATTTATTTTTAATAATTACTTTTTTTTTCCCTCTGGGGATATGCTTGAAAAGTTGTCCTTTCCAAAGAGCGAAATAAGCACCTGTGTGTCATCAACAAGAAGTCAATTTAAATAGAGCAGTTCATTTCATTTTTCAAGTCACAATAAATCCCGGACAGCTTTCCCCAGCATTTGTCATCTAGTCTTTTATTAATTTTTTTTATTTTTATTTTTTTTTAAACACAATGTACAAAAATAGAGCTTCTTCCTTATTTTTAATGTAAAAATATTCCTCTGGTGCAGTTTTTTTTTTCTTTTTGTGGTTTCTTATTGTGACACTGTTTTTAATCTATTTTTAACTGGGGTTGGTGGGTCGTATTCTCTTAGTCCTCTTGGTGACTGTTGTGTACTTGAAAGGTTTCTGTATCTCCACTTGCCCCTTTGGGTACCTCTTCATAAAATGTACATCTTGCTGGTTTTCCCGGGTTTTGGGCCCTTTCCGCGGCCTCCCTTTTTTGGTGAATCCAACATACCAGCCTGAATATTTTGCAGACATCAGCGCCGTGTAGTTGTTTTCTAGGACTTTTTCAATGAAAACACACTCCTTACTGGTGCCATCAGGCTGGAAAAGGAAAAAAAAAGAAAAGGAAAAATTAATTATCCAAATGCAAGCTCAGTGACCAAAACCCAATTTGGGATAATAAAATCATCACATCTGGACCTCCTTTTTTGGTTCAAACATTGTTAATAGGAGCTGTAACAAGCATCAGCTGAAATAGACTTTTTTTTTTTTTTGAAGCATGAAAGCATGAGGTCATCATTTCTTTTTTTTTAAATACTCTTATGCAAGGAGAGAAAGATTTTTCAAAGACAACAATTAAGTTTATCCAGTCCAGCTCCGTCACCTGCAAGGAAAGCAAGACACGTAGCTTTGCTTTTTCTCATTAGGTAAAGAGGATGAATTGAACTCATGCCAGGGAAACATCACAATCAGCAAAAAACAAACCCCAGAATGTCCTATGGCCCAAACAACAGCGTTTCCCTTTCTACCACTTACTTCTGGTCTGTTTTCGAAAATGCCTCATGGGCTTGCACCCATAAGTACCCAGATCCCACTAAGATCATTACAAGCTTTAGTTTAAGCCTTCACAGCACCTTGAAAACTCTCTCCCACCACATCCCAGGGTGACACCAGGCAGATGGACCACCCGTGGTGCTCTAGGGGTGAGCCAGAGGGGTGATAGAGGCATTGAGGCTCCCGACCCCACTCCAGCTCTTGGGACCCTGGATAGCCCTGAAATCAGTGGTTATTTTGGAGCCTAACCCTAGGTTTGGCTCTGACTCACAACCCAGAGCAACACCAGCAGGGGAAGGGGCTGTTCCCACATTGGAACAGTTCCTAGATGAGATGGCATCCCACTGGCATCCTAATGTGCCTGTGGCTGCAGGACCACATGGCAGCAGCATTCTCAGCCACCAGACCCACCCCAGCTCCACTGCCAGAGAGTGGGACATGCCAGTATCTGATTTACACCTCTTGCGTCACAGGGTAGGTTTCTGTTCGGAAGAGGGTTTCAATTCTTGTTGCTCATGGGACGTGATTCCTTCTCTTTCCCAAGGTTTCAATCTCAGACTGAAAACTGCCACCCGAAGCTCCAGGAGTGGGCTTAGGAAGCCACATCCCTAAAGCACTTTCCTCCTCGCAGAGGGAGACAGGATTAGCACTGAGCTTCTGAGCATCACTGCTGCTCCCCAGCCGCCCCACAGCTGGGACTTCTTTCCCCATGGAGCCACTGATTAGAGATTTTAGCAAACTGGGCTCAGTTCAGCTTGAAAATCAACACTAGTAGACCTAGAACTGGGCTTTGAATGCAGCAGAATGGATCTCTGCCTTTGGAACTCTCACTTACACAGTGTACGCAGCACTGGAGGGAATCACAGCATCACACAACAGCATCTTCAAGTCCTTCAGCACAGAGGAAATTCTTCTCACCCATAACCTTCTGTCAGAAAATATATTTTGCCCTTTAACTGCTGAGTTACTCGTGCTGCACCTAGAATTTCACATGTTGTCATGTGCACCAGTACTTTGGTTTAGACATGAAAAGACATCAGGGAGTAGATACAGCGTAACTGTGATATGGACCATCATACAGGACTTATCTAATGCTCAGCAAAGCCAAAGGAAGATTTCCATCATAATATTAGCCCAAGACAGTTCCCCACCGGTCACAGAATCGCAGAACATGCCGAGTTGGAACGGACCCACAAGAATCATCCAGTCCAACTCCTGGCCCTGCACAGGTCCATCCCCAAGAATTACACCCTATGTTCAAGAGTATTGTCCAAATCAATGAGTTTTTCAGTACTGCAGGCATACATATGCTACTATTAAACTCTCTCCACCCAAATAGTATCAGACCCTCTCAGTCTTCAGCCATTTCAATTGTCATGCCCCAGGGCACACAGAACAGCCACAGCAGCATGACCAACTCAGTCCCTGAGCGATGGTTGGTCTCAGGCTCTGATCAGGGGTTCCTCTGGGCACAGAGCTGAGCCCTGCATCTCTTTCCCAAGGACAGGTCAGCCTGCTCTTCCAGAGAAGCCTTCCTAAAGAGTCCTGCACAATCACAGTGGAGTTTGGTGCAGTTTGTGGGAAGGGCAGGGGATCACGAGACAGGAGGGAAACCATGCTGCCATGCTGCTCAGGCTTCCCTGCACCTCGATCCCCAAAAAACCGTGCATGAGCTACAAACAGAGCTGCACAATGGGAACCATTGGGCACGATGACCCAGGCTGGAGTCACACAGGCAGCAACAGAGGATGGCTGGTCACCAGCAGCCCCCAGGACGAGCCATTCCTCCATGACTTAATGCCTTCAGCAGAGCTTCAATTCCATCCGTGCAACAATATGTGATGTTTGCCCTAAAGCCAGTAATGCACATCCTGCCTAAAGGGTTTCATTACCAGGGTAGGTTTCATTAAGAGGGCAAATGAAATTCTGGCAGCTTTTGCAACAAATATGCTAATGCAGGGCCTGTACAGGGGCTCTGCCATAGGACCAGCAGTCTCCATCCTAGACAGGAACAAAGGTCCTCGTTTTACCATCCACAACTGGAAGCTCACAAACACTTTAATGAACGGCAGAACTGGGCAAAGCTCAGTGGTTCCAGTTCCGGGGGGGGTCATTCTCCGAGTCCTGGGTTTGATCAAAGCCACATGAGTGGGAAAGGGGAAAATCAGTCGACACCACAGGGTTCCACAGGTTTCAATGGGAAGCCATAAAACCAGCCTCAGGTTTCTCAGGGCTCAGCCCACTACAAACCCTTCCCCAATGAGTGGAGAATTTTTAAACAATAACGTGGCTGAGATTCAAATCCACCCAAACCCAGGTGCTGGTGAACTGACCGGATCCATACCACAGAGGGAGCAGGTAATTGGAAGGGCTGTACCCCCATGCTCATGGAAAAGGACTGGACTTGAGCCCTGACCTTGTTGCTAGGAGAATTAAGCAATTTGGGAGGTTTCTGCTTGTACTGCAATGTCAGTTTCTCATAAAAAACAAAGACTGGAATGAAAAGAAAACATATGTAGAAGAGGAAACTTATTCTACTGATAACAAAAAAGTATTTACTTATACCTTCAAATCTGCCGACAGAGCCTAAGACGGAGACAGGAGGTGGAAGAATAACGAGGTGCAACTTCAGGCCAACCTCAGGGCTAATTTGAAGTAAACAAGGTGCATGAGATAAAATAACTTCGTTCTGGAAGAGGAAGAGCTAAATGATTTGATAACATGAAATTGCAGTAACATTTACAAGCACCTTGAGATAAATCAGGATAAGGGCCTCACTTCCCCAAACAGAGCATTCCTGTATGTGCTAAGACACGCCAGAGACAGACAAATGATTTTCAAACACTTAAAAGATAATTTTAGAGCATCTGTTATAATCCCCAATAGAATAAATCATTCGCACATGTTACCTACACCACAAAGAGCTGGACCCACAGCAATCTGTTAGGGGAAAAATCGATTTATAAGGGTTTTCAATACTTTTTAATCATCAGGTGTCCATCACTTAAAATTTAATCATGTCCCTATTTAAGCCATAGCAAATCACTGCTTCGGTCTGTCAGCCATCTCCTCACTCCTCCAAAGAGAAGGGGGTGGAAGAGAAAAGAGAGACAGCTTTGGCCAAGCATCACTCCCTGCTCCAGCCACAGGCTCACCCTTCCCCAGCAGCTCCCAGTGCAAATGCTCCAGGGCTGCACCCTTCATCACCGACGTCAGTCGGGAGCTGCTGCCAAGATGCATTTCATACATATCGTGCTGGCAAGGATGCACCTTGCAGAGCACTCGCCCTTCAAAACATGGAGCTTTATGTTTTGAACCAATTCTTTACAATAAAGAAGTTCTTGAAAGCCTCAGAGCTGCACAGGAGCCATCTGGCTCAGTGGTTTGGCCATAGGATGGAAGAGGACCCACAGCCACCCCTACATGCCCACATCCTTGCAGGGCAGGCACAAGAGCTTTGCAGCTCCAGCTCCCTGCTCAGAGCAGACGCAGAGCAGAGGCACAGCCCTGCTCCTGTGAAGGGTATGGGCTCTTTGCAGGTCAACACCTCCTGGCACCTGTGACGAGCCACCACCAAACTGCCAATTTTGCCCCCAGAGGCTGCTGCCTGGCCACATGATGAGGCCACACCTCCACAGAGCTGACACATTGCAGATCAGTTCTTTGCAGATAAATAATTCGGAGCATATTTAGTTTAAACACACCTCTACCACTCATGGGAAGATGTGGTATCTGTTAGCCAAATTTCTGATAATTTACTTATAAAATGCCTGATCTAAATGTCACCTTCCACAGACACGTCTGGGACATCGCCCAGGTCTGCGCAGAGGCAAGAAAAGCACAGCCTGAGCAGCATGAAGTGCTGGCTTCCATCTCTGGAATAACAGCTGGGGAGCAGCCCCAGTGGCAGTGAGCCACTGCCCAGTGCCAAGGCAGCAGACTTGAGTAGTCCCAGTCTTTTTATTGAGCAGGGTTAGAACACCAGCAGCCACCTAAGGCTCACCCTCCAGTAAAGGGTGAGTCTTTCTACACCATGGACCAACCCCACCCCGTGTGCAACAGAAGCACAGCCAAAGGAGCCACACTGGAGCCAGGGGCTCTCTGAGCACCCTGAGCTTACCAGGGAGCAGCCTCAGATTGTTTGTGCAGAGCATTTGGCGACAGGCTCTCCAGTCTTAAACGTGAAACATGTTGAACTGACACTAAAGCAGAATTAAGTGCCAAAGCATTTGCTACTTCTACAATTACACTCCAGAGCGCTTTGGTGCTCCTGCTCTCTTTTTTATGACCCAACTTGGTCTTATTGTAGTTTGGCTTTCTCGTTTTAAGTTCTCCAAATGGAAGGGATCAAAGAGCTCTTTGTTGTCGTAGCAGGAGCGCTCCTCGGAGCGAGGCATTCCTGCCACGAACAGCTTGCTGCTCAGGGGGAATTCGCGGCAGCCTCTGTGCCACCAGCCTGAGCCAAAGCATTAGCAGGTGCAGCAGCCGCCTCCGCCTTCCCCCATTAGCCTGCCATACTAAGCCACCTGAGCAGCTTTTTATGGGAAAGGGAGGCCAGGGCAGGTTTTCTCATTTATGCTTCCCAAATCTGGCTCAGTGGGCACTGGCAAATCCAAACTTCACTCGGCTTTTACAGCAATAATAAGCTCGCGCAAGCGGCTCGGGGAACACCACAGCGCGGGGAGAGATGCCTCCAAGACTGAAAGGTTTCTCTGTTTGCAAAGATCAGGGTACAAATTAAGCCCTGTGAGTGATGCTGTGCTAAGCTGTTGTTAGCTAAGCTTATGTTAAAATACTTCCCCCTCCTCAAATGCTGCTGCAATTAGGAGCTCTCCGGGTAAGTGACTGAAAGCATTGGTGATGTGCTGCAAATGAGAAAAAACACCAAACCCCATGAAACACGTCTGTGACAACCCAGGAATGCCGGCTTGGCACAGGGCACAGCAAGACTCAACCCCTCAAGTGAGAAGGGTATGAGTCTCTGTCTAATTATCACCTTTCTGCCAGCTCAGCCCCCAGGCTCGAAAACTGTCAAACTGTGGTGATACCAGTCCTGCATACAAGGGAGAGCCTCTATCTCTGCAAGGGAAGCAACCTCTCCTCCTAAAAATCCTGGAGCAGGAAAGTTACCACTCAAGCAAAAGGTTTCCAAGAGGTGCACACACCAAGGCTTTTTCAAGGAAAACCCCTGAAAACAGACCTTTCCTGCAACCATCCGTCCCTCCCCCTCCACAGACAGACAGACAGAGGGGTTTCCCACGCAGTGGCACCCCACCATGCTGGATTTCATGCCACCCCCAGGTGTGAGGTACACCCACTGAGCTCAGCAATCATTTCAAAGGGCGCTGAAAATTTCCTTCAAACTCTAGCACTGTTTGATTCACACAGTGCATTACATGGAAGAAATCCTGCTCTGTATTTCCTAAATTTCATAGCAGTGACAGCAGGGAAAAGGCTTGGGTTTTCAGGAGAAATACAGCTCAGCAGTCCCAGTGAGCCACTCCTAAAGCATCTTGAGCTGAGGACCAAGGGCTGGTGCCCCCAGAATCACTGATAACCCCTAAAAGCCCCAGAGCTGTTTACCCAGCATGTGCCCAGTGACATATGGTTTTCAGGAAGCACGTTCCTCCTCTGTGGTTTTGCACAAGCTCAGCTCAAAGTTAGACAGGCAAAACTCAATCTCCTCCAGATTCACTCCATGTGGGTTGGAAAATCCCGAGTGGAAGGAGGCAATGCAGGAGCTGTGTTAATGCCACAGCTTTTAGCACTGCCCCCTCTCCCCCTTCACACACACACACACACACACACACACCCCTTTTAAAGGCAGGTCAGAAAACATGATGCCGAGGTGGGTACAGTAGCTGCCAGAGCCAGCAGTGCTGGGGGAGACAGAACCTCCTCACCACACAGGAGATCTGAGTGCTCCGTCACCCCCATGCACTTTATGGGCATTATAAGGACAGATCCATCACCAGCATCCTGATGCTCAGTATCCTGGATTTATGACAAGGCATCCTGACCACAGAGACACCTCTTGACCCAAATGCACATTCCTGCTCCTAGAGCGGGCTGTAAATCAGGGAAGCCGCATCTATAACTGCCAAGAGTCACTCAGCTTCATGTGCGTTTCCTCCAGCTCTCTGCCCTCTGAACCTGCACAATCCTCCGAGGAAAATACTTAGGAGTCATGATGGGCAGTTCAATAAAAGTGTCTGCCAGCACAGCAGAGAGGTTAATTATGTATACAGGACATCTAAGTGCATTCACGAGGCAGGGGAAGTAACACAAAACTCGTGCGGAGGAGATTCTCCAATGAGAGGACACCCCTCTATCCAGAGGCCCCGGTTCAGAGCAGCACTGCCCAGTTTGCCCCACCTGCCCACACGCCCGGGGCACACCCCACCTCTCCTGACAGCAGGCGAAAGCAGGCATGGTCTTGCACATGTGGCACAGGACATCCAGGCTTGGCAGAGCCCTGTCCCTGTCCATGCCAGACACAAGTTGCAGGAACCAAGGAAGGAAGAGAACAGTTTAAAATTTTTCTTCCCTTCTACCTTTCATTCCAAAATTCCACTTTTATAACCAAGTTCAGGAACCCTCACTTTGCCCTGGAAGAGCATTCTGTCGCAGGATAAACATGAGGACGCAGAGATGAAAAGAGTCTCTCTAGGGATGAACCAAGCAAGGCTGAGGTTACACCAGGACATGCCTCCTAATCTGCTCCTTCTGTCACAACCACTTTTCCTGCCAACAGTGCAGCAGGGTGGCCATATCCGGAATTAGGGCAAACTGGGTTGGCTTCACCTGGAAAGATGTCCATTTAGTTGATAGACTTTCCTAACTGCAACTCAGAGAGCTGCAAATACTTACTATTAATGATGAGAAACATCAACTACTTTTTAAATGAACTTTATTAAACCAAAAGAAAATCTAGGAAAACTTAAGAAGTCAAAACTGTGGGTTTCTTGCAGTAGGAAACTACTGCACTTCAGGAGATCTGAAACCACAGCCAGGTTTCAGATGTGATATCTGAGCAGATCTATGGCATCTACCATTACCTGCACCTACCTGGTCCAGTTACATGTGTGCTGGGAGGTGCTACATGTGATAAGAGCTGGGAAGGCACTTTTGCCCATCTGTACAAAGCACAGCCTGCTGTTTAAATGCTCTGCTGGGGTTTGCTGGAGTTTCTTTTCCAGCAGTCATTTTCAGGCCAGTCCTGAATTTTCTATAAAAGTCATCTAAGAGCAGCAGCATATTTTGTGTAGGCTTGAATTCAATATACAGTTGTAGCAAGGTGGAGGTCGGCCTCTTCTCCCAGGTAACAAGCAAGAAGACAAGAGGAAATGGCCTCAACTTGTTCAGCTTGAACATCAGAAGGAAATTGTTAAACCTTGGCAGGGGCTGCCCAGGGAGGTGTTGGAGTCTCCAGCCCTGGAGGTGTCCAAGGAAGGCCTGGCCGTGGCACTGAGTGCTCTGGGCTGGGGGACAAGGTGGGGATGGGGCACAGAGTGGGCTCCATGGTATTGGAGTTCTTTTCCAATCCAATTGATTCCATGATTCTGTGATATGGGAGTTATGCCACTACTGGATTTTTTTTTTTAATTGTTTAAAACATCAAGTCTAGATCATGAGTGGAACAGGATAACGGGACTAGAACAGTTGCTGACCCCATAGCAGTTCCTGGGTTGATCCCAGATTTATTCACGTTAAACAAACATGCACAGTGACTTTGTAAGTTATCATTTCAAATGAATGCAATCTCATCCAGCCAACATTCCAGTAGTGACACTGGTTTCCCTGAGGCAAGTTTAGATCGGGGGAATTTAGAACAAAGAAAGGTCATTGATTGTCTGCACAATGGCATTAGTTCTCTTCATGTCAAGTTATATTACTAAGAAAAGAGATAAATCCATGATCAAATCAAGTGCCATCCATAAAAATTGATCATCCAGAATTGTTCCAGCCTGTGAATGACCAACTTCCATCTGTACACAACAAATGCAAGGCTTGAGACTTGTCCTCCCTTAGGAAAGCTTAGTACCTTCTGGTATCCAAAAGACAATGTAAGAAAATTTCAAGAACAAAAATGTATTTGAGCAAGATCTACTTTTTTTGACCTTAAATTAGGTTTTTAACAACCACATCAACTGGACTATATTTTGCTATTGTTGGAGCACAGGTTTTATTCTCTATTTCAAAATTAGCCTCTGTTTTCTCCCTTCATCTCCAAAACCAAACTGAGAAATAGTCCCTGAAGAGCAGGACTGATATGACTGTGATCTCAGCTGCATCCACTTGAAGAAGACAAGGTTGCACTGCTTTGTTACAAGTTAAATACATCCGTGTATTTGCTAAGTAACACTTAGGAGAAACATCACCCTCAGCTTAGAAATGCTCAAGAGCAACAAAAAATGGTGCTTGGGAGATGGGATGCTCTGAGGAAAGCAAGTAAATTCAACTTGATAATTGTCAGCACAAGATGCACACAGCAGCACACCCTCTCCACTCAGAGAGGGTGAGGCATGACGAGGGCTCAGGGATCCCCATCAGTAATTTTAATTACCATTTAACGTTAGGGAACTGAAATATTCCAACATGACACACAGCTGCAGCCACCAAGAAACACAGGGGACAGGATATTAGCAGCTTTATGGTGACACTTGCTCCCTGAACACAGAAAGGATTAAATTAAATTATCACGCAGCTCTCAAGAAGATGGCACTTCTTCCCTGGAAGAGGATACAGAGCTTCCAGCCATGAGATAAGGAAAAGATTTAGAAGTCAAGCTTACAAGCTTGGTCTGCAAAGTGAACCCTGACTTTGCAAAGGTCAGTCTGAGAGAAAACGGGAGCTTCTTAGGAATACCCGAAGGAAAGCATGGCGCTTCCTAAAGAGGAATCGCACAGCTCTCTGTCCAGACACAGCCTGGACACACAGGGTCAACACTCACAACCTCAGCAGAGCAGCTGTGAGTCTCTAGCATAAAAATAATATAATGAAGAAGTTTGATTTTTTTTTTTTTTTAATAAAAGGACCTTTTGCTTTATTTCAGACCGAACACTTAAAGTACTATGGCTGTGTTAAGAAGCTTAGGTTAAATGGAAATGTTCATATATGGCTAAAACATGACTACAAGGACGTCTTGACCATGTGGCTTGGCCTGTGAAAACATGTTTAAAGCATCGGCCCCATCTCAGATGTTTCCACTTGCACCCGAGGCAGCCCCGCTCGCAGGACTCACAGCTCACGTCAGGCACGGCTCCTCCATCCACTGTGTGGATAAAGCCAGACCTTCTCCTCTACCCACTGTGTGGTTAAAGCCAGACCTCCCATCCTTGCTCATCCCAAGAGGATCAGCATCCATTCGGGGTGCTTAGAAAATTGCAAGGACTTAAGGTAGCACTTAGCACAAACCGAAAATACTCACATTACTCTCACAAGATGCTAGGGCATGTCCAACCAGCACTGTCAGTGTTCTGACTGGCAAAGTACCTAAGCACAAACCCAACCCCAGCGGCACACTATCAGCATAAATGTACCTGGTGTGCTCCATTTATGAAACCCGTGACATAAATGCATGAGACCACACAGATAAAAAGTAAAAACAGCACAGACAAAGGATCAGCAAAGGGAAGGCACTGGCAAGTGCCTCCATGGTGACATAAGCCTCTCTCCCCATCCCCGTCAGTGCCATGAGCACCACAGCCTGCTGGCTCAGACAGCCTTCAGGGCTTTTGCATCCAAGCCTTGTGCACACACTGACTCAGTTCAGAACTGATGCGGTTTCAATCATTTGTGAAACAGCAGGGTCTTCCCCATACAAGCATGATGTTTTTGCCATCTCCTCAGCCTCTTGTGCCATGTGACCTCAAGCACTGCCAGCATTCCCCAGCCACCCCAGTTCTGTCCAAGAACTCTCCCATCACTCCTTCCCAAGACTTGCAGCTGTTCAGTGTTTATCAGCATCCTCCAAATGCTCTCTGTCTTCTGCACAAGGAGCTTCCAAATGACCTCTACTTTTCCCATGATACCAAGATCAGTCACCTGCTGTCCCACACCACCACAAACCAACCTTCCACAAAACTCATTACCCACAATCACATCATTTTCCCCTCCCCTTCCCACCTCCACAGAAACTGCTGTAAACAAGTCATCACAAACACAGAACCAGGACAAGGTCCATTGCTCATGACGAATATTAATGCTGCAAAGGTCCAGCGAGTTTGCATGAACTCCCACCACTCCAAAGGGAACTGCTGCAGCACTGGAGCCCATCCCTTTCTGTGCCACAGCAGCCTCAGCAGAATGAACACCAGGAAACAGTTTCGCTGGGCTCAATCATAAATGGCTTCTTGGGAATCATTACACAGAATCACAGAATATTCTGAGCTGGAAGGCACCCACAAGGATCATCGAGTCCAACTCTTAAGTGAACAGCCCACATGGCGATCAAACCCACAAGGCTGGTGTTATGAGCACCAGGCTCTAACACAGTTGTGCCATGCAGAGTCAGGATTCCTGGAAAAGCTGGCTGCCACTGCTCAAGGGCAGGAGCTATTCCAGTGGGGCTACTGCTCACCAGCTGAGCAAACCCAGCACAGCTGTACCCACCTCAGGCTGTGACACCTCATCTCTGTGCCTACAGCAGAGCCACCACAGCCCCCTGGGGAAGGTGCACAGTGGGGTCTGGCCAGCCCTGAGCACATTACACCCACGACAAATTGTTATGAGACAGCGCGACAACAACATGCCTATCATAATGTCCGTAACATCCAACAGCCCCTCCTCGGGGAACTCCTCTGACACATTTCTGGCACTGTAAAGATCTGAAACTGCAACAAATTAATCAGATGATACAAATTCCATCACATCTAGCATCCACAGAAGCTTGAATGCAATGCTTCAGGTCAACCAGTAATGGGAAAGGGGCAGCTGTGGAAGGCTGAAGTGCTACCCAAAGCCTCATTATCAGAGAATCACAGAACACAGAGCTGGAAGGGACCCATCGGGATCATCCAACCCAACTCCTGCCCCTGCACAGGACCATCCCCAAGACTCACACCATGTCTCTGAGAGCACTGTCCAAAGACTCCTGGAGCTCTGGCAGCCTTGGGGCTGTGCCCACTGCCCTGGGGAGCCTGGGCAGTGCCCAACCAGCCTCTGGGGGAAGAACCTTTTGCTGAGATCCAACCTGACCCTGCCCTGACACAGCTCCAGCCATTTCCTCAAGTCTTGTCTCTGGTCACAAGGGTGAAGAGATCAGTGCTGCCCCTCTGCTTCCCCTCAAGAGGATGTTGAAGACCCCAATGAGGTCTCCCCTCAGTCTTCTCTTCTCCAGCTGAACACACCAAGTGCCCTCAGCGTCCTCACACGGCTTCCTCCCAAGCCCCTTCCCCATCTCCATGTCCCTCCTTTGGACACTCTCTAATGGCTCAATCTCTTCCTTCCATTGTGTCCCCCCAAACTGCCCCAATATTCAAGGTGAGGCCACCCCAGGGCAGAGCAGAGTGGGACAATCCCCTCCCTGGTGCCCCCCAGGACAGGGTTGGCCCTCCTGGCTGCCAGGGCACTGCTGACTCAGGGCCAACTGGGCACCCACCAGGACCCCCAGGGCCCTTTCCACAGAGCTGCTCTCCAGCCTCTCGATGATGTTTGGGGGGTTGAATGGAAGGAAAGAATTGCTGATTTTAGCTTCCACTTCTGCTTTTAATTTCATGAGAATCTCAGCTTCTATATTTTCAGAACAATAATTCAAATTTTTTTCCATGGGTTGCAGGAAAAAAGCCTGATCAGGTGAATGTAGAAGATTCCAATGGCTTACCCAAAAGAAAAGTGGTTTTGTCATCTTATTGCTTTTAAGACCTTTACAATCTTGCAGGCCCTGATTCCAGATTTTTGGTCACTTGAGACTGATATCGAATCAGGTCCCCCTGTTCAAAGTATGGCAGGGTCCAAGACTGCTTGGCTTCAGGCTCCACTGAAGGCATTTATTTAGATGACTTAAACTAAAACAAACTCACGGGGGAGTGAAAGCCTGGGAACAACTCACTTCAAAAAAGGACCAACCTCTCCATATGAAGAACCGGATTGCAGTTCAAAACAAGATCTGAGTGAGACCCAGCAAAAGCCATGTCAAGTTTTGCTTTCAAATGAGATGCCAAGTCAGAATAGTTTATGGCTGAACATGCCACAGAGAGATCCACAAAACGCACACTATTAAACCCGACACCCCACCAATTCTGGTCATGTTTATGTTGCAAATTCAGCATTCAGCTCCAGAAATTGTTAGGTTTTACAAGCCCCTTTCAAGCAACCTGAGTACTGTGCAACTCCAGGAAAAAATCTGGATAAGCATCAAACCCCTGTGAAACTCAGAGTTCTGCCCCAAATCCAGTTAGGTGTGGTTTTAAACATCCAAGCTAAGGAGGGCAAACACCTCATCTACTGCATTAGAGTTCCAAACTGCAAACCTTGGTGTGCCCCTGCCCTCGCCACACACCTCCGAGCAGCTCTGCAGCACACCCGGCCGCCAGGACAGCCCTGGCACACCAGGAGGACTCGCACCCTGCCAAGCAGGACTGGGGCATGTAAAGGGCATAGGGCTCAGAGCTCATCCCTAAGTCTCCTTGCCTCAGCCCCCTGGCCTGGAGTCTCCACCAGCAGTGTTTCAAAGGCAGCTTTTCAAGAAATCTTAACCTCGACCTTGACCAAAGCCAATCGATGAAAAAGCTGCTCCAGGTATACGAGTAAGGCTTTGGAGAATCACCTGGTCTCTCCCACCCAGGTAAGTCTCCTTGTCCTACAAAGGATGGCTCCCACTGAAGCCCCTGGAGTTCCTGTAACACAACACATGCCCTCTCCCATGAGGCCAGAGGGGTTATAAAGGTCCAAGAGCACATTCAGGGGCCATAGCGGGTGCCTTCACTCCTTGATGCTGTCACGGTTTTTTAGCCAACTTTTCTGAGTAAACACACACATGCTTCAAGAAAACCCCTATTTTAAAGCTGTAATGTAAACAATCCCAAATTATTACTATCCCCTAAAGGCTACTGCTGGCAGGCATCAGTGATAAAGCTCTGCCAGAGCAGTCTGGCATCTAGCAACAATTTGTTTGTTGTCCTGCAAAAATACAGAGAGCCTTGCCATATGGTATTAGCAACTTTCTGGTAACATTAAGAAATATATTGGCTTGGAAAGCAGTTATCACACCAGAAAAAAATCTTATGTCTGAGAGGCAGGTCTATGTTGTAAGTGGCAGCAGCACAGTGGTGCTGGTCAGGGAGAGGTGGTCAGCACAGCCATGCCACCTCCAGCCCCCAGCACCAATGACATGCCCCTGGCACTGCCATGCCTTGGCTGGCACAGTTTTTTTCAGGAGCTGGACTGTGCTTGAGGGCACGAGCTCAGCACTGCTTGTCAGTGCTTTGTGAGCGCTGAGAGGGCTCCAGCGCTGCAGACGTGGCATCAGCAAAGCTGTCCCTGGAAGGCACCCAAATTACCTGTCCCCAGCCTGAAGCACTGCCTCAGCCATCCAACTGGCCATGGCTTCCTACCTTTCACCAAACACCTTTTCCCCACTGCTCACATTAAGCTCAGAGAAAAATTCTTTAACAAAAATAATGCACATCTACTACAATGATTTTGAGAACGTGTGGACACCAGGTCACTAAGGATTTCTGAAAGAAAACCTAAAGAGAGATGGTGCAAGTCAGCATGTGTTTTTGGTGGGAAACCACCTATTTTATAGAATCACATGCTCTCAGGCTTCAATTCTCAGGAGCAGAACTGATGCAACGATGCAGTTCTCTCAGGATACAACTTTAGTGCACTCACTTTCTGTACAGCTCGAAGGGATGATTTGTGATAGACCTCATTCTATCAGTTTTCTAACTCTATTCCTATTTCTGGAGTTTTCTCTGTAGCCACATCCTCCCTCAGAAGAAGGACTCCTCCACTTTTCCAGCAGTGCAGGAGTTGCCTGCAGAGTTGCAGTATCAATGGAGCAGCATTACAATGGAGCACAGCACACAACAGACAGTCACCACACTGCATTCTGAGTCCCAGCCCACTAAGGAGATACATTTCAGCACCACCACCTTCTTCTCCTTCCTGGAAGAGCTCAAGGAGTCACTTAATGCACTGAGAAGTGGAGTTGTTCTCAAAATGAAGCCAACAGGGAACAATATCGCTGCTGGATGTGGGAAAGACGCAATCCATCTAATGCCATGGAAGAACATTAGTGGGATTGCTTGGAGCATCTTCTGAAGACACTTCTGGATCAACTCAAATATGTGCTTAGCTCTTTCCCCATTCTTCTCAAATCTTCTGCATTCCTTACAGACATTACTTGTCTCCCCTGCTTCTGTATCTTGCTCTGGAAAGTGGTGTCTCCCTTGCCACAGTCTGCAGTAGCACCCTCACCTCCCACATGGCAGCTCTGCAGGAAGCCAAGTCCATTCTACCCTGCCCTTGGACAGCCCAGAAAAACAGGGCTGTTCTCTCCTCTCCCTTTACAGGTGGGACTGTAAACTACCCTCCTTATGGATACCTGTCATAGCCTGCTCCAGCCCATAATACACTTTCTAGGTTATTATGGGACATAAAAGGGTCTAAATTCAAAGCAGGTTTTCAACTGGGGGGACTCAAGACTGCTGACTGAGGAGCAGAATAAAGCCAGATGGCATGTGCTGGTATTGTTGGGGATTATGCTGTGTAAGGCAATAGGAAATGAGCAGAGGAAAAGACCCGGTTTGGTCCCATGGTTCCTCTCTGGCCAAATGAACATACTGGGACAACCGTGAAACAATCAGTTTATGGGTTTCATTCCCCTCCACCCCCAGACGGAACTTAAATATTTGTATAAGCCCAGGCGTAACTTTTATCTAATGTTTTCCTTGGGGTTTACTAGCTGTTTAGAGCATTCGAGCTAAAAAGCATTCCCTCAAACTCTTGCCACAAAGAGAGTTGAAACTATGATAATAATTAAAACCACGTTCTTTTGGTATCAAGAAGACATGCTATTATTTTCTTTTTTTGCGCATGAGAAGCTGTTAATATGGGCAACACGTCTGGAACATTTTCTTTCCAAACGCCATGTCCCATACCCCCTCCGGCTCAGGTCGGCTGGTTTGTGAACTTGTCAGCAGGCTGGGGTGGGAAGGCTCATATTTACAAGAATAGACTCATTTATTTTTTGTAACAAACCATTTGCCAACTTAATGCTATGAAAAGCATATCAGGGGGGAAAAAATGGTTCATGCTGCGTGAAAGGTGACGAGCTAAAGAACTGTCCTGCCTTGGCACCCAATGGACCAAATCAAGGGATGAGTCTTAAATACATACTATATACAAATATAATGTATGTTTTGAAAAACAGGTGCTGACTTTGCCAGGATGCTCCTGGGCACTTAGCACAGAGCAGGAAAGGCTGTGGGCTGCACCGTGTGCCATTGCTGATCCACTTGGGGAAAGGTCTACTAAAGAAAAAGGTAAGATTTTGTGCTTGCTTCACCCCATCTAATTTGAGTGCCTCTAAGGTCTCCATAACTGTGGTATCAGCACCTCACAAACATTAACAAAATTATCCTTATAACATTGCAGGGAAAAATGCTATCGTCACATTTAAAGGATGGAAAATTAGAGCACAAAAAAAAATCAAAGTCAGGTTTGTGTCCAATGCAACCTTTGAAAGCATCCAATGTGTATCCTGAGAGGCTAAATCTGGTTAAAACAATGAATTTCCCTGTCCAAGATCAAACTACAGCGTCTCACGCGGTGTTGCAATCGCACTGCACAAGGGCAGGAAGCAGAGAGAACCGGCTGCTTCGGTCCCGTCCCCCCGGAGCACCAATCTCCAAGTCTCCCCCAGTCCAGAGCAGTGCTCTGGATGCCTCGACAGGCAGCTCCGAAGCGGGTCAGGCACAGGGCACAGCTGGCAGCAAATGATCTGGACTGAGCCTCGACAGAGCAGCCACACTGCTCCTGAGGAACACACAAGGGGAGGAGAGGGGGATTGCTGGGGAGGGCAAGTGTCACCCCCGGGACCACAAAAGTAAATAATTTTTCATCAGAGCCATTTGGTTTCTGATTTTTGTTTGGGAGCGTGGCTTTCACTGCCTTGACTCAAGCTTTCCTTTTTCATAGCCACAAAGATGCTAGATTTGAATGCCTGGTGGTACAAAGTGTGGGCAGTAGGGTTTGGAAGGCTGGGATGTTTTATTTTCCTTTTATTTTGGTAGTAATTTAGCTTTGCACAAGCCCCTGCCTGCTTAGCAAGCCTCCAGCTTCACCAACAATACAGAACTGCCTTAATTACAAAAACAAATTAATACAAAAAAAAATGCAAAGAAATTAAGCTAGATGGGTAAACACATTGTAATTTGTTACATGGTTCCATTCAGGGGGGATCCAAAGTAATAAAAAAATTCCTGTAACACTGAATCATGAGGCCCAGCTCCAGCACGGTGCTGGAATTCAAGCATGAGTTCTGTCACACCATCCTCTGGCTCACCACTGAGAGGAAGGGGCCTTATGTTGCCTACACCCCCCGCGGCACAGTGCTCCACTTGCCCTTTTATTTTTAATTTCCCCCTAAAAGGAATTTTTGAGGGAAATTTATATTCGCATTTCCCCCCAAAGAAAGACCAAGTAAGGAAGTTATTGTGGAGTGCCATCCATGGCACTGGGATGCTGACATGACATCTCATGTCAATTGAACGCAACCGTGAAGCATGAACCCATCCACATCTGAGGCACCACTGGAGATCCCAGCCTGGTTGAGGGCTGTCTGACAGGGGCTGGGGAGGCTGGGAGGGCACGGGCAGCCTCACAAACTCCACATCCCCTCCATCCTGCTTCTCATTTGAGGCTGACAGGCGAAGCTTGAACACATCCTTACAGCCGTGACGAGGCTGCTAAGGGTAACACTCAGGTTACAAATTAATTAATAGGAAACACTTACCTTCCCCACTAGCTTGCCTTTCCTGTTCATGCAAAGGTAGAAATCTGTCTCCTTCCCTTTGATCCGGACTTGACTGCCAAAAGTGTCTGTTTCCACTAGAAGCTGGGCTTGTAAAGGAAGAAGAAAAAAAAGCATTTACCAGTGTGGTCCCATTAAGTCACAGGGTGCAACCTGCACTGTCCCACTGCCTCCAGCTGAACCACCCTGGGATGCTCCGCACAGGAACAACCCAAGGGACCACCCTGAGGCTGAGCTCACAGCTTAGTCACAGGTGCAAAACTGACACCTCTCCACTAACTCCTGCGTGGATGGTCCAGGTTTAATGCTGGTTTTAGCACAAAGGAGGCATACACATGTGTGTGCTCCATCTGTCCACACCAACCCCGCCACCCCATCAGCAATATTAGCTTGATGTTAAGCCCTTTAAGATCATCGAGTGCAGCTGTTCCCCCAGCACTGCCACAGCCACCACTAACCATGTCCCCAGGTGTCATATCTGCACGTCTCTTAAACACCTCCAGGGATGTGACTCCGCCACTGCCCTGGGCAGCCTGTATCAATGACAGTGCTCTCCTTCACATTGCAGGAGGGTTCTTGGAGGGTAAGAACATAGATTTTATTCTCATGAAGATGTAAGCTTACCATGACAAGAAAGAAAATCCTTTCCCCATAGCCAGCATCCGTCAAACACTGCATAGAAGTGGTCATGCCACATGCTCCTGGTACAAAACATCGCAGTGATCTCCTGAAGATCACCACAACAGCTAGCAGGGGAGAAATTTGGCACTGCTTGTTCTGTCTGATACACACTCACCCTGCAGATGTCCTCCATGTCTAGCTGTGCTTCCAGGATGCCACAAACTGCCTTCTGGCAGTCCAGGTCCAGGTCTTCAACTCTCGATGGGACACATACGGCCAATCCCACAGTGTCTCACACATTTATTGATGCCAGAGCTGGTTTGCAGCATCACCAGGAGCTATGGCAGAGGACAGATTTCTGCTGCATCTTCCTAAACCACCTGCTCTGACACAGCTGTATCTGCAGAAGGGGTCAAGCTGCCACCTAGATGAGCAGTGTGCCATCATCATCTCAAAAACCCAGACACATCCAAATTCAGCCTTTTATTCCAGCTCTAATCTAAACACAAATTCCAGTCATGCTCAAGATTCAGATTCCGGGAATTTCCCCGGAGAGGCAGGAACAGGCAGACTGGACATTTTGCTTCAGATCCATCTCCGATATGGAGGGGGAGAAAGGAGACATGGTTGAAACACAATGCAAGAATGTGTAAGTGTCAGCAAGTGCAACTGCATGGTCCTGCTCTGGAAATACTCACGCCTGTAAGATCCCAGCCTTGCCGTAGAAGCACGGCTTATGCCAAACTCTGGAGAATGTTTGATCTGTGCTGCAAAAAGTCACATTCTTTTCAGCATTCATATTTCAAGCTTTAAAGCCCTCTAAGAGCAAATACATTCATTGTAAGGATTTACCATGGGGATAGAAATGGGAGTTTGTTTCATTTAAACACATTAATATTTTTCCCACTTGTAAAGTCAGCTTTTGGCTTCTGCAGCAGAGCAAATATCACAAACTTTTAACTCACAAGGGCCCTAAACAGAGTTTTCCCTTTGCAGCTCAGTCACATCTGCAGGTTCAGGGGTTTCCAGTTAAATCTGTTATCACAGGGGATATTTAAATTATAACTTCTTTCTGACAGCAAGTGGGGTAATGCCAGTATTACAGCAGAATATTAGTTGCAATCGTGCACAAATATGGATATTTATTTAAGTTTTTCAGAAATGCATCATGGGCTTGGGAGTTGGTGATAGAGAGCAGCTTGCAAGGAAAAAATGGGTGCTGCACGTTTTCTCCCCACACCTGCCAAGGTGGTATCAAACCTGTGACCACTCCTGTGGGGAAAGGCCACGTGATCCAGAAATAACCCATCACAGTGAGGATATCAAGGTGAGCCCAGCCAGGATGGGGAGGATGGCACAGGGCCAAAGAACAGTCCTCAAGGATGACCAACATGGTAGATAACCTGGGGAATGCCCACTGCTCCAAGAAGTTCAGGGAGGCTGCTCAGATGCAACACAGCATTAATAGACAAGGGAACAGCAAAAAACCCCTATCTACCTTTGATGACTTTGAAAGGGGTTCCTCTAACAGGAGTAGAGGGCTAATGGCCAACCTCAGAGAGGGAGAGCAGCAGTCAGCACATGAGTGAAGGTTATGGAGCCAGCAAAGACTGGTCCGAGAACCACGGCCAACGCCCAGAGCACCAAGGAGTTGCCCACAGATCCACAGTGTCCAAACCACCCAGGCACACAAGCAGATGCGGGGCCACCCACCGAAGGGGTCAAGCGAGGGCTCCACACAGGCAAGAGCAGGATGCCACAGGTTCCCTTCTAAGCTGCAAGGCATTTCCCATCCATTCCAGCCTCAGTGCTGCAACTAAAGCTGTTGAGAACAGTGAATATCAGGCACCAGCTTTGGCCAGCCAAAGCAGGAGCTAATGCCGACAAAACACTCCAACACAAGAGCCTGGAGTTGCAGTCCCCATGGACAGGCAGCAGCTCACACCTCTCTGACACAGATCCCCATGAGCAACCCACACTCGGACAAACATGGGGCACGCCGGCTCACACTCCCCACCCCCTCGCTCTGCAGCCAGTATGAGTAATATCCAAGCTGATTTTAATTTGAAAAATATCACCTTAAAAAGATGCCGGTTCCCTGCTGTGAAAATTAAAACCATCTGGATGGAGTGATTTCAAATAATTAATCTAGGTCTCTTTTGGCACCCCGCTACTAATTAAAATATGATACCTTCCTCCCCCTTTTTAAATAAAAAATTTAAATAAAGTTTAAAGATCTAATAAAATAATGTCATAATTTAGAACTAAATGGAAGTCACCTTTCCCGTGGGCCGCAAAGGTTACAGCAGTGCTGAGATCCCTCCCAGGCTGATGCCATAGCCCAGACCAAGCAGCAGTGGATAAGCAGCATCCAATGAGACACCCATGCTAGCAAACACACCAGCATCCACAGCCCAGCGCCCCAAGGGGCCTGCAACCCTCAGAGATCATCCTGCACCCAATGGCCAGGAGTGGGGAACACAGGGAAGGAAGTTCAGCAGATGATATCTGATCCCCACTGTGGCCTGAGCTGCCCCAGTACAGGCCAAGGCCACCCCCAGGTACCCACTTCTAAAAAATCTGAGTCTTATGATGTTGGAAACATCTTCTTATTTTTAGGGATCCCTGACTGCCTTTCCTACAAGGGAGACCAGTGAGGCTTTAGGGTGGGTTATAACCCAGTTGGCTTCCAGTCTGCAGCATCCTTGACAGCTGATGCTTCTTTGTAAAACAGGCATCTCCCTAAATTCTCTGAGGAGCAGGGACAGGGACCTTGAACAACACATCTAAAATCAGCTGGGATGAATCCCAGCCCTGAATGCTGCAACAAGATTTCCTGGGGGGCGGAGGCTGACCCAGCACAAGGGGCTGCTGGTGTCTCCCACCCCACTCACAGGCAGCAGCAGAAAAGCTCAGTCATTAATTTTAGATTAATTCAAACTGGACTTGGCATCTGTCTCCATGACAAAGACGCCACGGCCACAATGAAAGCAACAGGGAAAATCCAAGAGAATTTCCATGGAGAGCTCAGGTAAAATGAGTCCCACCATGCTGGAGCAATATCCCCACAGGACTCTGCTGCTCAGCACACCTGAATTCCAGCTTCATCCATCCCTGGATACACTGTACAGAGATTACAATCTTTCTTTTCAAAGGCCCTGTACTCCAGTCTTCAGATCAGGCATTATTGTTTAAATTCTTTGACAGCTAGATATTCTGATATATTTTCCAGGGGCTCGGGGGGGGAGGAAAAGAGAAAGGATGTCTTTAGAGAGTGAGATCTCCTGCTACATGCTTTTGTGCTTTTGCCTTATTGGCCCATTTAACCTAAACCTTCCTGAAAACTCCCACTGGAAGAGACTGGAATTCCTCACAAGTCTAGGTAAAAAGGATTACATATATATATGTCGAAAAGCTATCTTCCAGCTAAGAAAACATGAAGTCAGGGAGATATGTGAAGGTGGCAGAAAATATGCCAAATTATCTTTCAAATATTTCCTGGGAGTGGGAGGACAGGAGCCAGAAAAGCACAGGGAAAGAGAGGAGAAAGAGGACACCTGAGAAGTGTAAGGTTTACATGTACCTATCACAAAATCCTCAGTTTCAGATAAATAAAAAGAGAAAGGGGAGAACACAAGGAGCGTGCAGAAGGACTGGATTTTTTTTTGCAGGTAAAAACCTTGCAAAAGGAGTCATAGAGAGAAGGAACTACAGCCACTGACACTGCTCACAGGCACCCTGAAGGCAGCCAGCTAAAACAGATTTGCAGCGGAAAAGACTCTCACAGAGGACCAAGATTCTGTTGCTTTAGTTGCACTTCTATTAATGAAACAAAGTCTCTTAGACTTGAAACCATTTCCAGTGAATGAAGAGGAAGGATGTACTCATACCCTGAGGCTGGGAGCAGAGCATCTGGGATAGAGAGCAGCTTTCCCATTTTGTTACTCTGGCGCTATGAACCAAGACAAAGCACATTTCCATAGTTCATGCTGTATATATTGCATCTGATGGGAGAGCAAAATCCACTCTGGTAAGACTGAATCTTCTCGTGTGACTCCCAGCACAGGCAAGTGTGCTTAAAATAGCTGAAACCTGTTCAAACACTGCCTACCCGCTACTAAAACCACGTGAATCCCTTACATGACCACAACATAGGAGAGAATGACCCTGCCTCCACATTCATGATGTAATGATGAGGGAATAACGCCAAAATTAGGTAAAGTCTGGAGGGTCTAATGAAGCCCAAAGGCTTCATGGACCAGTAAGGGAATCTAAGCTGCATCCCTAAGTTTTGTTTGCACACTTGCATAGTCCTGCAAACTGTACGATATTTAATAGTTATGAACAATAGAACCCAACTCCCCTCTCAAATATTCAGGTGCAAATCAGGAGTAACCACCCCAATCAATGAGGCTGGTGCTCAGGAGGGCAGAGCTCTGACCCACATACCACTGCAATGAGCTCATCGTGTCTGTCCTGAGTGAGCAGAGTATATGTATGTAAAATTATTAAAAGGGATGTTGGTGGGGAGGAGCAGTAAGAGCAGCTCCAAGACCCAGGCTCCAGTAATTTTCATTTTTAAGCCACCACTTTGCACGAGCCAGGGAAGGGCTCGGTGTCAGCGCAGGGTCTGCCTGGGGAGCAGCGCTCCCAGTCCTGACACAGGCTTTTAAAAATGCTGTTACCTTAAATGAGGTTTTCTTTTAAACACCATATCTGTCCCTCACTAACTGTTGCAGTGAGAGACAAAGACAATTTGGAGTGTGTGGAGTGTGTGAGGCCCCTCGGAGCACCAAGTGCCAAGTCTCCACAGCACATCTTTCTGCCCCATCATGGGGTGGGAAGGGGAATAGGACCAATGGCTCTGTGTGAACAAATGACAGACTGCAGAGACAACCTGCAACCTGCAGAACAGCCTCAGTAGCTCTCAGGAACTAGTCAGGTTAAATATTTGCATGGGAGACATCAGAAGAAAATCTATAATGCAGCAGAGACCTCAAAGGCACTTACACTGCAGCAACCTGATCCTGTAAATACTTCCACACAAAGGACTTCACACACATCCACATCGGAAGTCCCTGGAGTGCTGATAAAGACCCCTGTACGGCCTCAGGGTCCCACCTCTACCACCGCCTGCAGGGTGGAACACACTGGGAGAGCAGCTTTGGACACGGCTTTGGTGAGAGCTTCCCCCTCCCCAGCCCAGGGAGCTGTCTGCTCCCCCTGCCCTTCTGCCACTGCCCCAAGGGGGATGGATCACAGCATAAGGACCAACGTTCCCCTTCCTGGGAACACCACCTGGGACACCTTCATCTGGGTTTCACCTCCGCACAAGCCGATAAGAGCTTCGGTCTCTGGGAGATGGTTTCGGGCACCCCCATCCACAAACAATGACCTAACACCAAGAAGGTTCCTGTCCCACTTCCAGTGTACTGAGCTATCCCTTGGCACTCCCTGGGCATGTCTACGGGACACAGGGCCAAGACATGCAGAAATATCCGTGTCGGTGCCAGCCATGCCAGCCTGAGTGCCCAGCCCAGGACAGACGTGCAGGCATGACACACTGTGCTGCAGTTAACCCACAGAGCCTGAGATGTTCAGGTCATAAAATAGCACTCACACTAGTGAAACCTCCACTGTTTAAGCCATTCACAGAAACATGGAATCATAGAATGGTTTGGATTGGAAGGGACTTTAAAGCTCAGCTAGTTCCAACACCTCTGCCGTGGGCAGATCAGGTTGCTCAGTGAGCCACCCAACCTGGCCTTGAACATTACAGAGGGCTTACCTAGAGGCATGTGCCCACCCAAAAAATTCCCATACCAGTTCAGCAGTAGCTAACAAGTCATGCCCAGGGAACGATGCTGAGCTGCTGGTGTTCCCCAAGCATCTCAGGGACCATCTCGGGGATGTTCTGCCTCCCCACCCTGTAGGAGATGTATTGTTTATGACAGAATGGCAATATCAAGCTAAAAAGGGGATTCTAAAACAAAGAAGTCCTCTTCTCTGAACTGCCCAGGCTCCTACAGGATGACAAAGCTTCCAGACACAGTCCCTACAAACTCACTGTTATTCACCACATCTTGGGAGAAGCTTAATTAAAATGTGCTAATCTGAGTCTTTTATTAGTCCATGCATAAGGAAATTGTTTGATAGTTTAGTTGATGTAAGATCAGAATAAATACAAAGGTAGGTCTTAGAGATTTTTGTCCAACTTATATAAAACTTTAATAAATCCCTGAATCTGTGACTCTGTGAAAAACCAAAACAAAAAAACCACAAACAAACAAAAAAACTCAAAAACAACAATAACAACAAAAATTTGAGCTATAAGTACCATATTACTGGCCCAAGCCTGCACTACCCACAGGTTGGTCATCGTTTACCCACAAGAAAAATGAATGTAAAATACTGTCATTCTGACATGGAGCCATTTGCACCCATTAGTAGATCTAAGAAAACAGAATTAAGTGGTGGGAGATCAGACTTGGCCTCTTGCAGATGTTTTATACATAATTCACCATAAGAGACGCTAAAAATATTTTGGCAGTTGCTTCAATGATGGTGAATAAGCTTATTTAGACAAGATTCAGTAAAAGTGGAGACGGATAGGTTGTGTGCTTTAAAATGCCTGGGTGGGAACTGCAGTGAACAAATTCTGCCCTGAACTTTGCCACCTGCAAACTCGCCATGACTAAGAAGTAAGCCTGGAAAGAGAAACGTTCAAAATGTTAGCACAGAAATTCCTCTATCTCACCAGGGTGTCTTGCAGCCTCCAAACACAGCTCAAGTGGACAGTATTTCTACACAGGCAGGAAAACTGCTTGACAAGTCACCAGGCTCTGAGTTTGGAATTAGTGAAGGATGAGCCTCAAAAAAGTTCAGAAGCTCTGTTATGCTTGAAAAAGCACCTAAAATGAAAAGTAAAGGGCCAAACCCTAATGTCTTTGATCATTCTCATTTGAATAAACTCCTACTGACACAGTCAAGCCCAACAGACAACGACCTCAGAACCTGGCCCTGAGCACTTCGTTGAAAGGCATCCAAAGCACTGGAGTCTCTCGGGTCTGGAAAGAGCACGAACCTTTCCCATCCCCACAGAGGGTTAGAATTACCACAAGAACAAATCCTGATGAAGTTATTTTGACTCTCTTGTTCCCAGTCTCAGCTGAACCCAATAAAAACACTGATGTACACAAAAATAACAATAAGGAGAGAATGACAACTACGGGAACCCCATGTACTCTTGTTTCTCCAAAGCTGCTCTACTTGTGGCCAGGAGCACAAGACAGACCACACATACCCTGCAGCGCTCACCCTCCTCCCTCAGGCAAGCTGAGGGTTGGCTGCTCATCCTCAGCGATGAAGGAGGTGTGATGGCAGCACCACCATATCCTCTTACCAAGGAGTCCCAAACACATCAAGCTCTCCTGTGTGCCAACCCTGGGATGGTTTCACACACTCCATCCAGGTTCCACTGTCACATTTGTGAGTGCTCCAAAACGGGGCTGATCGGGAGAAATGCATAAAGCGTTTCCAGTGTTAGCTGAATTAAGATTATCAAATGTGCCCGATACACAAAGATGTTAAGTTCTACCAAGCAAGGCTCTTATTCCATGCCAGTAAAAGCTGAAATTAGGATAATTAATTTTATGGATCAGAACATAAGCATGCTCACGCATTTTCTCAAAGGGGCTCATTGTAATCTTCCCTTCTCCAGAAAGTAAAAAATATGCTGAAAATAAAGTTGCAGGATGCTTTGGTGTTTTCAATGGGATTCTTGTGGCTCTGGAATCCAGAGGAGCAGAGGCAGCAGTGCAACCCAACAGAAGAAAATGTTCTGGCACATGGGGAAAATTCCTCTGTGTTTTAAGATTTTAGCAGGGTTTGCTCTTAAAAATGGTTGCAAACACAATTTCAAAGATATCTGACTTCCTAATGCTTGTGCTGCTGAAGCTCCCTTTTCCCAAAAATTAAAGTATTACTAAATGAAGTATAGAAAATCATCACTCTTAGGTAAGAGTACACGAGAGTATGACTATTTTTGGGTAAGGTTTAAAAGAAGTGGACAAGAACTGACCCTCTACAGCACCTGGGGACACACACCTGGAACCAGCTGCACCCAAAAGAGTTCCTCAGGTGAAGGACCTTGGGGAAGGGTCCTCTGCACCAGTCTCTTTGAAAAGGTTTCTCCCAACAGACATAGCACAATTCCTGCAACTATTCTCAGAGCAGCAGCCACAAATATAATGCAACAACCAACAAAAATCAGGTATCACATTAACTCTCCCTTTAGCACCTTTGGTTTCACATATTTATTTTTGGAAATGCATTTATCATGAGACTTTTCTTAAACTGTTACCCCTGGTCCTCAGCATATGTAAGACTATTTACTTGCCTTTTACTGCATTTTAATTGCATGAGAAATTTTAAAAGTTTTTTTTTTCTTTTCTAGAGTCATTTGGGACAAAAGGCATCTGGCACTGGGTATTTAAATAAGACCTGTCAGAACTGTAAAATTAGTTTTATGTTTTAATAAAGGCACTTTAAAAATCTCAAATATAATTCTGTATTCAAACCATAAGCATTTGGGTTAAGAAAAGCAGATCCCATGTTAAATCTTAACATAAAAATTAAATCAAGTACAGAACTAAGCCAGTCCTCATCTGTGGCATTATAAACAAGAGCAGCAAAGAAAAGAGGTAATATCTCCAATAGTTCATTCTTGTGGTATTCTAAGTTTAAAGAATCAGCATTAAGAGAATAAAATCTGTATGATTTTATACTATTTGTTATTTATCTCAGTTCATCTGGAGACTCAGGTCACCTTTAAAGCTCAGACTCAATCCCGTGTTTCCATCCAAAATTTTCCCAGTCCTTTCTCTCCTCACTGCACTGGAGCATCCTGCCCTCCTCTCCCCACCTGAAAGGTGGGATGTCCCCTTGAGATGGTAGATGCCCTGGCAGGGGACACCACTGCTGCAGGTGTCCAGCCCATACCTATCCAAACATGGATCAACAGAGCTTGTTTAGCTTGGAGGACACTTTGATTAGTGCTGTAATCAGCTCATAATTCATTCTAGAAGTCTTCAGACATAGAGACAAAGGACAAAACCCAAAGCAGAAACCTTCCTTCCAACACTTGCTATCCCACTTCCTATCCTGCAAGCACATCCCTCCTCCCCACTGGGACACCTTCTTACTCTCCTCTTTTTATCTCCCTCCACAACTTTTGGAGTGCATAGGAGAAAGGAGTTTGCCACTACTATTTCTACACAGCAGACCTGAAATATTTGCAGTAAGTCATGATGGCCACATCCACGTGCCAAGCAGGGTTGCCCCTCACTTTTGTCACAAGGGGAAGAAGCCACCTTAGACCTCGGCCAAGGTGGCCAAGTCACCCCCCACTGCTGCCACCACTTGAGCTCAGCAAGCAGCAGTATGACCCAGAGCCACTGGCAGAGAGGAGCCCAAGGACACACCACATGGCCCGTGGGGCAAGAGGCAGCCCTTGGCCAACAACACCTGCTCCAAGAGCATTAGAGCCTGGCAAAAAGCTGCTGACTGACCTATGCCAGCAGAGAGCCACTTCTCCATCCAAGACCCCGAAGGAGCAACAGAACCAGCTAAGGTGAGCTAAAGAGCTGCTGCGCAAGCTCCTGGTGGGGAACTAGCTGGTCTTTAAGATTCCTTCCAAACCAAACCTTTCTGTGATTCCATGAAAGCAGATAGCTTTCCAGGTGCCCCCCAGGCCTGGCCCTCCTGCGAGGTGAGGATGCGGGTGAGGGCAGCGGGAAGGGAAGCGCTGCAGGTGCAGGCGGGCTCGGGGCAGCCCAGCCGGGCCACCCCCTCCCCACCGCCAGCTGCCCAACCTGGCACTTCTCCGCAGGTCACCTCCGGTGTGAGGAGTTACCGCTCATCCCCCAACAGGCACGATGAAAAGGAGACAAAAAAGCAGGATGCTGGTGAATGACAGCAGTGGGTGGCCCGGCCCCGGCCGGGCTCTGCACACAACAGGCACAGCCAAGTGTGTCTGGCCGCAGACAATGATGAGGCTGGAGGTGTGTGGGGCGGCGGCGCTCGGCCGTTCTCACGGCGAGGCACCGGGCCATGTCGGCCCCGACAGCCGCCCCTCCCGGCTCCCACCGCCCCGCCGGGCTCCGGCTTGGTTTGTTCTGTGTTGTCCTTCCTGCCGCGACATTTGCAGCTCTGAAAAAAAAGCAGGTCAAACATCCTCAAATGGTGTATTTAGTGCTTCCCCTCGGGTTTCCACGGCTTCCCTGCCACGTTCCTCCGGCCTGAGGGGGTCGGGCTGACCCCTCGGCTGCGCTGGGCGAGTGGCTCACATTAAGTGCTGCTAATGCGTTTTGCATTTCTGCTCGGGGGCAGGAAATCTCAACTTCCAGTGCCAAGGGGTTAATTATAATTTATATAGCAAGATCTCAGGCTGGGGTGGGGAGTGTTTCTCCAGCTAATTAAGAGGTGCAATTACCTCTGAGAATCAAAGGGATATTCTGGTACCCAGCTCTGAAAAACAGATTACAGGCACTTAAAACACAAGGACATCTTTGCTTCTCTACATGCTCTTAGTTTTTGCTGTTGATCATTAAAAACAAACTGTTATATTCCTGATCCATCATCACAATGTCTTGCTGACCACCTTACGGAAGCCACTGCAGTGGGGTAACATAAAGCATTGCTGCTTTCCCTAGGATTACCTATACTTCCAACAACATGCCCATCACCTGCTGCTTAAGGCTCTGGCAAAACTTTCTGCTTACTAATTAACAAAGCTTCAAAACCTTGAGGTGGGTAACACCTAAATAGCCCATTCTAAATAGTCCTGGACCGCAAGCCCAGGACTACTCACTCCCAAGGCAAGCAGTGGGTTGATGGATATTGTTGTATTACTTGAATAATAATAATGACTGTATTTATTAGTAATTATTATTATAAGTAATAATTATAAATACAATATTTAAATTAATTATTGTAGTAATAAATATTACTACATCGTCCCAGACCACATGGCAGCCCCTCTGCATTGCCCTGTCCTACTCACTGGCCCAGTGCAAACAGGGTGACACCACTTGCTACACAAACCTTGGGAACTGTGGCCAAGGGATAATTAGCAGCAGCAGTACCCAGGAGAGACACAAGCACCCAGCATGGCCAGAGAGGCCAGTGGCAGCACCTGTGGAACACACCTCAGCAGCTCTTCCAGTGGGGAGATGCAGGGTGAACACTGCTGGGCAGCACTGGGCAGCTTTGGGTTCCCATCCTGCCTGGGGCTAGGGGATCGCTGGGAGCACGTCTATCCCCTCCCACAAGCTCCCTCTTCATCAGCACCTTGCCTTCATATTTGTGCAGCAGTTTAACAGTTACAGCTCTCTCTCGCCGCTCCCAAAGGTGACTCCTGAGCCAGGAGGTGATTGCTGAGCCATTTGCAAAGGGCTAATGTAATTGAACATTCAGATGTCAGGAGGAGGTTTGGGCTGAAGACAGCAAAAAAAAATTCTGGGGAACCAGTCCTGCTCTGGGGAGTCAGTAGTTACACATGCAACACAGGCTGCAGTCTCAGCTTGGCTTGGCACAGGCTGCACAAATGGATCTTCCACCATTCATTATTTTTTAGGGATGCATTAGGCTGTTGCTCTCTGGAAAATGAAGTGCTTAAGTTAGAAACTGATGCTGTGGAATTGTCATCAGCCCACACATCCCACAGGCTCTCAGGCACCTGCACCAGCAGCCTCCACCTTGACCCAGTACACAGCTAGAAGCAGAGGTGAGGCTGGCAGTGGCAAGAAGACCAACCCTTTCTCTAGAGAGGGGATTAGGATGAAGAGGAACGTCTGTCCATGTGGGTTAGAAATGAAGCTCATGCTGGCAAAGCCCACAGGGGAGCTCAGCAGCTGGTATCCAACATCAGCAACTCTCTACCTACGACTTGATTACACTGTGCAGGTTTATCAGGCTGCCCTTTGATGTGCTGACAGCAGCAAACTGGCTGTGTTGAACTTCCGCCAAGCAGGCGGAAGCACACAACCCAAAAACATGCTGTGTGAAGCACTATTGTTAAATTAGGAGGAGATAACACAGTTGCCACCTTGGCATGGAGAGATGCTGACTGACACTGCTGCTCCCAGGAGCTCTAAGAACTCTTAGACCTGACAATCAACATATCCTATGACATCCATATGACAATTTTTAGAGGCTTTATTACTCTGTAAAAGAAGGCATCTCACTTCTTGCTGGTGCAGGCAAGAGGTTGGTAAAGGACCTGGCTTAGCCCTGGAGAAAGCAAGATAGAGATTACAAAACTGTTGCTTGTAGTCTCAGTTTAAGCCACAAACCTGCACAGCTTTCAGTGAAAAGGATTGTAATTGCTTCATCAGCAACATGAGCAAGCTACATAGGAAAGAAAAAGAAAGGAAGGGCAGATCCAGAGGGAAATAAATCTACACCAGCATTACCTTTCCCTACAGCTTGCTGTTTATTGAAGAAGCAGCAAAAGCTCCAGTGCGCTTCAGAATACAAACGCTGACATGGAAATTCAGAGACCTGAACCACTTCCAACAGGGAAAATATACTGACCACAGTCTCTTTGGAGGTCAAACAAAATCAATAGCCTTTCTCTCCACTCTGTCTCTAAACTAAGCTTCTTTCAAAGACATCCAGAGAAAATGGATCATCTTTTGTTGTTGTGTGTGGTTTTGGGTTGGGCTTTTTTTAAGTGGTCAAACATTCACAGAAGCATAAGAAACTCCTTCCTCCTTCAGAATACTGAAAGGATTGTATAGAGGTCAACATTGCCCATCAGTTTTACTACACAATAGATGAGTTATCCACTTCTTGGGGAGGAAACCAAGCTGGAAGCCGCTTAGCGCTCAGTAAGAGAGGAAAAAATAAATCAATGCATTTGCTTGATTGGGGTACATTTAAAGCTGGTTGTCAATTAGTTCAACACAGTTCGCTGTTAGAGAGCACAACAATTTAGCCCCAGGAGCTGAAGTTTGCTGCATTTCCTCAGATTCCTCCTGCTGAGAGACAGATATTGGCTGCAGCCAGGTCAGGCACTGAGGAGGAGGAGTGAGGCTGAAGGCACAGCCACAGAGTGAGAGCTGCTGAGAGGGAGGCTGACATCAGATGCAGCCAGGCTGGTGACTGCTTCCTTCCATTCAAAGTACACAGCAAACTGGATTCATGTACAGAAAGGAGTAGAGATGATAGCTGGTTATCACACAGCATGCTTCTCCACTCCCCAGCACACACCTTTTAAGATAAACTACAGTTTATACACCCTTGTGCAGAGGGTATCATCCTTACCATGTAAGTGGGTCACCTCAAGCTGAGGGAAATGGCAGAAGGACTAAAGGAACAGAATGCAAAACTTTGCCTACATCCAATTTTTTAAATATGAAAAATTCTCAAAAATATCAATTCAAAAAATCACAAAGGGGACAAACCACAAAAGACACTTCCTAAGGGTCCCACTGAATGCATCCAAAGGAGGACTACTGCATTCAGAGCAACGGATCACTGATGGCTTTACCTGCCAGTTCTGTTCTGACAATCAGTGTTGAAAGACACTCACCACAACACAAAACAATTCAGGCTGAGAAGGCTCTCCAGAGGTCACCCAGCTCAACCGTGTGCTCTGAGCAGGACCATCAGGGCTAGAAACTATCACTCCTTAGCTGTGCTCCAGCTCCCCTGCAACAGGAGGGGGATATGGTCTGTCTTGATAACAGACACCAACATAGGGGCTTTCTGAGACAGCCAACATCTCGATTTGAGCCCACCTCAAGGTTGTGGTTACTGTGTCACAGATGTGGCTGGAGAGGGACAGACATATCTGCAGCTGACTTGGGCCCCAGCACCAGCAGCACTGAGCACAGACCTCAGCAGGGCAAGCTGTCTACAGCCAGGATCGTGAGCCTCTGCTGCCCCTGCAGCCACTGTGAGACCTGTTTACCTAATGGGCATCCCACACTGCTGATGTTTGCTGCTGTCAGTACGTATACAACCTATGTTCAAGCCACTCTCTGTCTCTGACTCCCCTTCAAGCACAGCAGATGTGCAGCGCCAATATCCCGACTCCTCCACTGCCCTGCACTCGCATGTGCCCCAGGAAGGAGGGTTTGTTCCACCAGCCCACATAAAGGCCAGCTCATTTCTGAGTGAACATATTTAGCATCTTATAACTAGGATCTTAGCTACTTGTGCCCACACAGGTGTAATAGTTCCAGTGCTGGAAAATCCTGGCAAAGCTCAGAACAAGTTACAGCAATGGTGACCATCAAACGTTCACCCCAACCCCACTTGGCTGCAGGAACAGACAAGGCTAGTGGCTAGAAACAAAAGTGCTGTTTCTTTGCAATGCTTTTTATCTCCCCTCCTCCAATCCCCCCAGGTGGGACAATTTACCCAGTGACTCCAGAGCTCTTACATGTGCTTGTTAGCACCCCCAAATTAGTAGGTGTAAAGTCAATATCCTTTTGCCTATTTACTCCTAATGAGTCACCAGTCAGAAACTTCACTTGAAAAAAAACGGTTACAAATGCAGATGCAGAAGCAAATGAAATAAAGGCAAGAATCACAAACGTTGCACAAAGACAAGGGGCTGGGCACACCACACAGCACCAGGCCATTGTCACTGGCTCAAACCTAACAGCTTTGATTTACCTCCCACCGGCTAAAATGGTTTGAAATGCAAGGTCTGAACAAAGGTGCAAGACACAGGAGGAATGGGAGGCACTGCTGGGCACTTAATCTCTTTTCAGTCTCACAGAGGAGCTCCAGGAATGGCTCTGCAGAAGTCGGTAGAGTCTCAGGAGTGTAGGAAAGAGGATAATCAGGCCTTGGCTGTAACAGAGATTCAGCCCTGTGATCCTTCCATGCAACCAGCAGAAACCTTATTTGGGATTTACACTGAAGTTACCTTTAGGCAAGCTCCTTCACTGCTGGAACCTGGGGCAACATCACTGATCCCAACAGGACAAGACCAGCTGTAGGCAGCTGCGATGTCCGCCCTCTAACTCAACACAATATGTGATTCGAAACCAGAAGCCCAAAGTGTTCCCCAGTCTGCCTCAGCACTCACCCCTGCAAAAACCTGCCAGAGCAGTAACAGTTCTGCAGCGGGGACACCCCTCACGCCCATACCCCACCCATGGCAGGTGTGGACACATTGTGAGCCTTGCAACTGCCCACAGCCAAGCACTCAGGACATTTAGACATTATTTTCTAGATTTATCTGGTGTTTATATGCCATCCTATTCCTGTTATTTCCCTGCTGCTTCTCTACACTGAGGCTGTCCCTTGATGCTACATCTCCCCTCTCACATTCAACCACCCATTTCCTCTCCTGCTTGTCCTTCCAAAAGCACTTGAGAACATCGGGTATAAACCAAACCATGCCAGCCGCGCCAACTCGAAGCCAGGATCACAAACATGTCTCCTACCATATGCTCAAGCGTCACAGGCTGGCGTCACCATCATGCCACTCAGGCACAACATCCATTTCTTCTCTGTCCCACCAGCCCAGCTTTTGGATGAGATCCAGAAACAGCTGAGCAGCATCAGAGAACAAGGGCTCCTCTCCACAGGGCGACCTGGGACCAAATCCTTTCAGCCAGCACAGCTGCCATCCAGTTGTTGGAGAAGAGCCAGAACGCATCACAGCTAGAAGGCGGCAGGGTCACAGCAGATGGCAGGATATTTTTCTTATTGCTTTGGGAAGAAAGGCACCCTTTTTGGCAGCTGCGAAGGCAGAGGAGGAGAAGACCTCTGAGGCACACATTTCAGCCAGGAGAGAAGAGGGTAAAAGAAATCTGAGCACTGCCCAGTCATTCTTCAAGCACAGCCACTCCAGGCAGCATCAGTAAAGCAACTACAGCAGAAGTCAGGGACATGAGGCTCAAGAGACATCGAGAAGGTCTCAGCTCCTACATCATCATAAAAGCATGAATTGGCTGTTATGGGCATTCAGAAAATACCGAAAATTCATCAGGGACCAAAGTGTGCGCTATTTATTGCTGGCACACACAGCTCATTAACAGGGATGTTCAGAGAGCCACGCCACCATCTCCCTTCAACCCCAAAATGCTGGCTCTTCCTCACTGTAAGAAAAAATAGGGGATCTTTTTACTGGGCCTTCTCACTCCCTTTACTTCCAACTCGCCTTCCCCTTCTTGCGAGCGCTGAGACCGCAGACGCTCTACACGTGTTCTCCTCTGCATCTGACTGGCAGGCACTCTGGAAAATGCCAGTATTGGAACGGCCTGAATTCAGCGGTTTCTGAATGCTGATCGGACACTATTTCGTTCAAGCCACAGATAGTCATTTTTGGGGGGTATTTTCAGCTCCCTTTTTAGACTCTTACAGATTTCCAAGCGTCATGCATCAGCAATTTCTCCTCTTCACAGCTTCATTATTTTTCACCTTTCCGCCGAGCCTGAGGCTCGGTGCAGTTTTGTAGGGGCCTGGGTACTTCCCTGCTCTTCCAGGCAGCCACACAATGCTACTGGCATTGTTGATGTTTGCTGTGCTCCACCTCACAGCTGTGGAAATTCCTGACTATCTGGTTTTTAAAAGAGCTGAGGTGAAATCCGAGTGACTGAAGTCCCTTATTTTTCTGTAAATGTAACACCTTTCTTGAGGAAACCCCAATATGAAAACAGGAATGGTCTCACAGCATCTAAAACCACCAAATAATTACTCCTAACGAGGCCACCGATGTGGTCTCCATCACCACCATCTCTTTAGCGTCTCTCCATTTGCAAAGCTTTTATCCCAGTGGCACACCACGAGGTCAGGGAACCGTGCAGCCCCTGCTCTGGGATGAGGAAGGGACATACAAGGACACTTGAGAGGATGAAATTCGTGCAACTTGGTTATGCATGAGGAACAAAGGTCCTTCTGTCTCCACTGTCTGGAGGATCCAGCCTCAGTGTCCCACCACCCAAGCTTGGCAAAGTGGAGCAGGAGATGCTCCAGGTGAGTGATGTGGCCAACGCTGCCACCACCACCACTAAGTCTCCAGCAAAGCAAGCTACTGACTTTAGGAATCTCAAACAGCAACCTAGAGAGGTTCCATGGTATCTTCAAGTAGAAGTGTGCTCTTTACACATCAAGATTTGCATTTCCCATCCTGTCTTTAGTTAGGCATGTTCTTAATAGGGTTATTGATGCTTTTAATTTCCTCCAAACATTTCCTATGAAGGAAAAAAACTCATTGGCCACTTGACATCATGCACGGTGATGTACGCCAAAGGCAAAATGTACAAGAGAATTTGTTGACAATGTTTTCCTTCCTTCCTCTCCAATGTAAAAGTAATTAAAAATCCCTTTGAAAATGCAGGCTAGCCTATTTGTAGGGTTTAATTTTAATTGCACCCCAAGAACTGACTTGAATTCATGACTGGCCAAATGCTTAGATGTGGGAAAATCTCAGCACAAAACAAGGCTTGATAACAGACACCAACACAGAAAAACTACAATAAACCCAAAGGAGCTCTCTCAGCGTTTGTGTACAGAATTGCTCACGGCCTAGAAATACATTTAAAATTATGCAAACTTCTTCCAGAACTTCATCACAGAATCACAGAACGGTTTGGGTTGGGACGGACCTTAAAGATCAGCTCCCCCCATCCCCCCACAGCCACCAGTAAAGATTTCAGATAAAAGTAATCATTAAACTAATACACACAGTGCATTTCCAGAGTCACGGAGGAGAATGGGAAGCCCTTAGACTGTGTGTGTGTTATTTCATCACAGCCAGGGAAGAACATATAGCAAAGCAGCTGCTTGAGCTTCATGGGAAAACACCATAAACACAGCAAGGCAGGAACAGATAGCATCATATTGACCTGTCTTCAGGGTCTGGCATTCACATTTTCATAAAGTGTCTAAGAAGATAAATCACTATACTAATAATATTTGTATTGATTATCTAAACTGAAGCAGCAATTGACTCCATTGTCTCACTTCCTCTTAAATTGCTCACAGATGGGATCCTATTTCCTATTCTGCATTTCTAATGGGAACACTTAAATCACAGCACAGAATTAGATACACACAAACTGTTAACAAAAACCCTTTTATGACTTGCATGAAAATAAAGATTTTTCACTTTGTAGCTCACTTTCCACTCCACAAAGAAATTAAAATGACAAATTATCAGCAGACCTCTAAATTACTCCTCCTCATTATTTCTGGGTCCTAATATTTGCTGACAGACAGGCCTATGCTTTCCGAACCCCGATCGGTGGTTATGGAGACTTGAAGTTTGGACACAGAGCTAAAAGGGGATTTTTTTTTTCCATGAAAGTCAAGGCTCTTTAAATTATCTCAAGATCCAAAAGTAGGGAAATCCAAAATCACTGTAATGTCAGAGGGAAAATAAACAACAGGTTCTGCTGTTACTGCAGGTACAAAACAAGAACTGCTGCAGAGAGAGATGGACTTCAGGTGTAAAGCTGGCTGCAGCAGGAGCTTGGGACAGCAGCTTCCAAAATCAAAAGTAAAGGAAACTGACAACAAATTCATTGTACAAAACAGGTTTGTCATGACTCAAAAAGCAAAAGGCTTGGATTTTTCTTCCGTAACTTCTCATCCTGCCTAAGCAAGCCTTTTCCTTACCGTGGCACAGAATACGGCAGAATAAAAACTAAAAATGTCTTCAATGTACAGATGGTTTGTATAAAATGCTCACAGCGTATTTTAAATGGAACCTCTCAGAGCCACCAGGAAGGTGAGGGCAGCTGAGGCCCCTCACTGCCCGGAGCAAGCTGGGAGCCCATCCCCACCTCCTGCCCCATCCACAGCCCAAGCTCTATCCCCATCCCCAGCTCCATCCCCAGCTCCTACCCCGTGTATGGGTGAACAAAGTCATGAGCTTCAGCTCATCTCCTCGCCTGCTTTCAAGGGACAACTCCGGCACTGCTCCACTGCAGATGAAAAGGGGAGATATTTCAAGGAAAAAAAAATAAAGGTATTGGGGATTGTTGGGCAAGAAGGAAAAGCCCAGAGCCACAACACAGCAGCTGGATGGCGAAGGCTCCTCCAGCTCAGGCCAGTCCCCAGGACACATATGACTGTACAGCTGCCATGGTGAATAATCATCCCTTACGCTGAGGTCAGCTCTGCCCCCGGGCTAAGTAAGTGAAAATAAATGGTTTAGAAGATAAAAGGTCTTTTAAAAAATTTATTTGTCTTGTCGTCATGTCAAAACTGTAATGGGAAGAGACTGGAGGCAGCAATACGTTGGTTAAATGGGAAACAGCCATCCTGATGGTTCAGCAGAATAAATTACAAAGTGAATCCCAGCTCATGAGGGATTTGGGGCTGAGCTGCACCGGCAGACAACCCCTTGCACGCACCTGTTCCTGGGAAGAAAAGCAGATTGGAAATACACGTGGAAAAAATGCAGAAATACGGCTATATTTCATAAACCCCAAATGCTGCTTGGACTACATCTCCCCCCCTTCTTTCAGGTAAATTCTGCGCCTTCCAGCCACAATGAGTTTAGTTTTCCCTCCTGATCTTCCCAGGAGAGGGATCGAAATTAATTTAAACTATTCCAGGAAGGGAAAGGGTTAATCAGGTTTCCCAAGGCAGCTTGCTGTTCAGGTGCCAGAAACACCAGGGGAAAGAATGACTTGCTAAAGATGGGACAATGGCACTGGTATTTTGCATTTGTTTCCAGGATTTGAGATAGAACAAATGGGAGTCATTAGTGAAATGAGTTTAGGGAGTTCTAAATTAGCTGTCAGGCTGCCAAGCCTGAAGAAGTGCTATGTCAGCCATTAATTCTGGAGAGCATAGGATTACCCAAACCTAGGAAGGAATCCTGCAAAACTGAGAGTCAATTAAAGGAGGCTATTCTGCTATAATAATATTTTCCACACATATTACACCTCCTCATGGAACAGAGCCCACTTCTACCACAAATGAAATCTCTGGCGGGATGGAGTGTGGCTGATGTCTAGACAGCTGTAATGTGCTCTCCATGGGCAGGTCCACTGGCATCTCATGGAAGCTCCAGCTTGAACAGAAGGTGGGGTCTGCAAGCTGCGGAGCACACCACCCAGGCTGGAGTGGCCCCAGGAAGGAGTCACCCCTTTTCCCCAGCTCCTTGCTTTCTCTGTACCACCCAAAAAAGCACATCTGTACGGGGTGTTCTGTCCCCAGCACGCCCATGACATGTGGAGGTAACACCTGGCATCTTGCACGCACACAACCTCTTGGGGTTCCTTCCCTCCTTGATCTACCTGACCCCAGATGTGTCGACTGCTGGCAAACCATGGTCTGTTAACCCCCCTAAACCTCCTGTCTCAGGAGCATCTCTGGAGTCCTGGGCTAAAACCCACTGAACCCAGGGGGAGTGTTTGAGGGGATGTCACTGGCTCAGGGTCCAGCACTGGGGTGCTGAGGAGAGATATCCTACCTGTGCACCGCCCCTTGCACAGGGTGTCCTCAAACACAGCCTCTATGCTGCAGACTAGAAGGCAGATAAATGAGAAGATTTATAAAATAGAGGGTTTATAACCTTCTGGGGGAGCCAAGAGTGTTTTTTAAATTGTGATGGAATAGGTCCATGGACAAAATACCACCTGGAACACGCTGACTAGTAATGTACCTACCAGCACATCCCAGCCTTCAGGACATCCAAGCAAATTAAGGCTACCTCCACCGGGAGGGCAGTAAAGGGCTCTCACACCTCTCCCCTCTCCGCCGCCGATGGCTATCACTGCTCGTTGCCCCGCAGGACAGCAGTAGCTGGGGACAAATTAAACCAAAAATCCCATGGCTGTGAAATACAAATAAGGCAAAAAATGCCTTCACCCAACCAAGAGAGCTCTGTCTCCCCAACTGCGCCGGATACACAGATCATGAACAAACAGGATAGAATGTCTTCTGCCTTTTGTGAAATGAAAATAAATGAAAGGATCTAAGGTTTCAGGTCACTGATCTCTCTCTTCCCTATCTGTACCATTTATCAGAGGTAGAATATAAAGGTTCCAGGTCCTTTTCTTTTTTTTGTCAGCACTTTAATGGTTGTTTTTTCCCCCTTCCCCCTTTCATTTTCTGAATGAAAGGACCACTTAGGAACCTGTAAAGTAATAATAAGCTTATAACAGGAATATTGTTTTTCTGGGCCAGTGCAAACTCCTGCTGAATAGGTTGAAGAGATTAAAGTAAAAATGCAATCTGTAAATAGATCAGTCTTTTAATTAGTTTATAGTCTGTTAAGAGATAATATTTTGCTCACATAGATCCTCTATTATCTAAAGATCTCAGAGCACTTTAGGAACATCAATTAAGCCTTTAAAAAAAAACAACCTTGGGAGATAGGTAAGTGTATTTAGATTAATTAGTGTTGCTGTGAGCAGCAGGCATTATTATTAGATTTAATTTAGTCCAATAATTGACTTATCTGTTGATGGATTCTAATTCATCTGAGAAGGGATCAAATCCATCTGATTAAAAGGATTACATCGATTCAATTAATTCTATTAACTGACTTAATTTGCCATTTAATAATCTGACACACGGGGCCAGATCTTGATCCCAAAGAATGCATGAACCAAAAATTACACATCGGAATTATTATGCCAGCAAACCCATACATTACAGAGCATGTATTTTTCCTTGCACATGGCATTTGCACACCTGGATAAAACATTCAAGGGGGATTCCTCCAGCCCTGCAGCATCGTTCCTCCCTGAGCCAGGGCTGGCTGCTCATTCTGCCGTACTCGTGGTGGCTGCTTGGAAAGGAGCAATTCCCTGCCTGAGATCTGCCCCCTCCCTTCTTTTCTGGGCACTCTCTGCAATCAAGAGGTGAGAAGTTTTACATTAGTCAATAAAACCTTGTAATAAAAGTAACTTCCCTTCAAAGGCAGGACATCCCTCCCATGCCAGCCATTTGGAAGTTAGGTATGTGAAAAAAAAAAAAAAAGACAAAGAAAAAAAGCATCTCTTCACTTGGACACTGTTCTTTAACTAGTTGTGAATGTATGGGAAGAGAGGGGAAAGAGGTGCTAAAACGTTATTAGCTCCCCTATCCTTAAAACTGGCTAGTGCTAATGGCTGGTGATGAGCATTATGGACCTGACAGAGTTCCCCAGGAGAACCCTGAGCCTGTGTGGCCCTCGCCTGATGTTATCTTCTCTTAATGGGACTGAGTTGTTGAGAGAATTCAGGGCTGGAGCCAGCTCACGGGCACCTTTTCTCACATCTCTTGCCTTTTCTCAGACATTGGCTCTTGCCTGTCCTCCCAAAGCCTTCCCCAAGCCGTAATCCTTAGGCCATCAACCCACAGCACCCCCACCATCGCCTCCCCGCCAGGAGGGACAGGGGTCAGGCAGTGCAGAAGCCGCGGGAGCTGCACTGTCTGCAAGGACGATGCAACCCAGGAGGCAGTGGGTACCCCCGGAGTGAGGCCTGGCTCTGGCACACCGTGCCAGCAGGGAGGCAGACAGAGAGGGAAGGAGAGGAAAAGAACAAGGAGGACACACAGCCGTCTGCTGCACGGGAGGAGAGGTGTCCTCCTCCAGATGCAGACCCGACGGGCAAGACGGAGATGTGGATCAAAAGTTTGCGACTTGAGATCCCCAGACCCCGTTTAAGCCTCTCTCTGGTCTTGATCAAAGGTTACTCCATAATAATGCCTCGGGGGGAGGGGTTCCTGGCACATAATGAACCCTGTGTCATTGCCTTTGTGTCCAGGTTTGGCTGTAACACAGATGGTTCTCACTCCAGTAACTCCGACATCTCTCCCCTCCATTATCCCAGAGAGGAGCTCTGCGTGGTCACATCCTGGACCGCCGTGTCCCACCTCACTGTCTCCCCGATTATCATGCTCTGAGTGTTCCCGTGCCAAGCAGGTCGATGAGCGGATTACCATAACCTTTCAGCAGGGCTAGGGACGAGAAGGCTTCGCAGCCTGACGCCTCAGGGAGTTTGATGAGGAGGCGCGGGGAGGGAGCCGGGGCTGGTGTCGGCAAACAGCCCCCAAGGCCGGAGCACTCCGGGCTGTTCGAAGGACGCCAGCAACCAGGAGCGGCGGGGGGCTTTGGTGGCGAGCAGGGATGCAGGCAGCAGGAGCTCCCCAGACGGGAAATCTCAGGCTCTGCCGTGGTGCAGCATCGCCATCGGTCACGAGCACGCTCCTGCGCGCCGATTTGTTGTTCAGACACGATTGCATATGTATGAAGGGGACAAGATGGGCTTTGACACATAAATTAGCACTTGTCAGCTGCTCCCGGGCACACTTCCCTGCTGCACCCACTGTAAATGCCGCCTTCTTTCACGAAGAGGAAAACTCCATCACGGCACCTGACAGCCACCGCGGGCAGGAGCCTTGCCGGGCGGCAGCAGCAGCACCCAGCGATTCGTTTACATATCAAACCTTATGAGAATGAATGCAATAAAGTGACACAATAATTAGCAGCCAAGTGGCACTTTCCCTTCCTGTTTTATCTGGAAATTTGGGAATGACAAAGGACAAGGTTGATGAGATCTCAGGGCAGGGCTTTCCCTGAGAGATGGGGTGACTCCACACAAGGGCCGTGGGGGTTCACTTCAGCCAGGTGCTCTCTGGTTGTCACGTCCTGTGACACAGCTCACGCTGCTCCTCTGCCTCAGCAGTGGCCAGAGCTCCCCTCTGTGCTCAGCACAGCCTGTGCCTCATCAGGCCTGAAGCTTCCTGAGGGATAAAACCGTTCCCAGATTCTGCACTCCACCTCACCAGTGCTGCATATGAAAGCAATCTCACATGAATGGTCACAGAATCACAGAATATGCTGAGTTGAAAGGGACCCATAAGGATTGTGGAGTCCAACTCCTGGTCCTGCACAGGCCCATCCCCAACAGTCACCCCCTGTGCCCCAGAGGATCAGCCAAACCCTCCTGGAGCTCTGGCAGCCTTGGGGCTGTGCCCACTACCCTGGGGAGCCTGGGCAGTGCCCAACCAGCCTCTGGGGGAAGAACCTTTGCCTGAGATCAAACCTGAGCCTGCCCTGACACAGCTCCAGCCATTCCCTGGCTGCTGTCCCTGGTCCCCCCCAGAGCAGAGCTCAGTCCCTGCCCCTCCTCTGCCCCTCGGGAGGAAGTTGGAACTGCACTGAGGTCTCCCCTCAGTCTCCTCCTCTCCAGCTGAACACATAAACGTGCACACCCCCCTCTGCAGCAATACATGAACATGTGGGGCTGTACATCCCAAAGAGAAACAGGACGAGTGTTCTGAACAGCCCTAAAATCCTCACAACAACCAACGTGAGCAAAAGCATCTCAACCACAACCATCTCAAAACACACCAGAAGTACAGACTTTTTTGTCACTCGGTCTCAAGCAGCATTTCCAGCATGTTGCTTGTGTGCAAATCACAATGAGAAGAGTTGAAGGCGCTGCTAGCACCTGTATTTGTTTTCCTGTAAGATCCACATGCCCAGAGATTCAACTTGAGCTCTCTCAAAGCTCCCAAGGACTGCTTCATTTCAGTTCAAACCAAATATCCCTCCACCTGAAAACACGAGAGTGCTTCACTGAAGTACTGAGTTTGCCCAAACTCGAGCCCAAAGTTCATGGGGAAAGGACTTCTGCAATCACCAATTTGGGTATCATTTATGAATTGCAGAAGATACACCCTAACCCATCCCTTGAGCAGAAAAAGATTTTTCTCTTCAAGCACCATCATACACTAATAAACTGGAGCAGGCAGTACTTTGGGAACTGCCTGCAGCTGAGAGGCAGCTCCAACAGAACAAACCTCATGTTCTTATTCTGGAAAGGGTTTTTTTCCTTTTATTCTGCTTTTTATTGCTCTTATTATTTTTCTCTCAAGAGGTTCTTTGCACAACATGCTGGATTAAAGCCTTTGACCTTCAATCTGGGGGATGCCAGTAAATATTCTTACCATATTTATCTCCGTCTTCTCCTTTGGCACTGATCCTCCTGCCGAGCACTTGGATGTGCTTCCCGCTTGTCCTGCTGTAGAGCTGATAGAGCCGAAGCTGCTTCCTGCTTACATCGTCCCTCGCTCGCGTCTGGTTCTCCACGTGTATCCGAAAATCCACATTCTCCTCGGCAGCAAACATCTGAGAGGGATGGGTTGTTGGGAGAGAGAAAAGAACAGACCATGAACACAACAAGCCTCTTGGACAGGACTGCACACCAACCTGCCAAGGGGCACGTGGTGCCGAGGACTCAGATTTGGCTGCCCTTCACTTGACAGCCGTGGCCACGGTATCAGGCGCTCAGCGTGTAACTCTACCCAGAGCTGGCTCTCAACAGTAAACCAAACTTGGGGTTTTGCAATCAAACGGGGGTTTTTTTGAATAAAAACTTCTGTCTGGCCCTGCATTGATTTAATCCTGGTCAGCCATGCTGGCCATAAATTAGGCTCTCCATTGCATATGCAAAACCTCTACCAGGTTACATGGACTCGGACGGGAGAATGGGGATGGACAACCCCATCTCAGGGATTTGGTGCATCACCCTCAGCATCTGCACTGATTCCCCAGATTAGCTCCAGGGAGGAGTCAAAGGAAAAACTATCTGTGCTGCCCTTAGCAGACTGGGTTTGAGCTTTGCACAGGCACGAAATCTACTGCAATAAAAGTGTCACAGGCACTCTTCAGCTTAACTGTTTCACCAGCTCTGCCCTTCAGTGAAGCCAGCTCACTGGTGATCGTCTGTGAATGCATTTCTGTCCACCTCAACTGGACCACGGCTTGGGGAGAGATCATAAGGAGTGGTGAGAGTCATGTGCAACTGCACACCATGATCAGCAGGGGTGTGATTGCCTCAGCCACCTCATCTGTCTCTTCTGGCCAATGCAGTAAATTAACCTTAGTTCACTACAGCCTTAAAATATTACCAGAAACTTTTTGTTTAGTTTCCTATCTTAACTATTCTCAAAAACCACCAAAACAGGATTCCCGCTTTTGCTTCCATGAGTCATCCTGACTTGCCCAAGGTCCAAGTACCTGACAGCACAGATGTTCTCAAGATGCCCTCCCAAAGGGGAGCCTGGGCAGCATGCACCCTAAAGCACTTCACACCCAAACAGTATGAAAGCCCAAAAATTGCTCCATGATCTGTCCATCTGTGATCTGTGGAGCATCTGCACCATAACATCCACGCTGCCCACTCCAAACTCACAGATGGACAACATTTTGGTAGCAGACTCCCTTCACAGGACAATAAATCATTTAGAAACATGGGACTCTTGTCCTCCTGTTGGCCTGCAAGCAAGTGTTCTAATGTATCAGTGTGGGGAGGGAGCAGACGATGCAAATGAAAAAGGCCAATAAATCCTTCTTCAGATCCATTCCAGACTAAAACACATAAGAGCAAGTGGCCACAACACATGAAACAGCCCCACTTCAGCCTCCTGCATATATCATCTCATACCAGCAAATACTTCGAAGTCATACACTCCCTGAAAGTCAAAACCTCAAAAGAACTTTTCAATTATCAAGGGGACAACCAGGCCTGCAGCGGGAGGAAAACTTCAGGCCGGCAGTGCTGCTCAGCACCAGACCTTCACTAAGCAACCTGAACCAAAACACCACGTTCAGCACAGTGGCCGCAGCAATGAGGTTCACAGTGATGTTGCACGATTGCCTTTGGTGCCGTTACTAAATGCTTGGATTCTGCTATTTGAATTTTTGGAGGGAAAGTGATTTAACTCTTTTTTGCTGTCAGAAGCCCGTAGGGAGCTGAAGGCATGGGCACAGGCTGGGCAAAGGGAGGCTCAGGGTGATGCCAGGTCTAAACAGACATTCATGGAGTTGACAGAAGTTACAAGGGTTACAATATTTCCCACTGTCAGAAAATAGCACAGCCAGAAGCTGTGACCCAACGCTGAGGATGTGAGAGGAGAAGCAGCTATGGCACCTGCCCAGAAGGCACGGTAGGATGGCACAGTGGGATGCTGACAGAGTTCTTTCAGCATGGAGCTGAGTTCTGCTCGCTCCGCTCTCTCCAGGCACCATGGCAAGCAGGACTTGGCTTTTGACAGAAATAATATTAATGTCTTTTTTTTCCTTCCTACATGTCTTCTTGCTTTCTTTTCAAATGCCATTGTTGCAAGGGATGTTAAACTACCAAGCCCAGAGATGTTCCAATCATGCTGACAGTCTGCCTCATGCCCACAAAGCAAGACTATTTGCAGTTAAAATTCTGGCTCCGTCATTTTAAGATTTAAAACAGATTTTAAATCAAGATGACGTCGTTACATTGCTTTCACCACATGTTAATGAATTTCACATTTTTCTAGGAAAAAACCAAAACAGGTGGGATCTGAAGTGGGGGGAAGGGCATGTTGCTTTGCTTTCTTAGAAACTCCCAACAGAAAAGGCAATCTGTTTTCGAAAACATGTTTTAATTCTCTTCTAATTGTCTCGGGAGCACTCACACTGCAGAGGCCCCAGCCCGCAGCTGCAGTGCCTGGGTGGACTGGGGAGCACCCACGGAGCATCCTGCACTGTGCTCAGCCCCACACGCATCTCCAACACTCCTACGCATGTTTGTCACCACTGTCCTGCCTGAGAGCAGCTATTTAAGCTTTGCAAGAAGGGCACATCCCCCTGGCAGCGCAGGGGGATGACATCTCCTCCTCCCCAGCCGTGGCTGGCACCACCCACAGCCCATCACTTCATCCAAGCCCAGCAGCAGCTTGATGCAGGAATCAGCAGGTGACACTGACCCCCGAAATACAGTCAGCCCAAGTGTGTATCAGTCCATCACTTCTCCAGCAACAGGCCCAGCTCTGACCTAGGCAAAGAAATCCTGGAAGAAGAACGCACTTACAGGTTCCCCTCGCAGCTGACCTGTCCCCTGGCCAAGAAGCTGTGGTCCACAGCAGCAGTGAAACCACCCGGATTTAGCTGCCTGTTTAAAGATAAACTCATGATTAACCACTCTGTGGAAACAGGATGCTCTGCTGGAGTGTGGCCAAGGGGAATTAGCTGTGCCAGCCTGGGCTGCATCTGGCCTGCAGCAGAGAGCATCAATACCCGAAAACAAAATTTCATGCAGTGGTGATTTCATGAGACAAAACCTATTTGATCACTGCTGAAATCCACTCTCGCAGGATCCCTGCCCTACAGAGCACACTCCCTCAAGCAGCGAACTTCTCTGAGATAAAAAGGTCCATTTATATATACACCATAAGAGAGACTCTCTTCCCTAAATCTCAAAAAAATTAGGAACATATGTCTCCTTCAGCAACTGATCACCAACACTCAGTCAAGAAGGTCACCTAAAACCAAGTACATCCACCCCCAAATATATTTCCATAACAATCATAAAAACAAATGCAGAAATGCCTTTAAGTCCCTTAAACTTAAGGGCTTTCACTCCTGTTCACCAAAGCAAAAGGATTTTTTTTTCCTTTTTTTTTTACTGTTGATATGTTGTGCTGCTTATAGAGATATCATACACAAAGGGTGTCTTTTTTTGACCTTTCAATCTGATCATCCACGTGTCCACGCAGCAGGCAGCAAAACCCACAGACTGGATCCAGAGTTGCACACACCAGATTGCTGAAGGGAACAGTTGCTTGCACCTTCTGCCTCCTGACCAGCACCACGCCCTGTGGGACATTCTCCAGGGACAGGAGGCAGGACTCCCCCAGCATTTTGGTGGGATCTGAAGTTGTATTATGGTCTGGTTTGCATCTATGCAACTGGCATGGGTCTCTGTCTATGCACAACAACTTCAACGTCTCAGGATAGTGGTTTCACATAACTCCATCTCATTCTTTGGCAACAGATCTGCAAAATCCCAGTCGTTAAATCAGAGCATCAAATTTGGTTTAATTTTCACTCTTGCTCTCTTTCTGTTTTCCATCAGTTCCTTATCCATTTATTAGTTATTTGTCACTACACCTTTCAGTGATAATATACAGCTACAAAGACATCCTAAAAACACACTTGGCAATACAGAGCTTATGCAAGAGAATAAACAGCATTCCTTTAAAAAACAACTATCACCTCAAGCCACTGATGCATCAGAAACACCTCACACCTGAAAAGAAGCAGCTCTCCCTCCTCTGTTGTCCTTGTCCAATCATTCAAGGTAGGTGCATTTAGTCCTACCTCCTTTCCAAACAGCCACCAGAAGCAGAAACGACATCTGTCTTCAGCAAGTCCACATGGGAGATTTTCCAGTGATTTTTTGCCAAATGATTCTTACACAATGAGTAGTTTCATTTTAAATGGCTTTACAACAATCCTTCAGCTTAAAGAATGACTCCCCTATTTGTTAAATCCCAGACACAGGGTGAGGGAAAGACCATTTTGCTGATGCCACCCAAGGTTTTACCACACAGCAATCCAAGAAAAGCCTCCGACAGCAGTGGTGTCAGTCCCGCACAGGCTGTGCCCCATCTCCGCACTCGTGGATGCCTCGTGTGAACAGAGAGCAAGCCCAGCCCCACCAAGGTCAATGAAATCCCCACTGTGCCAAGCCACATTCACAGGATTTGGCTTTCCACCCAATCAACCTCCATGCACTTAGGATTTTCTACTTTGAGCTTTCCAGTAACAGGGGATGTTAATCTGTTGTTGTTCATGTCATAAAGCATTACAGCATGAGATGTCCAAGGCCCACAACATGGCCAAGTTAGCTGGGAGCTGGACTTCAGAATTTCCTGATGTTTTTGCTATTTATGCTACGGAGCCTCCAAGCCTCAATAGAGAGCAAACCATTTGTTATTCCCCCAGCTGAATCAGGAATACAAAATCCCTCTCGCTAAGGGCCGTACCGATTGCAAAAGATAAACAAATCATGCTATTCAAAGTCCTCTCAAACCCCATCTGATAAGCAGGAAATACTTATTACCTTTCAGCCATCAAATCAACCCAATATTAATGATTTTCTCCATGACCTTCTAAACACATGAAAGTCAACTTGATAAGGTCAACAAGAGGATATCCAAGACAGATCTTTCTCAAGTCCTCAAAGGCAAGTAACAAACCACTTTGCTTCCATGACTTTGGCAAAATTCCTGTATGCCAATTACAGAAGGGTTTGCTAGCTCACCATGACAGCCATCCTCAGCATACAGTGAAACACAATGCACTCCTTATTTGCTGCTTTTTCCTCCACTTAGCTGCAAAGTCAATCCATAGCCAAGATATTGTTACCTTTGTGTTACAGAGCCTAGTCCAGAGCCAGGCAGAAGTGGATGGGCACTGCTTGGGCGTAGTCACTTCTTTGGGCTTAGAAGCACAAATTAGAAATTCATTTAATGCAAAGCAGCTCCACGTTCAGATATGCAGAAGAAAACCAGAGTGAAGGGAGTGGGCACTTCAGAGTGAAGCTCTGCACGTTCAGTGGGAGAGAGGCTATGGCACAAGAGTGCCAGAATCATACCAATGCAGCTAAGCCTTGCAAAACAACAGAACTTAGAGATTTACTTTGGTGTTTGTTTCCTCCTGCTGCCCATGGAAAACTATTTTTTCCTTAGAAAGTAAATATCCAAAAAGCTAAGTTGCACTCCCAAGTTACCCTTGGGAGATGTCACTGTGGTTGGTGACTGCGCACCCTCTGGGATGCACTGAGAAAGGGCAGCACGGTGCACCGTGGAAGCAGTTGTTCAAAATGATGCAGATATGAGATTCCGCAAAAGATTCCACCAATGGCGTTTACAAAGTACCTCACTTGAAACATTTTTTAATTTTTCTTTTTGGTGAGAAAAAATATTCCATTGGACACGCACGAATGTCCCATTAAAAACCCAGAGGCCAAAAGATCTCACTCCACAAGAGCTGTACCACTTTACAGATTGTCCACAAATTAGGACATGAACCATTTTTGTCTTTGATTCCTTAGAAATCTGTTTCAGAAACACTTCACTAATATTATCTGCCTTCATTTTCTACCTCGTATATTTACCTCCAGTTTACATTTGTTTACTCTATGTCCTGGTTCCAGCCAGGACAGGGTTAAATTTTTTGCAGTAACCAGGAGGGGGTGTGGCCAGGACCCAAATATTAGGCTATACCACCTCATGTCATTGCCAAGGGCAGGAGGAAGAGACTCTCTTCTGAGGAGAAGGGGGTCCTCAGGGGGCAGCGGGGCAGGCTGGCACCAGCTGTGGTTGTGTTGAGTCAGGCTGGTGAGCATTTTGCATGTGAGCCACCTTCTCTTTCGTACACTTTTGCTGTTAATACTGTTGCTGTTACTGGTCCTTTTCTTATCTCATTGCTGTTTCCAGTAAATTGTTCTTATCTCAACCTTTTGTGCCTCCAGTTCTCCTCTCGGCCACACACGGGGGAGGAGGGGGTACAAAGGAGGGGTAGGAGGAGGGAGGGCAGTGTGGTTTGGAGAGTCTCAGTGGAAAAACTAAACTGGGGGGTATCATTCCTAAACCATGACACTTTCAGTAACAGTGTTCTTCAGCTTGAATAATACTTTTGCCCCTTGTGCTTCTCCTTGCAATGCATTCAGGCTATTCCCCTTCTCTGCTCTCTTCCCAACCTCCATTTCACCATGCTGCAGCATGAAGAAAGCCAAGAACAGACCATCTCCACCTCCCCTCGTCACAGAGGGGCTCCTGCCTGCAAAGAGGACGGGTGCCAAGCTCTCCCTTGGCATGGGCCCATGCAGGAGATGTTGGCCCATCACAGCAAAAAACCCAGAGCTCTCCCTGCTCCTGCACAGATAGGCTCTGGAACTGAGCCCCTCATGGCTTGGACTTGAGTGTTTTCAAGTTGCTGCAGTATGTGAAATTCAAGGCAGTTTGCTCACTCTTAATTGAAGTGCTTGCAGGGATGGAGCTGGAAAGGAGAAGGAAATGGGGTGATAAGGGGGTCAAGCCTGCCCGTCCCTTTGAATTTCAGATATGTTAAATAAGAACCAAAGGGAAGATGTTTCCAGGGCTTGGAAAAGGGGACATACAACTCAGTGAGGTGACACATACTTGGATCCAAAAGCTGTTCTGCAAACGAAGCCTCTTTTCCTCCAGAGAGCTGCCTGCTACATTCAGAGTTAGATTAAATCTCCTCAGGTAGTGTCAGACCTCTGTTCTTTCTGAAACACACAGCCTCTGAGAAATACAGCTATTGCTCAGCCACACTCCCCAGCAGCTCCTGAGATCCCACCAGCTGTCCAAGCCATGGATCACTGCTAAAGCAACGCATCCATCCACCTTCAGGTGGCAGACACAGTGTCACTGAACCTGGTATGAAACCAGGAGGAAGGGAGGATGGAGTGCCAAAAAACTGGAACCTGAGAGTTTCAGGAAATGAATGTTTTATGGCCCATCAGCCAGTATTTGACCGTTTTCTAGAGAAAGATGATGCCACCTTCAAAAAAAACAAGTTTCCCCTTTTAATAATGGAATGAGCCGTAGCCAGAACTGTGAAAACACACTATTGGTGAGATGGTGACATTTTAAACTTGCTCCACCCTGGGAAATGGTTAATTCTGAGGAGGAGCAGGATTTCAGCCTTGATTAATGGCTTTTAGAACCCCAGCCGTCCAGTCAGCGCTGCCCACACTGCACAGCTTGTCACCAGAGCGCTGCCCAAGTGCTGCAGTGCAGCTCTCAAATGCCCCACCACCCCCATCCTCCCCATCTCCACCTGCATCTGCCTGTTCTCACCAACTCAGAACCAGGTCACTGCCAGCAGCCCCTAGGTCACATTATTACTGCCATCCATCCCCACGAGCAGCCGCAGCTCAGCAGCCCTAACAAGCCAGTCCACCCTCTGGCACCTGTGCTGTGTTGTGGTGCAGCAGCACCAAAGGGGCCAAGACAGAGCCACCTCCCAGCACACAAAGGCAGCTCTTTCCCAGCTGGGACCAGTTCCTGCTACCTGTGCTGACCAAAGCAAACAACCCCGTGCATCTCAGCTGAGGGAGATCTGGAGGACGCCACCACTTGCCACGAGCTCTCGACAGTTTTGAGTCTCCAGAAGTACAATTCAGATCTTAAGTCTTTTTATTATTTTCTCCAGTTGAAATATATCCTTTTTTTTTTTGTTTCGTTTAGTTAAGGGCTGGTGTTATTTTACCACAGCAATCCATCAGGCAAGGAGCAAGCAGGGCTCTTTCTTTCTTCCTTTCTTTCTTTGTCTTTCTTTCTTTTTTAATGCTTGTTATATCTCTGCTATATACTTCCTCTCCACATAGAAATATCCCTTCAAAGCTTGATATTATTGAGCAGCTTTCAACCATGCCCAGCAGAGCCATGTATTCTCTGCATTTGTCTGGCCTTTGTTTCTAGGAATGAAATACCAATGGCTGAACAGTGTGACTTCGTTTCACTCCTTCATTCCAATACTTGTTCTATTTCTATCCCACTGGGTCAAACTCACCTATTGTGAGACCTCACCGATTTCAATTACATCAGGGATTAATTTGTTCCATTGCGTTGAAGCTGTTAATACAATCCTGGCTGGCTCTAGATTAGAAAAGGCACGGTGAGACCTCCCTCGCAGGCAGTGTGTTTAACAGCAGTCTTGATCTTCAGTTTTGTTCGGCAGTGGGGTGTTTTTTTCTTCCCTTTGTGCCTCTTTGCCCCTCTTTTCACAATCTTCCCCTTCCTTTTTAAATTGCCCTTATCAGAACTGGGTGGTCCTTCTGACTTCCACTGTGACTGGCAATGTGTTGCCTCCCAGAGCCGCTGCCCAGGGCTTGAGAGGGAGGTCAGTGCTGGAAGGACAGTCCGACCTGACACCACACAGATATGACCACTCCAGCTTTGGCACCTCATCTCCCCCAGTACTGGATTTCGGAGGGTCACTGCAGGTCCCCATGGACCCAAAGGGAACTGCAGGTGCTCGGTTCTGCAGCTCCAACCCTTGGCCAACTGCCTGTCGACCGAGGTCTCCAGGGGAGAACGGAGATGCTCCGTGTGGGAGATGCACACGCTGACGTGTGTTTGTCAAGCGGCTCTGGTTGTCCTGTCCACGATTCCCAAACTGGGACACAAGACCGTGACAGAGCTTTAAAATGTCCCTGTGGTCTCATAGGACATCTCTGATATCAGTGATATGACAGATCCTGACTCGAAATTGTGCTTATTCATGTGATTTTGTCTCAGGGGGAGACGCCGGTGCAGGGCAACTCAGGGCCCGCGTCAGTGCAAAGCAGTTCAGCTCTGCTTGAGTGCTACAACTCCCTCCCACAAAATCCACTGCTTTTCATTTGAAAAAGAATCCAACCATATCTTAGCGAACTGTATTTTTGAGAAACAATGTGATGATTCCAAAATAATAAGAACAAGAGTTTCAAGAGATAAGCAGAAGGAAAATTAGAGGACATTAAAATCAAACAAACAGCTCAACATATTCCTCTCATGCTTACTGAATCCATTAAATTTCCATGGTGGTTTCATGAGGTCACCTCAGGCTTCCATGGGGCAGCTCTGTGCAGCCTGGGCTACAGGAGCTTGCAAGCATTAATGCTGGAGCTGTCAAACTCAACAGACAGAATTTGGACAGGCTAGGTTCCAGGGCTCCAAATTTGATCCCATGTTCAGCACCCAGTTTTCCAAAATGTACAACATTCTCATTTACTACTGCACTGTTTAATTTTTTTTTATTGGAGAAAACATAGCAATAAGCTGGACTGTTTATTTAACTCTGTTTATTTAACTGTTTATTTAACTCTGCCACTCACCTTAGACCTTGGCAGAGCCATCCAGGGACAGGGTGAAACCCCCACGTTCCAGACACTGCCCCACCTGCCATCTCCCAGTCCAATCACCCACTCAGGTCTCACCCCTTTGGTGCCAGGTATTCCTGGACAGCACTTCCTTGTACCTGCCTGGCTTGGACATGGATGGTGTCTGATCATGGCAACCCAAGTCTTGGTGCCAGCAGAAACCCTCACACCTCCACAGCCCCGAGACCTCCCTGCATGTGCATTGCTCTGGACACAGAATCACAGAATGCTCTGACCTGGAAGGGACCCACAGGGATCATTGAGTCCAACTCCTGGCCCTGCCCAGGACACCCCAACAATCCCACCCCATCCCTGAGAGCGTTGTCCAAACACTCCTTGAGCTCTGGCAGGTTTGGTGCTGTGCCCACTGCCCTGGGGAGCCTGGTCAGTGCCCAACCACCCTCTGGGGGAAGAACCTTTTCCTCAGATCCAACCTAAACTTCCCTGACACATCCTACCATGAAGATCAAACTCACCCTGAGACACAGAGCCCATGGAGAAAAGAGAGGATCGGCTCTGGATGATGTGTTACACTCCCAGCAGCTCTCACAGTCCTGATCTACAAAAATTACTGCTTCCTCAACCCTTAGCTCTTCAAAATATCCCCCTCTATGGTTGAAATCTGCCGTGGTTTCTTCCAGGTGGTTTTGCTGGGGATGGGCTAAGCTCCCATCGCTGCCACTTCACCACAGTCATTTCCAATGCTATCAAGTTCAGTGAGGGCAAACCAAAACCCTAAACAATTCCCCCCCTTCCTGCCATGCCTCCCACAGGGTGCACTCTCTGCTCAGGGGCAAGTTTCCATATTCATTTGCTCTGCTGATCAGTGGCAACGTCCTTCAGACTTCGCATGCGCCACAGTCAACCCTGCACCCCCGAATGGCCCTGTCCTGCTGCCACCACTCCTCGCTGCTCACACCAGGACACACATATTTCTCAGAAGTGGTTTCATGCCCATATCCCTCCTCACTGCATGAGTGTTGCTGAAAAGAAATCTACAGCAGGCTTTGCAGAACAACTCCAATCAACCCCTGTGAGACCGCGGATCAGGGAGCTTGGCATGCTACAACTGCCTTCGCTACCTTAACACAACAAAACTTTTCTTGCTGAAATAAACTGCCCTGATATGCAGGAATTAAACCCATTCTGCAATTCAGCCTGTTGCAAAGAGTTGTCTGCTAGTGGTTTCAAGCAGTTGAAACAGGCATTCAAGAAATAAAACCTTGAGAGAAAACCATTAAGTCTCACCAGCCCAAAACACACAAGGAGTGAACTTGGTCCCCGGCGCAGCAGCAGTGCAGCACCCTGTGTCCATCACCTACCCAGCGTGCGTGGAGGAGGAGGCCCTTTTTGCAGCAGACCTAGCAGCCAACTTACTCCTGAGCAACTTAAAAGCCTTTGCCCAAGGCACGGGGAGCTCTGCAAAGGTGAGAAACAAGGGTGAGGGTCTGCCCCCCTCCCCCAGGGTGCTGCTGGCTGAGCACACGGTCTGTGCCCAGCACCCTCCGCTCCTCGCCCTGTTTCACACACCACAGTGGAGGAGCCTGGCTCGGCAGGTGGGGCTGCAGTGAAGACCAGGTCAGTGCTCCCAGCAGGATGCTCCTGGAACAAAAGCTGCAGCACCCCACTAAAAATACTTACCAGCAATTTGTCTGTCTCTTCAAACGAGACCTGAGCCCAATTGCTGACAAACCTGCCAGGTTCAAAGCACTCCTGACCTTTTCTCCCCTTCCCTCCACCAGCAGTAACCTCTTGCCAGGGCAGATGCTCCAGCTGCAAACCCATTTGGCCACAGCAGCAGGGCAGAATGGAAACCCCAAGCCCACTCCCCTGAAACTGGTCAGGGGTTTTCCAAACCCTGGAAAAAGGCAGAGTCATTTGCCGCGAGGGCTTAAAACACCAGTTTAAAGCACAGGCCCGCCAGGTTCAAGGTGACCTGCTCCTCTGCTCAATACCAGCACAGACAAGACCTCCACAAAAACAGGAGCAAAAGCACAAGACATGGAAAACCCAAAGGATAGTCAGGAAACACTGCCATCAGAAGGAGAAGGAATATCATCAGAGACCAACCTCCCCAAAACGGAATAAACATTTGCAGGGGCAGCACCGCAGCAGATCCCATACTTATCCTGGGAGCTCCTTTCATCCCGGACCCCTGACATCCTCCAAGGAACACACAGATCCCTGCTCCCACTGCAGAAAAGCAACTCCCTCTAGGGTAAAACCCGGCAACTGCCGAGCAGTGCACACCAGTTCAGGGCAGGATTCCCAAAATACCTTTTTGCACTGCATTTGCAAAGCAAACAGAGATGTGGCTAACAACTGTCTCCACAGCAGCTCCCAAGAACTGACCTCACGTGAGAGGTGGCTTCTCCAAAAGCCCACAGCTTATTCAGCAGAGATGCCTGGGGACTTGATTGAATTATCCCAGACCACTTCTCCTCTATCACATTTCCTCTCTGGAAACCTTTTACTAAACTCCAAGTGGTCCCAGTCCTGCTCATTCTGGCAAGATAACACTCAGTGACCCTCTGCAGGAATGATGCCAAGGACAGGGACCTCCTCAGATGTCCCTGCTCACTCATCCCATGATTTGGCAGCCTCTACACCATGCTGGAATATAAGAAAATGGTTGTGCCCAAGGACAGGGAGGTTAATCCATCTAACAATAACTGGAGGTCATTCAGGGGATTTACTGAAATTGCAGGAGTCATTCAGCTGGGAACACTTGTGCTGCTGGTGCCTCACTTCTGCCCTGGTTCACCCCCACTAGCCTGTTTCCACTTTTTTCATGCCTGCTGCTAGGATGGCTGACATTAGCTGTTTGAGACTCAAAATCCCTCCCATAGTCTGAACCCTCCCCTACTACACTTCAGGCTTGTCTTCTCCATCATTCAACCAAGCTGCTTCTTCACTCCCACAGTCTCCAACAGCACTGCTCTGAAGGGAGACTTTTGCAAGGTTAGAGCAAGTATCAAATCCATGTTATGGAAACTATCAAACCACCACTGGAAACTGGGAAATACACAGCAGCCTCCATGGTTACAGGTCTCCTCAACACCAGCCTACTACTATTAGTTACTGAGGGGGAAAAGTCTGGTCTCTCTGGGCTGATCTCACTTTCAGGGCTTAATTCCAACATGCAGGGGGGATGCCTAGCTTGGGGATGGGCTTTCTGGGCTCTCCATGCTGACCCAGTGAAACAAAGCCTGTGAAAGCAGGGCTGGTGTGGCCCAATGTGGCTGACACATGGCCAGGGGTCACTGTGGACCTGCCCTTACCCAGGCTGATCCAGAGCTTTTAGGCCTTTAGAGTCAAAACAGGAAAAAGAGTTGTATGTGAACATCTCTGCAAATTTCAAGCTATGATTCAGAGATACAGTGACTTCTCCTCGGGTCTAAAAACCCAATAAAATACCAACCACCAATGGGCATTTATTTTTTCCCCTCCATTTCTCATGTGTCAAGGATGCTGGCAGTATGTAATGACATGTTCTCTGTCCTTGGACATCACCCACCATATCCAAATTGACTATTAGATAAGCTCTAACTTCAGATACTGTTGCAAGAGCCAGGGGCACAACCCTTGCTTTTTAAAAGAGCAACGTACACAGCTGTACCAAACCCCAAAATTTTCAGAAAGGGGACAGAGATGACATAAGATCCATCTGCCCTGTAACTGCAGGGGCCAAGAGGTGCCCAGCACTGCTGTGCCCAAGGCAGACTTAGGTGTGGAAACGACATTGGAGGCTCCTGAGCAGGAGAGGGAAGGGAATGGGGACAACAGCACAGCACAATCCAGCAGCAGAACAATTCCCAGGAACAAGCTACTGGAGCTCCTGGAACCCACTGAGGCCTCTTAAAGGCAAGATCCTGGGGCACCAGTGTTGAGGAAGAGCAGTCAGGGTGAAAAGTGGAGTAGGGCAGCAAATCACCTGAAACTAAATGGCAATTTGTGAAATGACTGCCATGGAGATGAGCTGCCCCTTGTCCTTCAAACACCTTTTCCCCATTTCAGTTGCCCACTTTGCCAACCCATTGCTGACAAGTTTCATTGCTTCCTCTTTCTCTTCTGAAGTTACTGTGACCAAGCACTTGCAATATTAGAGTTGCTCCTGCATAGATCCCTGCCTATGTACATGAGAAATGTCTTTCTTCACGCAAGTCTTGCAAGCTATTTCTGGAATAGGGCTTTTCAGAGGTGATTTTGATTAGTAATTTGATCAGTTATTTGAAACTTAAGATGCAAGATTTCCTTTGTCTCTGTAATGGAGATATTTTCTTTTGATCTTGCTTTATGCTTTGCTTGCCTTGCAAAACCTATTTCGTGAACTGTAAGGCAGGATGGAGCTCTCTGGATGTTCCATGAACTCCCAGATGAACCCCATGGGAGCCTTGGCGACATAGGAGGTGGACAGAACCAAATTCCATTTGTAAATGTCCTACATGCTTTAAATAAATCTATTCAAATCAATTTACCTCAAAAGACCCACTTCTATTTAGCAAAACTCAATCAATTATAGTCATTATTAACAATCTTTTCTATTTCCTATCATTTCCCTAGGGTGGCACTACCTGTAAACATGGTCTGAGATGCAGAACTTCCTGCAGTGATCAGAAAGCGTGACTTCACATCAAAAACATCCCCAACGTAAAACCAAGATGTTAAAAAATGTTTGTATTCTGTGAACAAAGTGTATGGCCAGCTCTGAAAGCTTCAAGGGAAAAAGAAGAGATAGGCACCACCTCTGTTCCAGCACTGGCACCCAAGACGCTCCTCACCAAGCCTGGAGCTCTCACAAGCCTGCAGAGAAGGTGCCAACCCTTTCCCTCCTGCCCCTGCCAGACGTGGTCATAGCAAACTGAGAGGGAAGTAAGCACTGAAGCGACCTAAACCCAAGGCACATTTGAGGAGATGTGCTCCTGCATCTCCCAATTCATTACTGCCCTCCCCACAACAATACTCCAGTCCCCTCGCTGCTGCTCTCAGCCTGCTCTACACATTGGCACAGTCCTGCAAGACTTGCTGGCACCATCCCAGACATGAGAAAAATGGCTTTGGAGCAGCAACTGAGGGCTGCCAGTCACACCAGCTTGGTACCTGCTAAAAAAAGAATCGAGCATCTATTTGGTGCTCCTGGTTTCCCTCTGTGAAAATCCTGCTGCCACAGGGTCCCCTAGTTGAGGAATCACAGAATCACAGAATGGTCTGGGTTGGAAGGGACCTTAAAGATCACCCAGTCCCACCCCCCTGCCATGGACAGGGACACCTTTCATTAGACCAGGTTGCTCCAAGCCCTGTCCAGCCTGGCCTTGGACACTTCCAGGGATGGGGCAGCCACAGCTTCTCTGGGCAACCTGTGCCAGGGCCTCACCACTCTCATAGTAAAGAATTTTTTCCTAATATCCAATCTAAACCTACTCTCTGTCAGTACGAAGCCATTCCCCCCTTGTCCTGTTACTACATACCCTTGTAAATAGTCTCTCTCCATCTTTCTTGTGGGCTCTCTTCAGTGCTTCACCACTGCCTGCTCCTGCTTGTGGACTGATCAATTCTGCTTACACGAGTTCCCCCCAATGACAGCCCCAGCCTGCTGTCCTGGGCCAGTGGGCTTGAGGAGCATTTTCGCTCTGAGTTGTCAACTCTGCTCCAGGCTGCTCTATGGAGCACCACAAAACCCATCAGCATTTAGAGAGAGCAATAAAAAATATCCTGGCTGGGTTGTTCTGTAAAGGCTCTTCCTCCAGCACAGCTAGGATCGCCCCATACCTGCCAGTAGCCATGGAACTTCTTCCCCAAAAGTGCTTTGAAATACATTCTCAAGCCCTATTATCTCTCCTGTTTATACCACGCTCCCTCTATTATCAAGAAATCTCTGAGTAATTTATAAGCCCACAAGCTCCTGCACTAACAGGCAATAAATCGCATTTACAAACCCCATCACCTACTGTTCCGAGGGCTGCGGTGCCGGGCGGGCGTGGGGCTGGACGAAGAGGGTGAAGGGAGCAGCTGCCTCCCCAGCCCCTGCACACCCCGGGGTGTTCCGAGGAGAAGGCAGCTCTGTTCCACACCCCTGGATGTTTATTTTTTAAGTATCCGGAGAGGATTCTAGCCAGTGTCCTACCTCACTGTGTTCTCCCCATCCGACCCCAATACAAGCACACAAAAGAGGGTTTTCTTTTCACAAAATCAAACCAAAGGAGGAGGATGTTTTTGGCTATTTTCCTCGAGGAAAGAGGTTGCCCATCTAATAATCCCTAAATGGGCAGAGGGTTGTTGGGCTTTCATGTATGCCTCTGAGCCTCCCCTTGCCGTGCCAGGTCGCTGGTTTTCTTTTCCACAGAATTGCAAAACCCCTGAATAACAAGGTTTGTGCATGGAAGTGCTGACACAACCCTTAACTACAGCATCCTGAACATGATACCAGAATAAGGACGCTCCCTGTGTGGCCCAGCCTATGGATAAATAAAGCATTTCAGCAGCCAGTGCCGACAGATCATAAACCTCCACGAGCCTAAATACCAACAACTCAAAAAGATTAGAGGGCTTACGGGCAAGGCAGGCTGAGATGATTTAGAGTTGAGGTGGAAGGGTCATTATTGCTGAATAGGTGGGGGTGAGTGGGCCACAGAAATCAATAAACCATTCTGCTCCCAGGGAAGGAAGGGGCCACGCTAATTGTGCAAACACACATTTTCCATTTGAGGCTGGAGATCTCCGACTCACCCAACACAGATGGATACAGGGAACTCGCACCGTCTTGCAGAGGAACAAGGACCACACCCCGTGGCACATGTCCCAGGAGCTCTGTCACTCAGAACAGAGCACACCTAAGCCCCTTGCTGGGCACAACCCGCTGCTGGAGGCAGCTTCAAATGCATGCAGACCCAGGCGATGTTCAGCTTATTAATTCCATTTTCTACGAAGTTAATACATAGCTGGGATAAGTATCTTGGTTGCTTTCAGCATCACCATCAAGTCAGAGCTTTTCCAGTGCCCAGTTCTAGCCTTGCACAACCACCCGGCAGGTCCTGCCAGCACCGGTTACCTTCAAGTAACAAAGTTTCCCAAGAAAACTTTGGGACTGGCTTCATCCCTGATAAAATAACCCCATTTGGAAGTTTCCACACTGGCATCAGTGATGGAGGTGGTCACAAAATTAGGCACAACAGATCGCTGTGTCCTGCAGCGAAAACAGACCCAAAGCTTTGCAGACAGGTTTCCAGGCACACAGCTGCTGAGGCACAGAGTTCAAAGGCAGCAAGCAATTCCTCCTTTGCCAGAGAAGAGAGAATCTTCTCCTTTGGTTCCCCCCATTCCCCATTCTTTCTACTTTTTTTCCGCACTTTCTTTCTAGGGAACACAGTAAAGACAAAAGACACCAGCTTTGGAGAGTGAAGCCTCTTTAAAAACAGAATGAATCTATACTGTACAAATAAATAAGTACTTGCACCTAATGGGCATAAGTACCCAAAAGCCCACCTTGGGACACACTGCAGGAGGTGGTCCAGGGAACCAGTGGGCAGTGGCAATGCCTGTTATTCCCATGAAGAAGCCTGAACTCACAAGCACGTACAGGTACAAATGGTGAGGATCTTCACTCCTGCCGATCAGAACCGGGAGCTGGAGCTAGTGGTAAAGTACAGGAACCTGCTCTGGTGCCCCTGTGTGAGCCAGTGTCCTCCTCTCTGCCTTTCCGAAGGTATTTAAATAAAACACTCTCTAGATCAGTTAATAAATGCTTGAAGTTTGCCCAGCTCATGTCAAGCTTACAGCTTGCAGTTAATGGATTTCAACTTTACTTGGGATTTTGAGAGTTTTTAACACCAGTAATTTCATCTTCCCTCCAGAAATAAATTCCTCAATGGTTTCACTGCAAAAATATTCCCAAGAATGGACAATTCTGCTGCTCGTGTACTAAAGACAGCACAAAAAAAAAATCAGATTACTATTGAGCTTTATCAAAAATATGGCATAAAGCATGTGTTGACTTTAATCCAAACCAAACTGTCAATCTGCCTTCAGGATCCGATCTAACAAACGCACGAGCCTAGGGTCAGAAAAGAAAAGCAGAGTTTGTCTTCTAATAAAAGATTTGTTCCAATCTCTATTAGCCACGCTTCTGCCTGGAAATATTTACACTGCAAACACCAGACAAATAGGATTTCTTATCTTTCTGCTTTGTTGAGTCGGGGAAAAGTTTCATTTGTTATTAATTAATTTAGATTGCAGGTTTCCTATTTTCACAGAACAATTCTCAACAGTTTTGGAAAATAAATCTGGTTTTGAAACACTTTAAATGGGGGGAAAAAAGAAAGAAGTGTTAAAATCACTCCAGTTTGGGCTGCTGCATCCCCACACATTTTGCTTCACCCACTGCCAGTCACCAGCAGTGGGAAGAAATGCTTCTGAGGTGAAATTCAGGCCAGGCATGGGCAAACACAGACATGAGACCTTATGGCATGAGGTTCCCCAGGAGCCCTTTCTTAGAGGCACCCGCATCCATTCCTACAGCCCCGGGATGCCACAAAGCACCGTGCCTCGTCCCAGACATGCCCAGTTCCCTGTTTGGTCTGGGAATGCCCACAGCTGTCCCTCACCTGGGCCCAGCACCCAGCACAGAGCAGCTCTGCCAGCTCAGCCTTCCTGGCCCGGGGCAGAGTTAGCGCACATTTCATTTAGAAGTGAAACCCCCCAACTCAGCCTGGTGGTGCTCAGCTTCTTGGCACGCATGGTGATGGTGCACGCTGGGGAAATCAGGCTCCCAGAAAGAAATCTAAGCTGAGCAAATAAATTCCATTTTCTTGTTTGCTACATTTAAACAGCAATTAAATTCCTATTACCTACTCTTTCAACATAAACAGCACAAAGCCCTCTGCATCACTGGCAGACTGCTCCCATTTATTACAAGCAAGAGGGAATGGCTTTAAACTAAAAGAGGAGAGATTTAGATTAGATGTTAGGAAGAAATTCTTTACTCAGAGGGTGGTGAGGCCCTGGCACAAATTGCCTAGAAATCACAGAATCACAGAATATTCTGAATTAGAAGGGACCATTAAGGATCATCAAAGTCCAACTCCTGGCCCTGCCCAGGACACCCCAACGATCCCACCCCATCCTTGAGAGCGTTGTCCAAACCCTCCTGGAGCTCTGGCAGCCTTGGTGCTGTGCCCACTGCCCTGGGGAGCCTGGGCAGTGCCCAACCACTCTCTGGGGGAAGAACCTTTGCCTGACATCCAACCTAAATCTCTCCGGACACAGCTCCAGCTGTTCCCTCAGGCCCTGTCCCTGCTCACACAGAGCAGAGATGGAGTTGCCCCTCAGGAGGAGCTGCAGACCCCGGTGAGGTCTGACCTCAATCTCCTCCTCTCCAGCTGAACACACCAAGTGCTCTCAGCCGCTCCTGGTATGGCCCCTCCATGCCCTTCACCATCCTTGTGTCCCTCCTTTGGACACTTTCTAACAGATTTAGATCTTTTTTATATTGTGGCACCCAAAACTGCCCTGGTTGGCCCTCCTGGCTGCCAGGGCACTGCTGACTCAGGGCCAACAGGCCACTGACCGGGATCCCCAAGGCCCTTTCCCAGCACTGCTTTCCAGCCTCTCATTCCCAGTCTGTCTGCACAGCTGGGGTTGCCTCATCCCGGGCAGAATCCAGCACTTCGCCTTGTTGAACTTCCTATGCTTGGTGATTCCCAGCCCTTGGATCTGTCCAGGTCTCTCTGCAGGGCCTCCCTGCCTTCGAGGGAGTCAACAGCTCCTCCCAATTTTGTATCGTCCACAAACTTACTTAGTATCTTTTAAAGTTTTGCATCCAAGTAATTTATTAAGATGTTGAAGAGCTCTGGGCCTAAGAAGCTGTGGCTGCCCCATCCCTGGAAGTGTTCAAGGCCAGGTTGGATGGGGCTTGGAGCAACCTGATGAATGGCAGCAGGTTGAAATAAGGTGGTCTTTAAGGTCCCTTCCAACCCAAACCATTCTGTGCTTCTATGATAAGCAGGGCAGACTCTCCATGCTGTCCAGGCCTAGCCAGCACCGCCAGGCAAAGCTGCCCTCACTCCTCCCTTCCAACCTGGGATGTACCAGCTTTGCTGGTCATTGAAAGCCCTGATGGTGAAACATGCACACCTGTTTTTCACCACAACATTTCCTATTCCCAAGGCCCATGGTCAGGCTGGCTGATCATACAGCAGGATGCCCAACATGGAGTTTCACATCTAATTTTGGATGAAGTCTGTAGAAGAACCACCTGCTCCCCAGGATAAAGATGCCACGTGTATGCAGCCTCCTGTAACAGGCCTCAGCCACCAGAGCTGTTGGTTCTCTATTGATTGCTGGGGGGCTGTTTTCTATTCCGATCTCAGCTGGTCAGAAGTCTCCCCAATCACCGCAAGGTCACGACCATGGGGTCAGAAACCTGCACTACATAGATCATAATTTATTTTACAGCTAATCAATACCACTCTGCACCATGCAGTCTTACAGTACAGCCTCACACTGAGGGACTGATGCTATTCATATGGGATTGTAACCTTATGGCCTGGGAGCTTAAGGGGGTCAAAACCAGCTTCCATGTTAGAGCTGGAGAACAAGGCTGGAAGTGGAGCACACACTCCACTTGCTGTTGGTTTGTACATTCCTATAACCCCGTCAAATTCCACCTATGATTTGAATGCAACTTGGAAAAGGAAACATGATTATCTGATCAGGATTGTATCCAACACTCCAATGGGAAAAGCCATGGAGCAGCACCATCAGCAGATCACCCAAGGTTTGACAGGAGAGAAGTGACCCCAGCCCCTGTGATTGCAGTACTGCGGTGCCAGCCTTCCAGACCATCCTTCTCCTCAAAAAAAGCATCAGAGAAGCAGCAAAATGCCTTTCTATTAATAATGTTCTTCTTCCCATTTTCTAATTTATATACCCATCCCACCAGCCATGCCCACAGGCACCCAGCGCACATGCTACAGCCTAGTTATTTACCAGGCTCACCATTGCTCCCTGCATTTTTCTGTTAATTCTGGATTTCTGTGCAAGAGTAGTTCAGGGCATTCCAAAAGATACAACAGCTTTTTAACAAGCTGTCCTTCAAAATGATGCCAAAGATAGTATTTTAGAAGGAAAGAAAGGGATTTGAAATATGCAGCAAGAGAAAAAGGAACTGAGAGGACTAAAGAGTGCTGGGAATACCTTGTAGGAAGAGCAATGCATTAATTGCTGCATCCTGGTATTTGTATCCATGCAATATGTACTTCCCTGGGACCTGCACCAATTCATCAGCCTCAACATGATTTGTATTATAAAAGAGAAATCACAGGGTGCACTTGGCCCCTGACCACTCTGCTTCCCCTCAGGGCCATCCCCTTGCTGTTTCAGGATCCAGCCCCCCTCAGTCTGGCCACTGTTGGGGGCTCTGGCTCTGCCTGGGGCAAGTCCCAGCTCCCGCAGTCTGCCCCATCTTCCATCTCGGTGCGGCCCACGGACTGGACTCCATCTCATCGCCTGTCATCATCAGCCATACAACACTGAGCAGGCTGTGCTGAACTGTTCCCCACTGCCTGCTTCTTATCACAGAATCATTTACTTTGGAAAAACCCTCTAAGAGTCAACTGTTAACCCAGCATTGCCAGGCCCATTGCTAAACCATGTCCCCAAATGCCATATCCACACATCTTTTGAACACTTCCAGGCATGGGCAGCCTTCCACTGCTTGACAACCCTTTCATTGAAGACATTTTTCCTAATATCCCATCTAAACCTGCTCTGGTGCAACCTGAAGCCTTTTATCCCAATGCCACAGCCTCAGATCTTCCCCCTTCCTCCCACTGCCTCCAAAGCAATGTTCATCTCAGCTGGCATCACCAGCGAACTCGACAGCACCCACCCAGCTACAGCCAGAAAGCTGAAGAAGCACTGAGACAGGAGCTATGTGCAGGAGGATGAATCAGACACTGTTATAGCACCCTAAGGTCTGGAGGTTAAAGGCATTCTGGGTTTCCCAGCAGCACCATCCCTTTTCCATGGGCTGCAGCAGAATCAAGCTGGTAACTTCATGAAAAAGCAAATGCAGGCCGTGAGCAGGGTGTGAGTAGAGTCCAAAGGAGGAGGATGTGCTGTCACTACGTGGACAACACTGCCATGTGGTTCAGCCTGAAATCCAGCTATTTGTGCAGGCAGAGCAGGCAGGGAGCTGTGGAAGCGGTGGCCAGGGAACCCAGCCCCACATGGAAGTAGCAGGGACGCAGATCTGCAGCCTGCCCTTGGCCGAGGGAGAAGATTGGCACGTCGGCTCCCACCCACTGCAGCCCCTAGGGCGGCAAGGAGCTCACACAAAGGGAAATACACAGACCATGACAGGCTAAGCCCCCTCCTTCCTCTCTGTTCCCCTTTCTTTCTCTTCATGCTATGGCAAGGCTGCTGAATGGGAATAGGAAAATACTTTGGCAGAGCCAGTCTTTTCTATTTGGGAGGGTTTTTTTATATACTTTCCCTCCAGCTGCTTTGCTGGATGCCTAATCCTCCACAGACATCTGGGGAGGTATCAGGACACAGAAGTGACATACCAGGTAGGCAGCTCGATGCACAGCTCTGCATAATTTCTGCTGGTACCTGCTGTTACGGCACAGCAGGTGATCAAACCACAAAAATCCAGGGAAAGCAAGAAAAAAAAAATCATGTTCAGACTTGTTGGGGCCACAGATACACAGGTGGAAGCCCCCTGACCTAAGAAGCAGAGCACAGGAAGGTACATCTCTCAGGCAGGAGGGTGTTTTGGTGCCTCCCTGGGCCCAGGGCTTCCAGCTGCCCCAGCACAACCTACCCCAGCCTTCCCAGGACCAGAGCAGTTTCCAGAGACCCCAGGCAGAGGCCCTGGCAGCAGGTATCATTCTTCACCAACCTCTACCCAGGCAACAACAGCAACCACTCCTCTTCTCCCTTTTCAAATCATGATGTTTCCTGAACGTATTTTTCACCTGCATTTATCACAACTGATATCTAGAGTACCCATATCTGGGGGAAAACGAAGCAAAAGCAGTTCAGCAACGGAGGAGAGAGCACAATGGATTTTCTCAACTCCTAAGGAAAGGAAGAGAAACAATAAAATACTCCCAAGGATCTGGGAGTAGATAGATCCAAAAACATGATTTTCAGTCCCGGGGGAGTCTCTCTCGAGCTCAGCCTCCTGCAGCAGAGAGAGATACGCACTCACCCAGCTCACCAGCTATCACCTTACAGCAAAATCGGATATTCTGAGCGGCTGCCCAAGCCCCCCAGTGCTGTTCATCTTACCTGAGCCACTCCCAACTTCTTACCTGAAGTCACTCCCAACAAAGGACCCACCACCAGCATCGCCACATCCCAAAAGCACCCACACAGCTTTGAAGCGACACTTCCTTTGCCTTGTGGCCTTTGCCCGTTCCACTCTTTTCCCTCCCGCCTCAGAATGTTGTGGCCAAGCAAAAACCAGTTTTGAGTTTGAGCTGCCATCCCTCCTGCAAAACCCCACAGCACTCTGAACCCCGCAGCACTTGCCTCTGTCCAGGTGCAACAAGGAAAGCAAAACCAAAATTAAATACAACCCCCATGCTGCATCCAGCTCTCTGAAACAGGGGAAATCCGAACCTCACAGGTACCCCTTCTGTGTGCTCTGCACAACAACACCTGCGCCCTTCTCTGTTTCTCTGAAGCTACTTGCGTACCTCTGGAGCTTCGGAAAAGCAAACTGCACACACAGGGGTGCACACTGAAGCCTCCTAGCAGCAGCTCTGCTCTGCTGCCCGTTGTCACAGCAACAGCCAGAGGTGATGCTGTGCCCATTGCCACAGCACACCCAAGCCCCCAAATGCTGAAGAAGCTCAAGTTTGTGTCAGCCTCACTAGGGTGGGAATCTGGAAACAGCTTAGTCCTTGCACATCTTCCTGCTAAACATGCGTTTGAGGGGTCTTTCTGGCAGATAACTTGCCCCAGCACACTGAGGGGCTAGAGACTGTCAGAAGCAGAGGCAGGGCGTGCCCAGGGCAGGCAACCAAAGCCAGCGGTGGGGCACAGGCTGCACACTCTCACCCCTGTAGGAGCAAGACCCACGTTTGCATTCGCTCCATGCTAATCTCAGTCTCGCTTCTCCCACTCCTCCCAAGTGTGCATCAGCACAAGCACCAGCCCAGTGCCACTCAGCAGGGCTTCCAGCCCAGGCAACTGCTCCAACATGCATCCTCTTCCTCCACAAGCCTGAGCTCTTCAAAGATCAGGAGGCAGAAACAGGACACGAGGGGCAGCTTCAGGACACAGAACTTCATAGAAGGGTGCATTGAGTCAGCAGCAGGGAACAAAAATCCCTTGTGGCAAGCAGCAAAGTTGTTTCTTGGAGAGCAAGGGGGTTTGAAACTGGAACAAACGATTTAATATGCAACCAGACCCTGTCTCTGCAGCTTGTGGGCCAGCAGAGCCACACTGGCAGGCACTTCATCTGCTGTCTTAAGTCCAGCAGCAGCATGGAGCCAGAGCTGTGGACCATCTCATCAACTCCAGCCTATGACGGGGTCATGCACTGCAACATTGCTGAGCTCCTCTGCTAATTAAATCAGGTTTTGCTCATGCAGTTTCCCTGGTCTTCTCATTGCCTAGTAATTGTCAAGTGCAATCAGAAAAATCAACAGAGAGCTGTCTAGCCTTTCCCAGACCACCTTTGCCATATTCTGTCCTTCTCAGCATGACTTCTACACCCTCGCAGAGCAGGAGGCAGGTGCTGGCACGGGGATCCTGTGCTGAGGCTTGGTGGTCCTGGTCCAGGCTGAGCAGAGATGTCAGACAAAGATCACTGAGCCTGGAAGCCCCAGGGCTCTGGGTCCAGCTGAGTCTTGGCATGCAGGGGACCTCAAGGATGGGAGCAGCACGAGGTTCCACTCGCCCTGTCCCACAGTGCAGGCTTCGGGAGCAATGTGGTGATGCCCAAACTCCACCCCTGGCAGTACACACAGCCGTGGCTGCTGTGCCAGGAGAGACACTGTGCCACCCAATGGTGGGCAAAGACAGGTGGCTTCCCATCCACAGGGAAGGTAGACATGAGAATGGTGCAGTCCAGCACCTTCCTTCAGTGCCATGACAAGCACTGTCACCAGGAGGGGCAGGGCAGGGCAGGGACCTGTGGCACTGCTGCACACCTGCAGAAGGGGCAGCCAGGCAAGGCAGGCCAGGCAGGCTGTGATCAGGACCACCTCTTGCTTCTCCACAACACTGTCCCCAGTGCCATGTGGCAGCACTCGCCACTCGTCCTCCTTGTCCTGGGAAGGACGGCTGTGGAGCAGCAGACAGGGAGAGGGGAGGGAGTTGCTCAGCAGGCTCACGCCTCCAACATGTGCCGCACGCAGCTCCGCCAGACCGCAGGATCTGGCTCGCTGAATGCGTGGAAGCAACACTTCTCCGTGTCTCCCTACAAAGCCCCAAACAATAACTGTCTGTCGCTGCACAGGAGCTTAGGAGAAACATAAGTTGCTATTGGCATGGTGCACGGCAGCCTTCCTCTTACACAACACCAGCAGATGTGAAAATAGCCCAGTGCTGCCTTGTGCATTCCTCTGACCTCGTGTTTGCTTCTGGATCAGATTCCAAAGCTGGATCTTAACCTACAAGAGCCATAAAAGCAAAGGATTTGGCCCTATCAGGGACCTCTCATAATCTAAGACAGATGCGCTCCACGTAGAAGAACACAGTGAGGTTTATCAGGGCAGGGAAGAGGCTGAGGCAGGACCACCCTCTGCTCTACAGCACAGCCAGGGCAGCCCCTGCAGCGGCATCGCCCTGTGCTCCGGCTGACAGTGCACTGGAGGTGGCTTAGGGACAGAAGAGCTGGAAGCTCTTGCAAGCCAGGACAGCACTCAAAACCTCGCATTCTACTGCTCAGCCTACACTGAAGCTGCCTCCAGCCCCCACCCGCCCCGGCAAAGGAGGCCCCAAGCCCAATGTCCTAAGGGTCATGGTGCTGCCAGAGTCAGCACAGCTTGGCTGATCCCCTCCAACCGTGCAAGGTGCTCCTGGTATTTCTCACCTGCTGGAAGAGCAGAGACTGACTCCAAAGCCAAACCCAAAATCACCCTGGGAAATACAGAGGGAAAAAGCACGTGGAAGAGAAATTGCTCCTGAAAGTATGAAAAGGTAGCAGGAGAATAAACTGAAGGATGCTAAAGACATGTGATAAGAGGGAGAGATCAGTAACCATCGATGAAAGGGCATCCCTAAGAACAACCTGCATAAATAAATTAATGTCTCCAGGGTCCCCAAGGGTATCCAGTATCTCTGCTTTGGAACTGCAGCAACCCCAAGCAGCAGAGGAACTTCCTAAGATGAAAGAGAAGAAAACAAGACAGGGCTATTGCTGTTGCAGGGGAAGGGATCAGTTAATGAGTTGTCCTCCAGGCAGCTCTGTGAGATACTGGGCTGCTGCCGGGGCTGTGCTGTACCTACGCTCCAGCAGTGCTCCCCTCTGACCCAACATGTGTTCATCCCCATGTTTCTTGGTGGAAATGTCACACGACAGAAAAGCCCTGGAGTCTGACTCATCCAGAAGTCTAAATCCTGCTCCTGGAAGCTCCAGACCCTCCAATCTCCCTGTGGCCCAGCCTGGGGAACAGCCCCTCCAGTGCTGCCACAACCTGCCCACAGGTGATGCTGTCCCTGAGCGGGTCACCCACCGGCAGCTGTGCAGGTGGGCTTGGAGTCTACAAGAAAGTTTTTAGCCAGCAGTGAGCCACTGACCACCAACTGCAGGCAGCTCACACATCAACGCACCGCAGGTTCGTACACGAGGAACTAACAGAAGACACAGAACAGCCAAGCCGTGGTGTTTTGCCCTCCAGCCCCACACACGCTGGAGAGATTTCTACCTCTGCACACAAAGCCACGGGGTAACAGGCAGCAGCAGAGGAGCATAATTCTAAGACTAACACATAGGGCAACCCGCAGATCACGGCTTGAACAGGAGGGCGAAAGGTGGCCTTAGAATATAATCCACTTCAGGAGCTCTTAAATCTCTCCAATACAACACAGAGCCCTTTAAGCAAAACTAAACAACTTCCTTTAGACTAAATAAATATTAAACCTAAGTGATGCATTAATTTACTCCAGTTCACCAAAGGCTAACTCCTACCCAAACTGATCATTATAAAAGAAATCCTATAATCCCTCGCTCCCATTCAGGCTCAAAACATGTAATCCCGTGAATAAATCCAGAAAGAAAGTGTAACAAAACGGGCAATAAAAACTTACAGCATTCACATCTTTTCATCTACCATTAATACTGTAAACACTCACTCGAAGGCCCTCGAGTATGACTAATCTAATGTTTTGGCTCCCAACCCTGATCGCCGAAGGAGCTCCACTCTCACTGTGACACCCAGCAAGCTCCGCTGCCCTCCAGCCACAGCCAGGACACCCCTGGAGTGCCCAGCGCAGCCATCCCCACCTCACATCCCACAGAATGCTGCAAAATCAGCACGAAATGGAGCAAGTATGGTTCTAATAGCACCAGAGCGCAGAGCTTTCTTTTTTTCCCCCCTTTTTTTTTTATTATTTTATTGCTTTGGAAGCCTGCAAGCTCCAACTGTATAAATGCCAATAACTTTGTTTTAAGGCTGCTGAAGTAAGAGATCAGATTTTAGCAAGTGCTTTCCAGGCATCCAGCCAAACTTTTTCTGATTCACTAAAAGCACCAAAGGGAGGGGGAAAGGGAGGGGGTCGGAGGGCTGATTAACTTCAGTTACCGCACAAGCACAAAAAAATGTCTCCCCGTTGCAAAGGGTGCTGGCGCTGTGAGCCCTGTGCAGCCTGTTATTCCTTGAGCTTGAAAAAAAATGCACCAGAGAAATAGAGCAAACACCTTCCAACTGCAGGGTAATTTACAGCTGTGGATCCTCTCCTGCTGAGGAGGCTACTCCACCGGGGGAGGCTCTGCTGGCGTTGGGTTCATGCTTCAGTTTTTGGTGGGGATGAGGAAGAAAATGTGACTGGGGATTTTTTTGATGGGTGGGGGACCAGGGATGGGGCTAGTCTGGGTTTTAGCTTAGCCAGAGGGACAGAGCCCCCTCCAAGGCTGTGGCTGTGCTCATCCAGGACCATCCCTTGCTGCTGATGGGGATCTGGAGAGGGTGAGCAGGTGCAATCCTGGCCAACACATCACACGGGGCCAAGGGATGGCACAGGCATCCCCCAGTCCTGGGGGGATAGTGGGCTGGAGCCACTGGAGCAGCGGCACCTGCTCTGCCCAGCCCCGCAGCTGGGTCTGCTCCAGGATGCCCAGCTAAAATCCCTGAGGCAGTGAGGTGTGTGGCCATGGGGCTGCTGGGGGGCAGCTGCCATCCCCATCCCCATCCCGCGGGCGCCTGGGCTGCAGAGCTTCGCCGCTCAGGGTGTTCCTCCAACGGCTTCATTCCTGCCGAGGCAGGATCAAAGGCTGGAGCTGACTTGGACGGCGTTCTACTGAATAATGGGGAGGGAGCACACAGCCTCCTTCTCCTGGCTAAGGAAACTCGTGTTTTTCAAAGTATCAGTTTTTGGGAGCAAGTTCTCAAAGAGGGAAAGGGGGAAAAAAAAAAGAAGGAAAAGAAAAGAAAGAAAAAAAATAAAAAAGAGAGCGAGCAGGAGAGCGCCTGCTCTTCCAAAGCAAGTGCATCAATCAACATTGTGCAAGGAGAGTCCAGCACTCCCTCTCACATCATTAGCCAGGCTAATGCACTCCAGAGGATCCCGCTACGGCAGGCTACCGGCGCACCGGCTGCTCCTCAGCCTCGCACCGGCGGCAGAGCACAACCGGGCACGGAACGGGAGCTGAGGGCGAGGGGCAGTCCCGGTCCAGGGCAAGTGACACTCCAGCACCTGGTGTGGGGCTCGGTTTAATACGGCTATAAAAACTAGAGGGAAACAAGTGAAAGCCCCAGCCAAACCTGCCTGGCACTCGAGGTCAGCACGCCGCCTTTGTTTCTATTTTACAACCAAAAGCGAGAGAGGACAGAAAGGACACGTACCTGTACCTGAAAGCACAGCAGCAGGAAATGTAAACATCTGGAGAAGAGAAAAAAAAAAGGCAACAAAAGATCAAATGATGTGGTAAAATGGTTAAAGTTGGGGGGGTTCGCTTTTTTTTTTTTTGCTTTGTTTTTGTTTGCAATTTTTTAAAGGGCACAGAGCGATGCTCTGCTTATAGAAAGGCTCGGGTCCCAATTACCACCTGGTTGCAAGGAAAATGCAACCGGAGACTCCAGAACGAAAGTTTAAAAAAAATTTAAAGTATTTTTTAAAATTTAAAAATAAAAATAAAAAAATATTTAGAAATATGTCATAATCCTTACAGGCAAGTGCAGGCGGAGAGCAGTGAATACATCGCTGGGCGAGGAGGGGGTTGGCCGGCGGCTGGTCGCTAGCGGAGCGCAGTCCCCCGCCGCCGCGCTGACATGGGAGCGGATCCCGGCCGGCGAGCTCGATCCCCGCCGCGGCAGCTCCGCGCCGCTCCGCGCAGCTCCGGCCGCCGTCCGCGCCGCCGGGAAGTTGTGGTACCGCCCGCTCTGCCTCCGCCGAGTGACTCGTCAGGCATCAGCTCTCCTCTCCCCCCTGCTCTCTCTCCTCCTCCTCTCTCCCTCTCTCTCTCTCCGGCCTTTGGGGGGATGAAGGTGCTTATTGTCAGTAACTTTCCGATCATCAGCAAGTGCCCCCCCGCGCCCCCCCCGGGCCGGGGCCGGCCCCGCCGGGCGGATGGAGCCTCTCGGCCGCCGCCGCGCCCCGCTCCGGGCTGCGCCCCGCGCCCGCTCCGCGCTGCGGGCGGGCGGCATCGCGGGGGCGCGGAAGCGGGAGCGGATCCGCCGGGCGGCCCCCGGGGCTGGCACCGCCTGCGCGGAGGGGGCACCGCCCGGCCCGGGGGTAGCGCCAGCCCGGGAAGCCTTTTTTTAAAAAAATGAGGAAGGGAGGGGGCTCCGGGGCTGCCCCGCGCCCTCCCCGGCCCGACGGAGCGGGCGGCGCCGCTGCTCGCCCGGAACGCGAGGGGTCCGCAGCGCCCCAGCACAGCGGCCGCTGCCGGCTGCCCCCGCTCCGCTAACACGTGTCTCCGCTTCCGGGGGCCGGTCCGCCCTTACCTCGAGGGCGGCCGGAGCGCGTCCCGCCCCGGCCGGCCGGCAGCGGGCCCCGGCAGCCCCGGCGCGGCCCCCGCGGCCGGACACCCGCGCGGTGCATGGCCCGGCTCCGCTCCCGCGGCGGGACGCGGACACCGGTCAGGCAGTGCCGGGCTCGGCCGGGCCCCCGCCCGCACGGCTCGCCTGCCTCCAGCGCCGCTCCGCCCGCCCCGCCCACCGCCCGGCCCGCCGAGCGCTTCCCCCGCCTCGCGTTTGGGGATTTGATGGGTTTCGTTTGTTTTTTTTTTTTTGTTGTTGTTTTTTTTTTTATGTTAAGAAAAAAACTCACACACTGAGAGCGTGTGGTAACTCTTTCCCCGTGTCTGAAAGCTCGTTTATAGCAGACAAGATGCCAGGAACCGTTAACCTCCACGCATAGCCGAAGTCTCCACAGAGCGCCCAACGTCAGTTAACACCTTATTAAGTGAGAACATAACCACAGCTCAGAACGCTGAGCTTTCCAAATTCTCCACTCGAATAACAGCATCGGAACAGGGTGTCGGGCCCAGCTGCTCCCACTGCTGCAGGGACTGAGGCACTTGCTCCCCCGGCACCCTCAGCCAAAATCAAGTAGCATCTTTAATCTCTGGAGTTCATCACTGGGGTTTTTCAGCCCATGCTTTCAGGCCCAAGAGGCACAGAAAACATAAAGAAGTTTTAAGACAGTGATCAAAGTAAGTCCTTACAAAACCTCCAGCACTAACACCCACCTATCTACCGGACTTCACACTTCTGGTCTTCTAAATCTGCAAGTCAAAAAAAAAAAAAAAATCCAAACTGCTCTCAGTTTTGCTGATGTCACCAACATCAGAGACCCCAGGCATCCCTGTCACGGCGGTCCCACAGCACCTTGCCACAACTGAAAGCTGTTTTCACAGGTGCCCAAGACCATCAGAGCCACCATCCTGAACCCTACAAGTTGAGCTCACTGAGATGCCTACTCTGGAATGTTACAAACAGAATTTGGGCACCCTTAAGATTACAGTATTTAGCTTAGATATGAAAATATTCCATATATTCCTAATCACCCCCAGTACCTGATTTCCTGGCAGCTCTTTAGGTGGGAGAAGCCCATCCTATACCATCTTATGCTATTGGGTGCTGCTCAGTCAGCCACAGGAGAGGCACCCACGGCATGGGTCAAGCCCAGTGTTTCCATATGCATCAGCCACCCAAGGAGCCCCTGCACAGCACACACAGGAGCCAGAGGCAAGAACTCCTCTGTGACACTCACAGCCACTCGTACTCACCTGTGACCACAAGCTTTGGTTGTTCCTCAGGCTTTCCATCGTGGCAGCCCCATCACCTGCCTCCAAGAAAAGGCTCCTTAGACAGCAACCAGTGGCCCAATACCCAAGCTGGCCCAGGGCTGCTGCACCTGGATGGAAGCAGAAAAGCTAGAAAAGGAATTTGAAGCTGCCGCTAACCTTCATAATTTTAATTGCCCCACAACAGCAGGGAAAGTTAGAGCAGCTACAGCAGAGTTGTCAGCTACACATGGAAAAACTCATCACAGGCGATGCTGGCCCAGCCCATGCTGACACACCAAGTGACCACCATAACCCGATTGAGGACAAGGGACTTGGATCCACACAAGGCAGAAGGCACCTGGACACCTCAAACAGCACAAACTACCAGGGCAACACCAGGGATTGTTTTAAGGAGGGCACATGAGGTGTCTTCTTTTTTCAGTTATTTCATTTGCAATCACACAAGTTCTTTATTTAAACTAGATCCATGTTTTGTGCCTCATTAGTCTGGCAAAAGTGTTTAATCTTTAATATCCCAATAGTTACCTGGAGAATAATACCAATATTGGGTGAATCTTCAAGGCTACCAGCCTTGAAGAACACAGATGGGCACAGAATAGAGATGAGGCAGCTCGTATGTATCTCTGAAAAAAGAAATATAATTTAGCTGCATGTTGTTATGAATGTGTGTGTACATATATATATATATGAAATATTCAAAGCTCCACAGACAGACCTGCTGCTCCACTGCTGAAGGCTGCCGTGTGATCCGATTCCCAACACAGATCGAGCCAGAACAGCCGATGCCCACTGTAAACCTTTAAAGTTGTTTATTTTTCACACAGCATATTCCATGTGTGAAGGCTGGGGCAGCAGGTTCCTGAGAGCTTGATCTTCTCAACACTTTATTAAGCAAGACACAGACCAGGTTGGTCCGTGCAGCGCAGGGTGTCCCTGGGAGCTCTCAGGCTTGCTGCCTCCCACTCACCCATGCAAATGCCTGAATTAAGGCTGTCTCCTACAGTGCCTCAGTGGCTTATTGGATTAGTGGCCGTTCTGCAGCAGCTCAAATTGAAGTCTGAGCAGCATGACCTTTCACTTGCAGGGCAGTGAAGGTGCCCCTGGTGAAATGAGCTTCCCTTGCCCTGCTCCAGTGGTCCATATCACACGAGGAGTGGGCATTTCACAGAGCACGAAGCCCTTTCAAGGGAGCCAAGGACTTAAGAGTATGCTTGAGTGGGAAACCTTCCCACCCCCTGGAGACCCCTTTGGAATGTGAATGAGAAGCCAGCAGGAAAGGCCAGCACAGGATCTGGCCCCGCTGCATCTGGAGTACCAAGACTTAAATTAAAATGAAAAAAACTGGTCTGATGTTTTATAAAGACCAAGTTCAGCTCTACATCCCAGCCCTGCCACTGGTGAGCAAACCTGTGTGCTGTTTGCTCCTGTCATCTGCATCCCCAGCCTTGTGCTGTTTCAATAAGAAGTCCTTAGTGAATATCAGATGGAAGAGAGTTTCTGCAATTGAAACTCCAGGTAAAAGCAAAGACAACTTTTAGACTGGCTGGGGCGCATGTTCTGTCTTTCTCCAGTTTACACACAAAAAGGCAATTCCTTCCCAAGGTAAGAAACACTTCTGCCACATAGTCTGGACAGACAGGGAGAGAGGGGATGCTTTGCAGTTACCATCATTTGACAGAAGAGCCACCTCAAAACGACCCTGAACTGATGCCCAGGAGGACAGAACTTCAGCCTCAGCATCATCACATTCAGCCACAGTCTTGCAGAATATGGTGAAGAACAGTCAGGATTTGGATTCAGCCATCACAAAGCCTTGGGCTAAAGCCCTTATTTGAAGCACTGGAAGCACGAAGCACAGAACCATATGTAATATGTAAAAACACAGAACAGTTTGGAATGGAAGGGACCTTCAAGATCATCTCATTCCCACCCCCTTGCCATGGGCAGGGACACCTTCCACTAGCCCAGGTTGCTCCAAGCCCTGTCCAACCTGGCCTTGGACACTTCCAGGGATCCAGGGGCAGCCACAGCTTCTCTGGGCAACCTGTGCCAGGGCCTCACCACCCTCACAGGGAAGAATTCTTTCCCAATATCCCATCTAACCCTGCCCTCTGGCAGTGGGAAGCCATTCCCCCTTGTCCCAAGTCCCTCTCCAGCTCTTTAGGAGTTCCTTTAGGCACTGGAAGGGGCTCTCAGGTCTCCCTGGAGCCTTCTCTTCTCCAGATTGAACAACCCCCAGCTCTCCCAGCCTGTCTCCATAGCAGAGGTGCTCCAGCCCTCAAAGCATCTCCATGGCCTCCTCTGGACTCTCATATAAGTGTAATTCCCATGAAAATTCTGCAAACCTTTTGTAAGTCATCAGTGTGGTGGATGGCAGTGTGGCCACTCACACATGGATACTCACATATGGGAGAACAGAGAAGGTGGTACAAAACAAACCAATCCACATTTTGTAGATTCAAATGCATTCCCTGAGACAGAGCCCTTTGGTGTTCGGAAATTTTGTAGTGGTGCAGCCTTGGCTGGTCCCTGGTGAAGGACCTGTGGGCCATCAAACTGAAGCTGCGAGGCTGGAAAGCTGCTGGTGCTCAGCCCCTGAAGCTCAGAGATTTCCCTGCATGCCAAGAGGGAAGACCCACTTACCAGTTAACTCCAGATGGAAGTTAGGTTTTAGCATACTGAAGTTTTTCTCCTGGATATAAATAAACTATGGAGGAACAAAAGCAACCCAAACCATTCGTTGTCAGCTTTTACATACAGATTTCACCAAGCCCTGAGACAGATGAAGAGCCTGGGAGATAGCACAGACCCAAGGTGTGTCTGCATTCACTACGCTGGTTCCCTGGACTTTGAAAGCACATGGAGATGTAAGGAACTAAATGAACAAAGGTGTAAACACAGTGAAGGCAGAAATGCTGAACTCCCACACCAAGCATTTGAAACACTATCAGAACATGCATAGCAGCTTTCCTTCAATAGACTGAAAAAAGAAGCCACACCAGTGTGTTTGTTGCTGGGTGCCCTATGCTCACACTTTTTAGCTTGTGACCATTGAGCTGTTTTATAAACCCCACAAATCCAACACCAAGCTGAAACACGTGAACTGCACCACACCACGCCAGCCAGGGGGGATGGCACCAGGAATCAGAGACTTCAATCCTGCAAATACAAGCATCAATCCCCTGCAGTAAGCCAGCACCTGGGGGGGTTGGGGCCTGGACACTGGCACTGTTGAGGCGCAGGTGTGGCACGACCCCATTGTTTCAGCAAGAAATATTTGCTATTTAATCGCTGCTGGAAAGCCCAGCTGGAAGGAGGTGAAGTTTATCCAGCCTGGAGGCTGGATAAAGGCAACACAGCCATGACCCAGAATTAAGCAGAGACTCTCTGTGAGGAATGATCTGAAGTACCTCAATGGTGAGTGAGAGCTCACACAGATGTATCAGCCCAGCTCTGCTGGAGTTTTCCGTGCTGTGACTAGGGCAGGCTTCTTTTGGCCACCAGGAACTCCTGCCTTGGAGAACACAGGCTGAAAAGGCACTTAATGCATGCCAAATATAAACAAGCATAAAACAACAGAATAATGGAATAATATAAGAAATACAAATAATAGGATAGCAAGCATGGAAGCTTCATTCTGCAGCATTAATAAGAGGGACAGCAAACTGGGGCAGCGTTCTGTGGACTGGAGGGGAGGGAGCTCGGACAAGGCAGAGCACCTAATCCTGGAAGAAGAGAGGTGGCCAGGAAATCCTGAAAGCCACTAGCAACAAGCGTGGTGCTGCAGAAAGGCCATCCCAACTCCAGAGAGAGCAGGAATGCTCCCAATAGCTTCTGCAGGTAACAGCCTTTCCTGGACTTCTTGGGAACAGAGGCAACCACAGCATCCCTTCCAGCTCTAGACCACATGGGTGTCTCATGGTCCCTTGCAGAGGGAGAACCCACCACGCTACAACCCTTACTCTGATCTGTATCATTACTTTGTAAAAGAAGATAAACCCAACACAGCCTCTTATTCAGCAGACAGGGTTTCAGAGTTTGCCAAAGTTTTCCCCTACTGGAACACTTCTTGAATTTCCATGGGATTTGGGGCCTGTCACCTCAGATTCCTTTGAAAGCTCCAGCATACTCATTAAACAAATCTCAGTGCTTTATTAGCAGAGCAATGAGGCAAATGAAATCACTGACAGTGATGGACACCTCAAGCTAAGGAGAGACCAATGGATTAGTTCAATATGCTGTTCTCCTGGGTAGCCCCCCTCAGTGCCCAGGGCCCCTCAGGCAGCACATGCCCCCACCCTGTGTCCCCCAGCCCAGCCACCCCTGCCCTGTGTCCTGCTTTTGTCCTCCCATGGGCTTTCCTTGATCCCAGCACCCAGGAGCATTGCAGTTCCCCTCTGAAGCATGTGGCAGCTGCTTGAAAGCTTCTGAAGGGAGGCAAGAACAAGCCAACCTCAGCAGACACCCCTACACAAACCAGTAGGAAATTCCACTTTCCAGCCTTTGCACTGTATTAAATCCAAAGGCTTGGTTCCTCGGATTTATATTCCTCTATGGTTTCATTTTTCCCTTAAAAAAAAAAAAGAAAGAAAAAAAAAGGAAAAAAATCACAAGCTGTTAAGCTTCAAAACTTAGTATTTCCTTAACTTGGAGCTTTTCAGCTCAACAGCTCTTAAACATAAACCTCTTTGACTGAAGTCTCCTGAATTAAGCTGTCTCCAGCAAGTCACCATCTCAACCTCTGTCTGTGGGATGACTGTTCCCTTCCCACACCACCACTGTGGGCTCTTGCCCTCTGCCCCAGCTGCTATCTCAGGGCATGTCCCTCCAGCTGGCATGTGCCACTGTGGGGCAGTTCAGGGTTGATGCACACAGCTGCAGGTACGGAACTGGTGACACCGTGGACTCTCAATGCCCTGTGTCACTGCCCTCAGAGACAGCACAAGTGACTGAGTGACCTTTGAGCAACTCAAGGTGGGCCATGAGATAGACACAGGACAGTTTCTGAAAACAATACTGGAAAACTCATGTTTCTACTAATTCTCCTGAAGGGAAGCTGTAGGGCCACACCTCCTTCAGAGCAGGAATTCAAAAAATATAATAGGGGTGGATTTACATAAAAATACACCAGAATGTGGTATTCTTCTGGAAAATCAATGCCCTGGGTCAGTCAAGAGACATCTCTGTCAGTCCCATTCTCCTGGGGCACGCACAAGCATCTCGCAGCCCTACAAGCAAAGCTCCATCCATTTGGAGGTACAGCAGCAGGGCTTTGATCATCAAGGTTCTTCACCACAACCAAAATGAGGGCACCAGGCACAGAGGGACTCTCAGAGACACTTTGCCAAGCAACCTAGAAAGGGGACAGACTCATGCTGGAGCACCGTGTTTGCAAGCTTTTTCTGGAGACCAGGGAAAGGCTGTGCTGCCCCAACAGCAGTGGGTAGAGAAGACTAGAGGAGGAACTGATAAGGATCAGAAGACAGAAATCTGAGAAGCAGTGAAGGACTAAGTTAGCAAGGAGGCAGCTGTGACAAGATGTAGAACTGGGAATGTATTGGAAGGGACTATTCACAAACAAAAAGCTAAAGGGAACAAGTAAAAGCATCTCTCCTAGTTTGAGACCCTAAAAGCCAAGATCCCCAATTTCCCTGTCCTGCTGTGCTCTCTGGAGATCACAAGGGCTGGCTGGGTTCCCTGCACTATAGTGGTCCCGTGACATGTTATTGTCCTTAGATTTTAACTGACTATAGCTACTTCCATGTAGAAAATTTGAAGGAAAGGTTTGAAAGTATGGGAAAAAGAGTTAAGAGGCAGGTAAGAATGTCCCAAACATCAGAAATGGCCTTAGTACTAAATTGAAAGCTTTACTTATTAGCTGTAATTGTCCCCGTTCTTGGTGTCCTCACACACACATTTACATACAGAAAACAGCTAAGGCAGCAGGTACTTTGGGAACTCACAGTAATGCTGAGATAATACTTACTGCCTCCATGTAGCATGATATGGGTCATTAGAAGCCTCTCACCGAGGACATTCTTGGGAAAATGACACAATTCCAAACTTTGGGACAAACGTAAGGAGTATTGGGAAAAGTTACACAAACCAGGCGTGGATCAAGGTGGCTACAGTGGTGAAATGTCAAATACCTTGACAATATACCTTCAACTCTCCCTGCAGTTATTACTCACTAAAATAACCCTAAAGCAATGTAAAACCTCAGGTTTAATTTGAAAATAGTCAAGAGAAACTATTTTCTCTTAAATACAGTAAGTCAACAGAATTGGATGGGGCTCAGCAGGCTTCAGACCCTGGCAATTAGATGAGCAAGACTGTGGGATCTTTCTAACAAAACTGCCTTCAGTGGAAACAAAAGATTGTTTCTAGTACCAGCATAAACTGAACACTGAGATGAATCAGGAGCATCAATTCTCTTGAGTGGCCTAGTTCTGTTCCCTCCTTTTGCCACTTGCTGTTCCAAGTACAGTGGTGTTCATGCCCCTTGGCTGCCGCCATGGCCAGCTCTGCAAGTGGCAGGAATGGTCAGAGGTCCCCTGCTGAGCCTCCCTCTGAGAGTCTTCACTTTTCCCATTCTCACTTTTGACCCTCAGTCACCTTTTTTTTTAATTCATTGCCCTTTCTTGTTGTTTTCTCCCAGTATCCTTTTCCTATAAAGGTTCCTGTGGCTTGGTTAGGGAGAGATGACGCAAGTGCTGGAAGGAGAGAAGAAAGCAAGGAGCAGAGCATAAGTTATCTTCATAAAGTGGGCACAGGTCATACATGTGGTCCCCATGTCACACATCCTAAGTAACGCAATATATGGGACTGATTTATTGGTCCCAATTAGGCACTCACTGCTTACAATCCATTTACATAAGACAACCCAAGGGCCAGACCCTGAAAAGCTGACCCAACACAGAGAATTGCTCCCAAAAACATAAATGTAGATAACCAGCAAGTGGCCAGCAAGGGATTCTCCCTGCTGTGTGCAAACAGGAGGACAAGTCAGGCCCCTTCAGGTACACCTGGAAGTCCTGTACCGCTACTCCTGCACCCCATCATGCAAGCTCAGCTCTTCTTGTTCACACTGGGAGCCAGGACTCAGACAAAGCAACCCTTAATAAATACCAGATCACAAAACCTCCAACCCTCACTCAACACAACCAATTGCACTTGCTGCTGCTTGCCAGAACCTACTGCCCACTAGCCAAGGGTAGGGAATAACAGCTCTGTCCAATGTGCAGCTCCAAACCACGCCATTTATTTGCACTTTTTCTGCCATTTTCTAAGCAAGATCTCGTCTTGAACTCCCCTTCAGGAAAACAGCAGGGGGAATAAGGATCTAGGTGCTTGTTCCACAAAGAAAGAGGGAAGGAAACGTAGGGAAGAGCTTGGCTGCTAGTCAGTAATGGCACATGGGAAGGAGACAGGACATAGCTTGGGGTATCTGGGTAAGATTACTAGAGGACAGAGAGTATGTTCCAGCATGAACTTAGTCCCTGAGGGACCGTCTGGGTGGCAAGAAGCCCAGAACCGCCACCCATCCTGGCCCTGTTTTCCATTACCTCAGCCCACACACACTCCCACCCTCCTGCCAGCCATGCTCGAATTGCTCCTCTCCAAAGGCTGCAACAATTGCTGAGCACAAGCAAAATAAGAGCCTTGCACTCATCACAGCACTTGGGGTCCGGGACATGATTTTGGCAGGAGAGCTGAAGCCAAAGGAGCAAACAGAACCCCAGGACAGACCTGAGATGGTCACAAGCACTTCTCTTGAACACCCCAAGGAATAAGGCACAGACCAAGAGCTCCTGCCAGGACAGTATCCTTCTATTATCACCTCTTCTGCAATGAGATGCCAAGAAACACCTGAGACTTCAAGTACATCCACATGGAGCTGCTGTACCTGCAGCCAACACTTGTTGAGCAGAGGACAGTGCTGCTGCCCTCTCTGCGTGGTCCCCACTCACGGCTCAGCTGAGCCTTTGTCCTGTGCAGGGGGACACCAGCTACCTGTTCATTGTAAGGAACAAAACATGGAAAAATCCAGAACAGACAGGTTCTGCAACAGGAAAGGCAGCAGTGGGGGAAATTCATGTAGAAAGCAGAAGTGAAGGGACAGCCACCTAGAGAGGTGTTTTAACTGTCCTGTAAAGGAAGTCACGTTGTTCACCCCTCATGGAGTGAGAAAGCATTTGCCTATGAACCTCCATGCTCCCAAATAAGCCATGGGACCAGAATCACGCACATTACCCTCGACACAGCTATCAAAACATTACAGTTTTGTTGCCATCATTGCCATGGCAAAAACACATTTTAACTCTGCAGAAAGTCAAGAACACAGTACTTCAACAACCCACATCTGGTATTTGTCTCTTCTCTTCAACAGGTATTATCACATCCGTTTTTTTTCAAACTGACCTTTGAGGCTCTGTTCAAAGAAATGAAAGAACTGGCAGCTGTTGTGAGAATATCCCAGAGGATATGGCTGCATCCAGTCATTGCATGGCCAGTCCCAAACAGAGCAAAGTGTTTGTGGAGCCTGGCAGAACAGGGCAGGGACAGGGCACACAGCCCCAGACACTGCCCACTCCTCACAACTGCAGCTCTGAGCCTGACCTCAAGATAACCAGGGCCAGGTGAAGTTATCATTATTACACCATGAGGTGCCTCAAAGACATGCCTGTATAACAGCAGCCTGACACAGGTTTTACTTACATTATACCCTGGCAACAGCACAGGAGGAAGTTTTCCTTTAGAGCTGTCCATACAGGCTTAATCTTCCCCCTGAAATGGTTGTGGCTGCAGCCCAGAGCTGCTTTGGTCAGTCACCTACAGACAACACCCTGGCTTTTCTTAAAAGTTTAATTATCAGAATATTTTATTGGCTGGATAGCCTCTTGCTGAAATTACTGCAGGATTTTCACTTGTTTCAGCCAAAATTGAGAGCAATTTTGCTTAAATAAGCTTGTCTGTGCCATCAGCTCCATTTCACCAGGGAAATTTGCTCTCAGTTATGCATATGACACCATCTATTGACATGACTCCACCAAAACAGGCATTTCAAACCCTTACATTCTGCCATTTCACATGCTGCAATTAATACTCAAGTTTAAATGAATCTTTGACACTAGACTTGCACTGTTTCACTTCTCTACTATGCACTTTGCTTGGTTTTGTTTTTCCAAAAAGAACTATTTGTTCCTGGAGACCTGCACTGCTTCCTATCACACCCAGAATCTCAACCATAGGAACTAAAGGTTTTACAATAGTAAACTTTAAAAAAAAAAACGTATTTCCGGTGGCAATTTTACAAACCAAACTGTACATTCTACTAAACAACTTGTAAAAAAAAAAACTCAGTAAAAAAGAGACCCCATGCCCAATGAGCACAATCCAACAAGAGTTTACTATGTTTTGGGAAGGCAACTCCTACAGAATTCAGTGGTTCGAGTTCTTAAAGCTGATATGGTCTGTTTTAATGCCCTTCTGTTCTCAAATGATGGGTTTGTTGCTGTGAAGAACAGAAGTCAGCTGCATTAATTCTCAAACGTAGCATGGATTAAAGCCAAGTTTAATGGTTACCATACAACCGCTTAATTTTTTTTCTTGCTAAGTCTTCTTTCAGTCTCCACAGCATTACTCAGTTACTATACACAGATCTAACAGTCAAGCATTTGAAGTGATACAGCAGTTGGGCAGGAGCCTTGAGGAAGAGCTCAGTGCCAGGCACGGCATCCATGCTTTCCTTCCTTCACCTGAAAGCCCTTACACCTTATGTGACAACCAAGAGCAGTCCAAAATTTTAACTCTGCTTCTTAGTGTCATATGTAAGCAATAATCAAAATAGCCCCGTCTCCCTGCCCATCTGTCTAAGCTTTTGTATTTGCTGATTAGTTCCTCAGCATTCCCAGGAATTTATCCACTGGCACCACTCAGTGAGCTCTCCAGGCACACCCTACAGCATTCAAGCTAATTCCCATCTCCAGAAAACCATCACAGGAGTCATTATGAGAGGCAACCTCAGAGACCACAGCTCCTCAGAGGAACAGCACAGCCAGCAATTCCCAAATCTAAACTACTGCATTTTACAAAGGGAGTCACAGCCCTACAAACCCGGTAGTTAGAGAGAAACCATAAACCAAAGCGCAATGAAGCGGATCAGAAACTGAGGCAGGAAGGGCTGGTTTAGGCAATTACATAATTAGTGGTCACTTTCAGAGAAGAATAAAGCCCCGCTTACCACTTAGTCTTCTCACCAATCAGCTGTTCAGCAGCTGCAAAGCTCACGGAACTGGAGTTCAGTTGTTTTGAAAGTTAACACAAATGAGACTAGCTGATGTGTACTTGATGGAGAAAAGTAGCTAAAATACTTAAAGGTAAATTCCTAGGAGAACTTTAAAGCCTCATCTCTGAGTTCAATATGCAAGCTACCCCCAATCCATAAAAAAGAAACAATAGTACTTTATTAAAATACTAAATTTTATTCTTTTTCCACATACATTTAGTCTCCCCACCATTTCCATTTGTCTGACCACCACCACCACCATGCCTTATCAAAACATTCCATACATACTTAAAATGAAGCTGAGGGTGGAGTCCCGTCTTTAAAAACTAAACAGGCATTTTGGACAACACATTCTTGGCAAGGTAATCTGGATGACATTTATCAGACACAGGAGGGAAAGCTCTTTCAGCATTTGTAAAAAGAACAGCCAAATAATGGTTACAGAAGTAAGACTGCAGATTTTAATGAACTGTTTAAACTGTTTTCTTTTCTTACAGAGTCTGTCTCCACTGCCAGAGAGCTTGAATGACCTGGAAGTGTACACAAAAAGTTAGAAATTGGAATCCATTATTCAACTTATTTTCAGTTTACTATCCACTTATTCCATAAAATATTGATATTAAATTTTATAACAAAAAATGCATTTCTTGCAGAGAAAATCAAGTTGAAAGCATGACATTAGGTCCTTCTGCTAGAAGGTTGTTATTCACACTAAGTCACAATAGTAAGAATTCAGTGAAGGTGAGTGAGAGGATGGGTGTGGACCAACTAGGTAAATATTGGCTGAACTCTGCCTACCCTGGCTAATGTCAGAGCAGCTCCAGCAGCTGAAGAGAACTTCTTTTCAACATTCTTTCAAGAATCTATCAATTTGTCCATCAGACAAGTTTACTCTGAACCACCAGGGGAATCAGGAAAGCATAAGGAATTCTGTCACTGGAAAAAAGTTAACTTACAGGAATTCTGATAGGGAAATCTAAGACACATTTTAACCGAGTCTGTGTTAGGTAATAACTAATTCAGAAACTTGCTTCCTGATATCACCATCTAGCTTGCCCTCTTTCAAGAGCTCAGTTCATTCTGGGACAAAATGTAGCAAGAACGCCACAATCTCCATCACAAAACAGCTCCCCCCTCCCAGACACCCTCCCCAACCAAGGGCTGAACAGCAGACTGGCCTAGGTGGCCAAATTCAGCAGTAAGGAAAACCACAGCTCATTTCCTTAGCCAGTATGGTGCCAAAAGGAAAATTCTGTGGGTTTAGTATGCAAGAGATAATTTACCAACCATATAAAAGCTGGAAAAATGTAATAAAATATTAGCTTTCCTATCTTAGCCAACTAAACCCTTAAAAACCATTCCCGTTTATGTAATTTGAAGTATTGTTTGTGGTTTGTAACCCTTTGAAACAGTCCAAAGCTTGTAAAGATTAAGAAGTGGAAAAGAACCTTTAAGACAGGTTATAAAAGTTTTTGGACTTTATCAAGCTCCAATAAATTCAGTTACCTTCTGGTCCTCCGTCCTGAAGCAATTCTTAACGTAGTTGGCAAATTTGGGTTCCAGCTTAGGCAGGATAGTACCCTATTTTGAAAAAAAGGCAAGCTTTAGTGTATGCAGGTCATTTAATGATTCCAATAAATAACCTATGTAGCTGAAACCCTTTGCAACACATGTGGAATTTTACTGAGCCCACCTTGCAACTTCCCACAGCAATCTGCTTTAAACCATTTTAAAATTTTCTTCTCTACAATATCCAGGGCATTTCTCACAGGAGTGAGTGGTTATGCACTAAAACTGCTGTCCAAGACTCTTGCTCGTGCTCCAGAGCATAACAGCAAGCAGTCACCACTTCAAATAATGCTGTTTGCAGTCAGATAAAGCTGTTAACTTGCTGGCTGTCAGCTGAAGTGCTGTGGAACCTGGGAATGCACACACCTCCTGCCTTATTCAGGGATGCTCTAGCACCATCTTGGAAAACATTAATTTAATCTGCCTGCTACAGTAGCACCATAATCAGCATTTCCCAGCAAAAACACTCTTCAGCAATAGTGTATTTTTAAGCTCCTTTTGCCAATCCTCTGCTCTGCTCCCCTCCACAGCGACACGTCTCCCGGGACCAGCTCAGCCATTGGTGCTTACGCTGCAGAAACACCCCTGCCCGTGGTTCCTCTGTCACAGAACACCACCCCAGTGTCCAGGTTAGTGACCCACTGGGATGGTACCACCCACCCCATCAGATCACAATCCAGGGAGGTGCATTCCCACGCTCAGCACAACCTGTCATTGCTCACTCTGCACCCACTCTGAATCGGAACACTTTTAGCCTTGTTTTGCATTCCTGGGACAAAGCAGCCTCAAAACACTAATGATCTAAGCAGAAGATAATCCTAATTCTTTAGGTGACTTTGTTTGCCACTATAAGGGGTCAAGAAGTTTATCAATCTTAAATAAAAAACCCAACAAATAGAATTCTTCATAGCACCATTATCAGCCAAAAGTAAGTCTCCAATGAAGAATCTGGTTCAGTCACAAGTGAGCATATGATTTCTAAGCACACTTCTTGCCAGCAGAGCAAAACCAGACATCAGGCCCTCAGTACCATGTATTCTAGGCACAGGTGTACTCAGAATACACCCCCAGCTGGCACAATCTCTGCAGCCAAGGAAATAAAACATGGATTGCATGCACAAATTTAAATATTCTTATGTCCTATTATAACTTTTTTATACAGACTGAGCTAAATCAAACCACTTTTAAACTTGGCTAAGGGGGAAAAGAATTGCTATTACTTGCTACACTTTTACCCAACCAGCCTGTAACTCAGTTTCCTTTTTAGACTTAAATAGCAGCTAAGAAAAATACTCATATGTGTGACTATGAAGTCCTAGTAAAAGCTGGTAACAACCAAAAGCCAAATGACTGCCCTGCTGCCTTCAAAAAGGTGAAACAACATTGAGGGGAGACCCAATGAATCTCATATCCCTTCAGAAAGCAAACACTTTCAGGTCTTCCATGACATTATCTGATATGACAAGCTATCTCCCTCTTCTGAAAGTTACTGAGGCTTACAGGCATCTAGATAGCTAAGGTGGATATTGCTTCAAGACCAAGCCATTCCCAGCATGTGAAGAACTCGCTCTGCCTTACTCTAGTAACCTAAAATGTGTACACTAGTACACATATAGAATAAAGATCGTTGAAGGTTTGTTATAGGTTTTTTCAAATTTTAACTGAGACAGTTCACTAAGAAAGACCAAACTACTAATCAGCACCACGAGAGGCATCCAGAAACAAAGTGGTTTTGTTTCTCCTGAGTACAGAGGCTTTTGTCCCAAATGTGTATTTGTTTCTCTGAGTTTAAACATCAACACCCTCTGATAACAGCCATCAATGACATATAACCATTTCTTAAAAACATCCAATTCTTCTGATCTGTGGAAGCATAGAAGAGAAACCTCGAGTTTCCAAAAACTCACCTTATCTACAGATGCTTGCATTTTCGCTTTAATCTCCTCTAATGACAGAGGGACTTTTGGTGTTTTTGGAGTTAGAGTTTTATCCTTCTTGGAATCTGGAGTCTGAAAATTATTAATTTTATTAGCAACTTGCACATAAAGCTACTTAGTGTATAAGACCAAGATTTATAAAAGAAGCATATATTAGAACCTACTGTGGATTTTATATGGAATGGAAAAACTAGCTAGCACATACATATTCCATACGGTTTTCAAAAAGTCATGAAAGCTAAATCTGTGCTTCCAACACATTCCTCAGAAACAAGAAAAAGTACAGTATTCAAGTTTGGAGCTAACATTTTATGTTTCTGAGCAGGTGCCTCCACAGCTCTTTTTCTCAACAGATAAGGTCATGCTTTAAAAGGCACATCTGTACTGCTTCTGAGATGCTCTCCTGCCATCCAGCCCATGCTCATTTCTGTATGAACACCAAAAAATGTGGCAGTTTGAGCCACATTAGAAATCCAAAATCCAATTTCCAGGCCTCTCTCTCTTCAGTCCGTCTCCAATTTCGCCTGGGATTCCTTTCCCTGGCTCCAAGTTGTTTTATCAGCAGCCCATCTACTTGGTTCTGCTTTAATGCTGAGCCTCTAAAATCCACCCCCCCACCAGCCTCAATGCAGTGGGGGGGGGAGGAAGCCCCCTAGCCTTGGCCACAGGCAGTTTGGTCCAGTTATACACTGTCCCAAGTGTCCCGCAGCTGCAGGGGAGGGGAAGAGGGCCTGGCCTCCTCCCTCTTACCTCAGGTGCTGTGAATCTCTTCCTTCACAGCACACACTCCAAATGCTGCCTCTAACTCTGGCCTAGGCAGGGTTGGGGGGGCGCAGGGCTCCCTCCCCCCCGGAGGGGGAGTGAAGGAGCCCAGCCACCCCCTGGCCTTCTCCACCTACACGCAGCAGACACCACAGCAAAACTCCCAACAGCTCCCAGTGCCGTGTATATGATTTTTCAGCAGAAACAAACAACATGGACAGTGATTGGCTCTCCAGGGAACACTGCCCTGGCACCTGGCATCACATATGAATACACGCAGCAAGGAAAAGCTGCATAAAGCAGCAGGACACAATTACAAAGCACTGAACAAGAAAACTGTCCGTCCTGAGACAGATCAGTGCAGTGAGAGCCACTCAGCAGCAGCAGCCTCCAGATGTACTCCAGTGGGAATATGCTTGGCAGCCACCCTCTTGCACAAGGTGCTAGCAAAGAGATTCTGAATTTCAAACCGAGGGATCACCAACATTCCCACGGGACAGCACGTCTGATTTCAAACCTTGGCTGTTGTAGTCATGTATTGATCACTGAAGGGTTTCACAGGAGAACAGTATCCTCAACATGCTTCGTATTAAGATTCAAACACCTAACTTAAAGGCTAGTATGTTATTTGAAATTACCATTAGGCAAGAAAACTAGCTTCCACACTAGAATAAACCTTTGGTTTACTCATCTGTTTTCACTCACTTTTGATTTAGATGCTGGTGTGGACGGCTTAGAGTCTTTTCCATTTTGCTTTGCTTTCTGCATACTTTTTCCTGAAACCTCACGGACTGGCTGTAAAGCAAGCACACAAGTTCATTTGCCAAATGAACTGCACATAGATCATTAAAATAATACTCAAGATTTTGTGACAAATTCATATACTACTTAACCTCAAAAAACTATTCTCACTATCCAGGAAACATGGTCAACATCCATCATTTAAGCAAAAAAGCATATTACAGGAACCCAAATGAAAACCTGTTAGTGCAGCACAATACGTAACATACATTCTATTATGATACTATACAACTACGTGAGATCCTCACTTTATATTCCTTATATATTACACCTTTCCTTGCATATTACTATGCAGTCTTCGGGGGCAGATATTGCTTTAACTATTATTTCTTGTTTGGCATTCCATACAGAAACATCATCTGACATGTGCATGGGACATGATACCACATGCACATTTAGGAATTGGGAGTCTTATACTCCTATGTAAATCAAGGGACCATTTTGTTCAGCCACACTAGACTGGGTTAGATGGCAGGAATCTGCAGTTCAGATTGTCTTTACCAGGCCTTAATCCACTGTGCACTATCACCTATGGAAATTCATTAGGACAGAGCAGCACACAGTGAATTAAAACACTAAATATTCGTTTCCAAACAGTACATATGAACATAAAACTTCAAGCCTAAGCACACAAGAAAAAGAAACTGCCTCCCCTTGTCCCTCTGCAGCTGCCCTGCTGTGTGTTTGTTCCACCAGCAGATGGCCCTCGAGGGCTGACAGAATTGCACTCACGTTTATATCCTTCTGTATTTGAAGGACTAATAAGTCCTTTCCACAGCCTGCAGGACTAACAAGGGCAAACCACAATCCACTGTGACCAGGATTTGCTGCCCAGCAGCCATACAGGCCCCCTACCAGTCTGACAACTGCATGTGTGTACTGTTAACCCCCCAGTAACCCCTCTGCAGCCAAGGAAATAAAACATGGATTGCATGCACATTCATATTTAAACATTCTTATGTCCTATTACAATTTCTTTACACAGACTGAGCTAAATCAAATGCATCCCCCATTTGCACATGCCAGACAGCTGTGCTTAAACTCACTGATTTAAGGGACTACCTGCCCAATTACTGTTGTATCACAGTGTGAGTGTCTATGTATATGCCACTTACTTTCTTCACTGGTGGTTTAATTTCTTCCTCATCATCCTCTAAGTCATCCTCATCACTACAATTAGAAAGGAGGTCACTCACCAAAACTCAAGATTCACGTCAGGAAATAATCTTCCCCTTCCCTCCCAGTAAAATGTTTTCCTCACAAAGGAAGTAATCTTCCCAGCTCTACCTTATACCTTGTTTTCACACATGGCAAGCAAGGTGTCAGAGCAAGCACTACCTTTAAAGCAGTTAAATGAACTTCCTTCTGCCTTAATACTGAAGGCAAGTATCTTAGGGACTTCCACTACTAATAAAGAAATTCTAGCTTTATTACAAATTAACAAATAACAGGAAGCTAAGTTTTATAACCCAATATGACACATTTGAATAACACTAATTTAGACTGCATTGTGGAGATAAATGAGGCAATTCTGCTTTTTTCCTAGCCAAGATAAAAAACAGTTTGCTCACAGTTATGCCATACAATTCATATTCTGAAAGTTGACCCTGTATTTCAAAATACATTATCAAAACAAGAATACATACTCATCATCATCATCCTCATCTTCATCATCATCCTCATCATCTTCTGATAATTTTGGTTTTTTCTTTAAAAACAAAAAAGTATGCTAAGCGTTTAATACCATTTTACACCAGTAAAGAGCAACTGTCATCCAAAAAATTTCACAGCATAATTACAATACTCTCTTCCATCAATTTAGCTAAAACTCAGGAGGTTACAGCTGCCAAGTCCAAAACTACTGATAAATTTACAGCACGCTCTGAGCACATGAACCTTTCATCTACAGGAAAGAGTTTCAATCAGCATTTCAACCCCTGCAGTAAACTGATGTTTATACCAGAATCTGCACACACTCAGTTCACAGAGAGAATTCAGAGTATTTACTGCAGTGGACAAAGTTTCCACAAAAGTAGCCATTGTATTTTGTGCCTCCAACAAAGCTTTGGGAACTATCTGCACTTAAATACAATCCTGTAACTTGTCAAGATGCAAATACAAAATAATCCTTTCCCACATATTAAGTGAATCATAGCAAGCCATCTAAGTGCATACTTCTAGAGGCAGCATTAATACCAAACCAAAAGAAAATGCTTCTAACAAGGTGACTGCAAGTCCATATACCTGTGGTGTTTTAGCTCCTCCTCCACTTGCTGGTCTCTTCGTTGAAGCGTTCACAATTTTTGCATCATCTTCTTCCTCATCTGATTCTGGTTCTTCTTCTAATGCTGAAAAAGTGAAGGCAGCACGTAAAAAACCTCACCTTATTTAATAATGGGTAAAGCAAGACTAGTAGTAAGAAACAAAGAGAAGAAGAGCGCATCACCCACCACCGAATGGGCTTGGTCTTACTGAGGTGAATTGATGGGAAGCTCCTACCAGTGACCAAACCACTGAGATCAGAAACTTTTCCAGCTGACTGCATGCAGGTACTACTACACTGAAACCAAAAGTAGGCAAACAACCATTCATACACACTAGTTTTAACACCCCTCACAGATAAGAGGCCAAAAAAAGTTAAGAGTAACATTTTCTCCATTCCTCAGGAGATACATTTTAAAACTTCTAGAGAAAGATGAGTTTCGAAGACAATCCTACAAAGGAGAAGGCTAGTCCTGGCTTAGTTTAGTTCAAACTCAGAACTATTTCATGGGCAGTCTTCTCACACTCAGCTGAGAACAGAAGGCCTACTGTAGGATGCTAGCACCGACTTTCAAGGGCAGAAACTAGAACTCCAATTGCAATGCTGACAAATGCCCCCTACCCATACAAGGCACATGGCAAGAAAAGGCATGCAAGCATTTCAATGAACTGCTGTGTCCTACAGCCACCTCATGCCTCCAGGGACTGTGACAAAGATTCAGGGGGTCAGTAACAGAAAAAGGCACTGCTTGAGACACCAGTTACACACCCCTGTAAGCTCTATTGGGGCTGCTAGGTGCAAAGCCCCATGAGTACCCAGCCATACGTACCTACGAGGTGCTGCCCGCTGACATAAACAGGCCCTGAACCGCATTTCAACCTCAGCACCACGGGCGGTGTGATCTCAAAGCCCCCTAACGAAACCTGGAGGAAAAAGGGTTTTTACTTAGTCAAATCTTCTGGGCAAAGTATAGTCAACAGACAGTCCACTCAAATGAAAACAAGAACTCTGTAGACAATATGACTAACACAGTTACTCCAAGTTCCCACCTGACAGAATATTCCAGAAGTGTTAAGAGTCAAATCAGGGTCAATAAGCTACCAGCAGTGTTTACTATATTTAATTTATCCTATCCACCTAAGCCAGACCAATCCACACTCATTTTACTTCCCTTGGTAACAATGCCAATTTGAACATTATACATCCCACCTGCCCACAGCACAGGGCACTTCTACTTGTACATCATCAGCAACACTGAATCAAACTACATTCCAGATGGCAGAAATGACAAGAAGAGTGCCCTTAAATCAAGAAACAGCAGCAGTCATCTTCAGAATCTCTTAAAAGCTTGGGACATGCAGAAAAGCTAATTATTCTCATCCCACGCTCAAAGAAAGCAACACAGGCTACAGATGCATCTGCCTGCATATACATCTGTATACATTTAGATAACATGCATAATTACTAACACTTTTTAAAAAATGCATAATTTGAGCAAGTGTATTACCTCCAGATGAGTAAAGTAACTCTACGAGGCACAAAAAGTACTTTCGTATTTACTACACATCAAAACTGACATTTGTCTTAGCACACTTATCACTGCTCATTTTCACTAAAATTCACTTGACCCAAGCCCATTTTTATCTACTTTTTGTCACCCAAGACCAAATTCCCAGTAGATTTTCCCACATTCCTGCACTTACCGTAGGCTGCACTGACATTTTCAGGGATGCCAGCACTACTTTAGTAGGGTTGCCTTCATAGTCCAGTGCTTCTGCTTCTACAACGTGTAATTCGTCTTTGGCTCCAGCACCTAAAGTAACCTGTAAAGTCAAGAACAGGGCAGTCTGAGCATCTGCTTAAATATCTTTAAGTCTTTTAACTCCATTCGCTATTCTGCATCAATTAATGCTGAAGTCTTTATTTCTGACTGCTAATGATTCCATCAAACTCCATCCCAAGCCAATATCCCTCTTTCCCCACAACACTGGCACTTCCAAGGTGCAACTCTAGGCATGTGTTTTGAAAGCGAAATCAGGCCTCTTGCTACTGGATCACTGCACTGAAATGGGTCGGTGACAAGTTCAGTCAGCCCTGAAGCTGGTCCAAGGAAAGAACTAAAAACACATGCCAAGAGGAAAGCTAAAAACTACCTCTTTCACAGGATCACAGTCTATATTCTTCCCCTTCCCGCCCTCTTTCATCTGCCAATGGTTTCCCTTTGTCACACTGCACTTTTTGTTTACTTGCCATTCACTGAGGAGTCAGGTAACAACGGCTCAGTTCAGTACTGTCATTTATGCACATGACTTTTGCTTTATTTCACCATGGACTGAGAGCTGCTGTCCCAGGGCATTTCAAAACTCGAGTGCCTGGATTCCTTACCCTGAGTATGAGTCTGGTACTTCCTGAAGTTTCAAAACTCATAGCTGCAGGGAGGCTAATGTGTGACATGCATCTGTCAGGCCTGAAATTCCAGTTCACTGAACCTCTGGCCTTTGAGTCAGGACTACATGCAGAAGATGTAAAAACCAAGATTCCTTTGAAGTACTACAGTTACTCCTGGGACCAGTGCACAAGGCTCTGTGCTTCCTTTCCCACTGCCCATACAAAGAAAGCCTTCCACCCTCCACAAAAGATGTGGGTGTAAACACTTCAGGCAGAGGCACACAAAGTTTCCATTCTCCAGAAGCTGAGCTTTAAGGAGGTTACAATGGTCCAGACTAGATGTATCAGACTGAAGGCAGAGAAACAATACTGGATTTACTACTCCATGCACATTTTGTTACTGCTAATTTAAAGAGGTGAAATTGCTGCTCTGATCTCACCTCTTGACAGGTTGGCAAAAACACCGAATTTATCAGCTGGTGAGACAAATTCTGGAGCATGCCCTTCACCCCCAGTTACTGCTGTCATTTGCACCAGTTCAAGTAATACTACAGCACTTACCATTCACGTATTTCCTAAGTGTTTGGCAAACATCCATTCACTTGCTTTAATTTCTACACTGAAAGAATGCACTGACTAAACAGGTAATGAAGCAATGACCATTCCTTTCCATTCTTACCTGGTTTTTGTAAGACATTTACAGAAACTCTCATGTCAATTTAAACCTCTACATACATTAATAGTCTTGTACTTTTATCCTTTTTCTGCCCATCTTTCTGTACCTCATGCCCAAGTCCATCACTACATTTGTATCTTAATGGGCACTGTCAGCCTTTACACCATCAGGCTTGCACCAGGTGCACGATCAGTCACCAGGTATTTGCTACCTTCACACCTTATCAAGCCCTTCCTCAGCTCACCAAGGAATTTTCTGTTTGTAGCCATGTCCAAGACCTTCCAAGTCTCTTAAACATTTCCAGTTTGCCACTTGATATTTTAACACCCATTTCTCCTGTTAGTATTAACTCTTACCTTTCAAAAGACAGATTTAGCTTCCCCCCCCGCCACAACCCTAACAACAAAGTAGTGCTGTGGATCCAACCTACTTTATCCCCCTCAATGTCCTGAAAATCAGAAGAAATGCTACAGGTAATTAAAAAAAAAAAAAAAGGATCTTTGGGTAAATTACTCAGTGACTAACTCCATCTGCTTGACAAACGTTCAGATACAAGAATTTTGTGTATGGACTTGTCCTGTACATACTTTACTGTTATATACTTCCACCAAAAGAAATTGTACTTAAGAACAAATTACTCATTGTCAAGTCCAGGTTGTAATTTTCATAATATACAAGGACTGAAGACACGTGACTCACACCACCAGAAGTGTTTTAAATAACACTATATTTGGAGAGCATTATTATGCAAGTCACCTGTAGGAAGCAATTCTGCTGCAGGAATTAGTCCACAATTATAAGACTCTCTTGTTTCATCATCAAAACACCTCTTTGTATTCAAATAAACACAGCAACAAACAATAGCGATGCTACAACTCTAATTCCTTTTCCATGAAGCTGAGACACATTGATGTTCTCCTACCCAAAACCAACATGGTCAGCCCAGAACAAAGGCCTTGAAATACCGTGCCTGGCTTGTGTGGCACCACAAAGATCTAAGGACACTTCCAAGAAATCATGTACAGATCCCATTCCCAGGATCAGCGAGGAGTCTGTGAGATGAATTATCTGAACAGAAGATGTGCCTTCCTCAGAGGGCAAACCAAGGACAGTAAATCAAAACATAAACCCTTCTTCCTCTCATTTAGACTTACTTATTATCTGCTTCTGGGCAAGAAAAAGAACTGGAATTATGTTTGGGAACATACTGAAAAGCTTTTCAAAACAAAGTTACTAATGAAGTCTAAGAAAGTGTGTCTGTGTATGATTCCTATAAATTTGTCCTTGCCCCTGTGCTCCTGTAGCACCTGCACTATTGTATTAAGAGATGCCTGAGTGCATATTTTGGCATTTAATTATATTTACTATATACTGATTAACCTACTGTGAATTGGTTTCTAACCTTTCTCAGCCTTATACTGCTTGCTGTAAGCAATGAAACACCGCTGGATGCACTTTTTTCAATACAGTAAATATTAAAAGTGACACTTTACTCCCACTAAGAGGTTATTTTTAACAGATTTGCCTAAAAACACTTACCACTAAAAGAATAAAGCTCTAGGGGAAAAAAGATACACAAAAAAACTCACCCCCTGTTAAGACAAAACAATACTTGCCGTTCTCAGAGACAACTGGTGCTCATTTTCTTCATCGTCTACTTTGAACTGATACTCCTTATCTGCTTTAAGTTCACAACCTGCGAAAAGACAATTTAAGTATAAGCCTCCTGTTTTATTTAATAAGCAAGTATTTGCTAATCATTTATTTTAACCTTGCTGCTTTTCTAAACTTGCACCGAGCATTAGCGGCACTCTGGGCTCGCAGGCGGGGAACACGTGGGATGGGGAAAACCCCAGGCGAGCCCGCGGCCTGGTGCCGAGCACGCAACTCCCGCGTGGCCCGTTCCAGCCCATCCGCTGTGAGACCACTCCCGCCCAGCGTCCCCCGCGCTGTCCGGGCCGGTGCCACCTCCACAAGGGCCCGGCGGGGCGCCGGGCCTGCGGGGCAGCCCCACGCTCGGCCCCGTCGCGCACCACGTGCTCCGACCTCCGCCGCGCTGCCACGTGCTCCGCGGGCGCGCCGCGTCCTTACGGCAACGGTAGCGGAAGTACACGCGGAACAAAGCGGGAACAACGCGGGCATCAAAGGGAACGGGCCGCGCCACGTGCGGCTTCCGCACCTTACGTGCGCTTCGCTGCGGGAACTGGCCCGGCCGGACCCATCCCCCCCAACCCACCCACCATAGGGCCGCGCTCGGCCGCGCACAGGCCGCGGTCACATGCGGGGCCCTGCCGCCTCGGGCCTCGGGGAACGCTGGGGCCCGGGCGTGCTGCGGGCACGTTACCCTTGAAAGAGAAAAGGTCTGCGGGCGCTCAGGGGCCCCATGCTCTCCATATCCATTGGGCAGCTGTTCTCCATGCGGGCGGCGGGCGCAGCGGGCGAAGAATATCAGCAGCAGCGCGAGCCGACAACGCAATTTAAATGAAGCCGCATACCGCTCCGCCCCCGCGCTGATATATGGCCCGCCGAGCTTCTCGACGACGATCCCGGGAGTTCGGCCACGCCCAGCCGGCTCCCCCCCGCACCGGCCCCTGCGCCGCGCGGAGGGGGTCGCCGCGCGCCCGGGGTGGCCGTGGCCGCGGGGGACGCCGAGGGGGCGAGCCTGAGGGGCGAGCGGTGTGAGGGACGGGGGGGTCAGAGATGGGGGTCGGAGATGGAGGCCCGAGGGACGGACCGATCTGCCGAACCCTGCCGGCGTCGTTCCCGCTCCGGGCCCGGCCGCCGGAGCCTCCCCAGGGGCTGAAGGACCGAGGGGCTCCCTCGCGACACGCGGCGCAGAGCGGGGGGCGCGTCGGGAGCTGCTCGGCGGCAGCGGAGCCCTGCTGCGCGGGAACGGGCTCTTCTCGCTCCCCTGCTGCGCGTGCCTGGGCTGGGCGCTCCTGTCGGTTTGGACTGAAATAAAAACTAAACAACAGCAGCCCCATGCACTGCCTGCTGGGATGAGCTCCCATCCCCAGGTACCTGGGCCACTGGCTCAGGGACAATAATCTTTCGGGAAACCCCTTTTCAGCTAGCGTGTGATGGGAGCAAACCAGTTTTTAATGTGAATCAGCACATGGGGAAATCTGTCACAACAAATTTGAAAGTCACAGGTTATTTTATACTCGGAGCTACAAGCCCTAGAAAGACAGGTGGCCCTGGATGGACCCACCATCCACGTTCCAGGCTGTCCTGTCCAGGGGCTGGTCTGTACAAGTCAGGTCCCTTGGGTGCTAATCTCAAGATTACTTTACCTGAGCACTTACTCTTCAAAAACAAAAGTTTATAGGCTCTTGTTGCTCATCTCTTCACTTACTTGAAATGTGTAACTTGCGTTCTCTGCATCCATATTCATTAAGGAACAACATTAAATGATGTTGCAGAAAATGAGACAAACTGAAATGAAAATTAACTGATGCAGTGGTAAAATGAAACCTACCTGTCAAAGATTCCCCTTTCTCACTCTCCTACGAAGCTGATCCCTTTGCAAACAGTAAATACAGTTCCAGAGAACATACACGTTGAGCTTAGCTTTAAGTGTAAAGTCTCCTATTTGCAAAATACAATTACTTTTCCAAGTTGGAGGTTACCTGAGCCATGGTTTTACCAGGATATGATCCCCTACAATGCTGTGAATGTTACAGCACATCATGCACTGAGGATTGCCACAGGCTGACTAAAACTTGCCTGTGTGTGAAAACAAGGTACAGGAATAAATTGGAGTGCAGCTTAGCATGTGAGTGAGGACGGGCAATTTGGGCCCTGTGGGAGCCCTCTTTTAGAGTCACTGGATAATTTTGGCTGGAAGGCACCTCTGGAGGCCACCTGGTCCAGGAGCACCAATGTGGGTCACGCTTAGAGGGCTCTGTGTCTACTGCTTGTCTGGGCCAGTTTGTGCAGGGACTAACCAGCACTGGTTACAGCTGACCTGGAAATACTGACACGGGGTAGAATTTGTGGGGTTTTTCTATTTCTCTTATAATCTTCCTACCACTTCTTCTTTTTACCTAAACAGAAGGTGACACACTTGTAGCATGTGGCAAGAGTATTTAAGTAAAACCAGGAAAAACTAACAATCTTTTTTTTCTTCCCTTGCATCTTATAATAGAGATGTTGTTAAATTGCAACCTGTGCATCATTTGTATGTACAGAAATAACACCCTGATGGATTTTAAAGTCACAAAAGAGATCAGGGCGATCACTGAAGCATCCTGGGCCACCCTTCCTGGTATTTTTTCAGTCTAGATCTTCTTCAGGGGCAGCTCCCATCTCTGCTCTCTGTCACCAGTGACAGGACTGAAGGCAATGGCTGGAGCTGTGTCAGTGGAGGATTAGGTTGGATCTCAGGAAAAAGTTCTTCCCCCAGAGGGTGGTTGGGCGCTGAACAGGCTCCCCAGGGCAGTGGGCACAGCCCCAAGGCTGCCAGAGCTCCAGGAGGGTTTGGACAACACTCTCCATGTTTGGACATGGTGGGATTGTTGGGGTGTCCCGTGCAGGACCAGGAGTTGGACTAGTTGATCCTTGTGGGTCCCTTCCAGCTTAGGATATTCTGTGATTCTGTGATTTACGTCTCTTAAAGTCTGACCAGGAAACCAGAAAAGGAAAAGGGTTTATTCCATTTTCTAAACTTTGGTTTGGTTCATTTCTTATTATGTTTATGACACAATTACTGCTAAGCGTGGCCCTTAATGTAGGAAGAGTGGCAACTGTAGAGAAGATACACACAGGGATTCGTGAAGCAGCAGACAGAAAAACTAACAAGTGTGGTGGCTGGTGTCCCTGGCAGAAGAGAGGCTTCATTAGCCATCAGACATCTCAGCCTGAAGAGTCGTTCAGATGCAGATAAGACATTTGTTCGGTTTGGCTTGAGATGAGAACAAGTGAAAAATGAGAATGAGTATCAAAATTTAAACTGAAGTTATGGCATGACTCAAATACCAGACTGGAGCTGGAAGGTGAATGGTAGTAGTGAAAGGGGCTGCAGCTGTTTGCATGTACATTATTTACCTGGTGTAATACCGACAGGAGGACATGGCTGCTGGTTGAATTCACCCAAAGCTGGCTCCACAGGGCTCTGAGCAGCTCAGGAAGACAATGGCAGCTCCAGAATTCCACTCCAGTCTGTCAAAGGGGAGCAGTGCAGCCACAGCATGCCCTCCTGCATACCGAGTCACTTTTAATTCATTTACAGTCTTCCATTGCTGAGGAAATAAATGTGTGAGGAAACAAAGGACAGACACAGAGAAGCAAAACAGGGGTAGGAAGTAGGAGATATGTGCTTACTGCATCTCATTTGGCTCCATGGGGCTTTAGAAGGGCTGTCATATATCATGACATTTATTATTTCTGCCTTGTACTAGCATGAGAAGTCCATTACAATATCGATCATTTTACTCTGCTCAGCTCTGTGCTATGTAATACTCAGCATAACAGAAAGGGCTTACAAGTGATTTAGAAGGAGCTGTACAGGGAGAACTGAGGAAGAAATCGGAATCAACATGGTTTCCGTTAATGGAATTCTCTTTTTAGTAAGCTTTTACAAAACTAAGGAAATTGCATTTTGAACACAGTTACAGCCACAGCACAGTTGCAGCCAAGCAACTACAGACATAGTAAAGATTTCCTATGCTATCTTAATTTACATGCTGACATAATGAAATAATCTTCAGCTGCCCTGTCTGTGGCTGTCATGTAACTTCTTCACCAGGCTCCTCCTCCATTCACCACTCAATACTTTCTGCCCCAGTGAACTAAGGGTCAAAATCTTAAATGGCATCAAAACACTTTACCCTTCCTTGATCTCAAAAAGACCACCTGCACACTGGAAAATCCAAATAGTTCAATTTAGCCTGAAATAACTGCATATCGCCATCATCAGAGGGGGCAGCTCGAGGCAGGTGTCAGCTGTTCTCATTCACATGCCATAGAGATGCCAGCAGGAGCAATGTGCTGTCCTGGCACTGCAGTGGCAGCAGGGACTGAGCTGCCCTGGAAGGTGCAAGGCAGCCTGTGCCCTGAACACGGAGGTGCAGCACAAATGAGAGCTGCACTGCCTGCTGGGGGCTGCTTTGAGAGCATTTGTCCATGGGTAATTTCCCTCCACTTCTAGGTCAGTGTGCAGACAGCTCAGGACAGGGAGCTGTGATGGAGGGACCACCCTTACCAGGTTGTCTTCTTTCTTACATGGAGTCTGCTTTTTACTGCTGATCCTGACAGAGGTGGCACTAGAAGTTTTCTTCATCATCTGTCTTACTGTCTGTTCCATGCCCAGCTTTGCCTGTAGCACTTTATTTATGCAGGCCAGCATGAAGGGCTGCATCAGAAGGTCCTTCAGCACCAAAGCAAGCCACATCCTGTAAGGAGAGCCCAGGGAGGCTGGTGACCAGCCCCTGTGCTTTTGGCAGCAAGTGCTGGTGCTGCTCCATCCCTTCTATGTTCTTCCATGATAGATTTCAAGGAATCTTTCTCCTGTTGGGGCCCAGTTTCAGTCATCCAACCCTAAAAGGGAGGAATGACAGATGAGCTAGGATGTTCTCAGGAAAGTACTCAGGTATCACAGTGATGATAAGAGGTAAAGTTACATGATAAATTACACCAGGTGTTACCGGCACAGCAGTAAAACCTGAGATAGCCTGAAATGTCTCCTTTTTTAATTCTTTTTTTTTTTTCTTTAAATGCCCTAAAAGTCATACCAATGGACACAGGATCTAAACATTTAGTAGGAATGAGCAAGCCTTGAGTATGGGATAATTAGTTTTAATTTAGAATGAATATGACATGTACATGAATATAGGTCCCTTGACAAAAAGACATCAGAATTGTACACATGGGAGTTTTTTTTTCCGTGCAGTTGAGTCCAGAGATGGCTCTGCTCCTGCCAAGATGGATGGTCCTAGCCTGGATGTCAGCCAACTGTTTGCAACAGTAAGCAGTAAAAGTTGGATTTTTGCAATGACTTGGATCAACAGGTCATAGGGACCACGTTCCATATGAGGGCCAGGGCTCTGAGTGTCACAGGAGCTAAATGAGTACCTTGGTTGGCATGGCCGTGCTTTGGGAGGGAGGGAGGAAAGAAGACAGGATGTAAGAAAAATGCTTCTTCCATGGAGTTACATGATGCAGGGCTGAGCTGTCTCTACTTGCCTGCCTGAATGCTGGACATGTGTTCAAGCCACAGCTTTAAAGAAAAGAGAGGGAAACTGTGTACCAGATGCAAGTTAAGGGAAAATAGTATCCTGAACATTTTCACCAGCCCTTGCCAATATTCAGGACAGTCCTTACCAAATTAGTGTCTCTGGTCCTTAAACAAGACATAAACAGCAGAAAAACTGAATTCTACCAACTTCTATATACTGTGCTCATACACTGCTTTGCGGCAACATTTTATATCAATGTGGTAGGTTGACCCTATCTGGGCACCCGGTGCCCACCAAAACCACTCAGTCACTGCCCTCCTCAGCTGCACAGGAGAGAGAAAATACCCCAAAAGGCTCATGGGTCGAGATAAGGGCAGGGGGAGATCACTCGCTAGTTATGTCACAAGGAAAATGGACCTGACTTGGGGGAAATTAATTCAATTTATTACCAATCAAATCGGGGTAGAGTAACAAGGAAGAAACCCAAATCTTAAAACACCTCTGCCCCCCCTTCTCTTCTTCCTAGGCTTAACTTTACTCATGATTTCTCTCTCTTCTCAGCCCCAACAGTGCAAAGGGACAGAGAATTGGGTCTGTGGTCTGTTCATCACACCTTGTCTCTGCCACTCCTTCCCCCTCAAGGATAGGACTTCTCACACTCTTCCCTGCTCCAGTGTGGGGTCCCTCCCACGGGAGACAGTTCTCCATGAACTTCTCCAGTGTGAATCCTTCCCATGGGCTGCAGTCCTTCAGGAACAGGCTGATCCATTGTGGGTCCCCTCACAGGGCCACAGGTCCCACCAGCAAATCTGCTCCAGCCTGGGTTCCTCTCACCACAAGTCCTGCCAGGAGCCAGCTCCAGCATGGGCTCCTCTCTCTGTTGAAAGAATCTTAGATGATGCAGGACATATACTGCATCGGGCCTGCTTGCACAATCCGGCCTGCGTGCCCGACAGCAGGGACCTGTGTCCTTGAGCAGCAGATATCAGAAAGCTGCATAGAGGAAAACAAGGAAGGAGGATGCTATCCAGAGTGTGAGAAACCAGAAGATGAAAATGTGCCTTGGCTAGTAGAGCCAATGAAGTTATAGATATAGTGTGTGAAAGTGAATGTAACCAATAGAAAGTTAGAATAGAGAGTGTGAACCCTGTAGGACCCTTGATAATGTGTGTATTTTTGGAATAAAGTTAGAGCATTGACTGTACCTCTATGAGGATGTGTCTCTGACTCTCGAGCTTGTTTTTGCATCTTCTCGTTTTATCTGGCGCCCGGAAAGGTGATAAAAAGCACGAAACGGTAGAAGAATGCGGATAGCCGATTGATCTCCTTGCGGTGAGACGCGGTCGGAGACGTGAGAGGCTGGATGGAGCTGGACAGAGGAGTTTCGGTCATGGGCCAGTCGGCGCGAACCGAGGTAGGAAGGATCGCTACCTTCCCCCTGTCATTTGCTGCAAGCATGGAATCGGAGTTTGCTGCAGCTAAAAAGCTGCTGTTAGCTATCCTTGCTAAGCAAGGTGAAACAGTAGCTGAGAAGGTATTTGACAAGCTTATTGCTTGGACCTGTGAAAACGGTTTCTTTAAAGTGCCCCCTCTCCTTTTCGCCTCTGAGGAATGGCGGGGTTTGGGAGATAGACTTTGGGACTTGATTACCCTCGCTGCTACTACGAAACTTCTCGGCCGTGCGGTCATCCTGCTGAAGGGGGAGTGTGTCGTGGTCTGGCACACACTGCCCGGCCCGAGCCGTGTGACTGCGAACCGTGCAGAGTCGTGCTGCAGACGAACACCAGAGAGGCGCTGTGGCCGGAGAACCCTCACGGCGTAGCAGAGCAGGGCGAGGCAGCACCGCGGGGGTAAAGAGCAGCACCCGAGAGCCGGCGGGAGAGCAGCCCGGCAGTAGCGGTGCAAGAAAAAAACCAGGAGCGGCCCCAGAGGGAAACTGGGATGGAGCAACCCCGGAAAAGTATCACTTCTTGTTGAGAAGGGGAGCAGGCTGGAAGGCTGCTTCCCCGTGTTTCTGTTAACCCTCGTGTTGACTCTGTTGTCTGTCCGGTGTGTCGCTGTGGGCTCACGGTGTTGCTAACCATGCCGTGCTAGTGTGTGTGTGTTGCGGGATGTGCGTGTGTGTGGAGAAGCGACCATGGGTTTGTTAGTAACTGTTAAAACCCAGGGATGAGGGTCCGGGAGGTGTCTCGGTGGCACAGGAGCATAGGAATTTCCCTTTGAGATTATTCAGACTGCCGCCGGTGCCGGGGCTGCAGCAGCGAGAACAGACACTGAACAACTTCAGCCGGTTCTCTGTCCCTTCTCCCCCGCGAGGGTAGGGGGGAGAGCGAGCGGGAACAGCAGCAGAGGCTGCAGTGAGAGAAAAAACCAAGTGGTCGAGAAAAGAAAGCAAAATCTCTCTCTTTAGTCCTTCTACTCACTTGTAGATAACTTAAACCCAAACACTTGCGTTTACCTGCAAGCTAGTATGCAGACAGTTTTAGGGAGTTTTTTCCGGGAAATAAGTATTTGTACGAAAATCTTAGTAAAATGCCTTATTCTTAGCTGTATTTTACCCCTATAAAACCCTTCTGAAAAAATATCGTATTCAAAAAAAAAAAAAAAAAGGGGGGTGTAGAACCCTCCTGCTTTATAGAGGCTGCAACGTTGCAATCTTCTGATTGAGGAAAGAAATATTTTTGCCTTACAGTTTGTGGGAGGGAGGGCAAAAAATCTAAAAAACCTCTCCTGTCTCGCTTTGAATCTCCCTGCCTACAGGATAGGGGGAGGAGAAGCGAAACACTGCAAACTGAAACCTGAGTCACATACCACAGTAGAGATTTAAAGAAAAAACAAGCAAACAAAAAAAAGTTAGAAAGAATATTAAAATTGCTTTAGAGATATCTTCAGTGAAGTTACTTCATAATATCCAAACTGGAAAAACTTTAAAAGAATGGATTGCTAGTATAGTTTGAATAATACTGTCAAATTGCCAGACAATACTATAGTTATTGATATTATATTTCTATTGTCTCTCATGGACGTTGATATTGTTTGCATATGCTTTATCCCAGGAGTTTTATAGCAAGTGGCAAGAATTGTTTAAAATCTCTCTCTCCTCTCTGACTGCTGCAACATATAAAAGAAATCTTTTAATTTACAACTCCACACAAGATTATAAATAACAATGCATGAAGTGCTGAGCCTCATAGAAAAAGAGCCCTGTGTTAGAAGAAGTGACTAGTTTGCAAAGCTGTAAATGAAAGGCTGATTTTTTTTTTTTGGACCTCCCTCTTCTTTTCCCCCCATAGGCCCTAGCTCGCATCATGCCCACAATCTTTCGATAGACTGCTAACTTCATAGCATGATGGTTTCTGTTGTTTGAATGCTTTGTCTAACTTGTGCATTCCTTTACTGCATGCCTTAGTTGAGTGACTTTTGATCATGTCTTGGATATTTTTCTTTATGCTCTTAATGCTCTTGGGTTTTTCACAGCACACAGGCTTTGACCATTTAACACAAGCAGTGACAGTGCCTGGTGCCAGATTGTATTGCACCACCTGCTTTGTCCTACATGATTCTCTACAACCTTTTATTAGTAACTGACAGCCAACCACTTCATACTATAAAACCTATATTCCTCTCGTACGGTCAAGTTACAAAAATTCTGAAATTTGAAATTCTTTTGTGAAAATTGTTTAATAGTCTAGGCTCTATTTTGCAGAAATTCCACAGATTTATTCTATAATCCGAACCCGTGAGATTAAACACTCCTGTTCATCTATTCCAACTTGGAGATTACATCTACATTCAACAGTAGGATGCTGACCCCCTGTATGCTGACTGCAAAGAGGTTATGATTACCTGCAACCACGGCATAGCATGCAAGTGACCCTGGCTGACCCAATGAAACAGGAACAGCTAGAGCCTATTCTGATCTCTTCACTAAAGATGGATATGGTAACAAAGATATTATTGTCTACCCTTTTACTATTAGTCCTTTGTTGTAGATATTCTATGTTGTTTTCCTTGTTTTTCATTAATATGCTGCTTAACTTGTTCAACAATGGCATGGTCCAACCACAGACCATGCGGTGGGAAGGTATTTGTGCTTAATTGGATGATGCAAGTGCTGATAGACGGGAACTTCGTCCCTGAAACAACCATCTTGTATAACTTGAGATTAATTGCTATTTTGCTATTAGTTGACAATTCTCAAAAAACATTTTGACAGAAACAGTGAAAAAAAAGATGATTTTAAGACAGACCCCTGAGATACAGCATGCTTCAGGCAAATCATATAAAGACCTGTCCTTACACGGGACACTAAGCTCAAAGTCAACAAAGCTAAGCTTTTAATTTATGCAACAAATAACCTAACAGTTTAATTTCAGTACAAAAAAAAAAAAGGGGGGGGAGTGAGGAAAGATAAGTTCATGAAATGGTCTTGCTGACTGTTACTTGAGGTTGCTTGCCTAAATAGCCAGAATTGTTTTAAACATGGTGGAGAAGTGGAGCTTTTGAAGTTTTTGTAGTGACTATTGACAAGTTCTCTTTGAAGTCCAAAAGCCCATTTGCATAGAGAAGTGTGTGTTTTGCTTTAAAAATATGAGTATATATTTATCTTTAAATTATAAGAATGTTTGTATGTATTTGGGTTTTGAATTGAATGTGAAGCAGAAATATGTTTATGTTTTCCAAGTTATACTTCCATAAAAACAAGAAATGCATAATTAGATCTTACTCAGATGAGGACAAAACACAAGAATGATAATTTCTCAGTTCACAAACAGAAAACACAGTAAAATACAACTCAAAAGTTTGTTGTGTGAGAGCATGAAGTGATGGCCATCATGCATGAAAGTTGTGTGAATGTATGTATGTGAATGTATGAATATATGATCATTAATATATTCTGGTTTTGCTCACAAATGCGTAAACCATATTACCTCGCATAAGCACCTATGGATAAAGTGTGGGAGACACATAACCCTGAGTTAAATGAAGTTTCATTTGCAAAATAAAAGTTTTCAAGAACCACATGGAACAAAGAGTTGAACCAAGCAAAAGACCATCAGTCAGGCCTGGACTGTGCAAAAGAAAAAGGGGGAATTGTTGAAAGAATCTTAGATGATGCAGGACATATACTGCATCGGGCCTGCTTGCACAATCCGGCCTGCGTGCCCGACAGCAGGGACCTGTGTCCTTGAGCAGCAGATATCAGAAAGCTGCATAGAGGAAAACAAGGAAGGAGGATGCTATCCAGAGTGTGAGAAACCAGAAGATGAAAATGTGCCTTGGCTAGTAGAGCCAATGAAGTTATAGATATAGTGTGTGAAAGTGAATGTAACCAATAGAAAGTTAGAATAGAGTGTGTGAACCCTGTAGGACCCTTGATAATGTGTGTATTTTTGGAATAAAGTTAGAGCATTGACTGTACCTCTATGAGGATGTGTCTCTGACTCTCGAGCTCGTTTTTGCATCTTCTCATTTTATCTCTCCAGAGGGCCACAGGTCCTGCTCCAGCGTGGGCTTCCCATGGGGTCACAGCCTCCTTCTGGCATCCCCTGCTCCAACGTGGGCTCCTCCTCAGGCTGCAGGGGGGTCTCTGCACCCCCGGGGCCTCCATGGGCTCAGGGGCACAGCTGCCCCACCGTGGGCTGCACCAGGGGCTGCAGGGGAACCTCCATCCCGGGGCCTGGAGCGCCTCCTGCCCCACTGACCTTGGTGTCTGCAGAGCTGTTGCTCTCACACAGTCTCGCTTCTCTCCCTGGTTGAAGTTGCTGTTGTCCAGGTTGGGTTTCCCCCATCTTAAATAAGTTATCCCCAAGGTTCTACCACTGCACAACTGGGTGGGCTGCTGGGCTTGACCTTGGCTGGTGGCAGTCCATCCTGGTGCTGGTGGCATTGGCTCTGCCAGACATGGGGGAAGCTTCTGGCAGTAGCTTTCCCTGCAGCCCCACCCCTACCAAAACCTTGCCATGCGAACTTATCTGCGCTTCCACGTGCCATTTCCTCACCAGGATACGTGACTCCAGGGCATGTCTTACACACAGATTGCTTCTCCATCTGCTTTGTTTTCTGGGATCTTTTTCCTGGAAAAAACTCTCGTGTTTTAGGAATGGTATACCCTAATTTAGTACTCCCACTAAAACCACGTACCACGCCTCCCTCCCCTGCAGCAGGATGGAGAGAATTGGAGGCACAAAAGGCAAGGATCACTGGTTGAGATAAGAACAATTCACTGGAAACAGCAATGAAATAAGAAAATGAACAATAACAGTAACAATACTAATGACAGAGGGTACAAGACAACAAACGGTTCACATGAACCTCACCTCCCCCACACAATAGACAATTCCCAATTGCTCCCTCTGCCACATTTCCTCGAATGGAAGAAACCCCTTCTCCTCGGAAGAGACTCCCTTCCACCCACCCCTGGCAATGAGATGAGGTGGTATAGAATAACCTCCCTCCCATGTCCTGGTGTCCTGGCCATGCCCCCTCCTGGCTACTGTAAAATTAACCTTGTCCTGGCTGGAACCAGGACTTTATCCATCCCTAATTCAATACCATCTACAGCATGCCCTGATTACACCTTCCTACTATATACATATGTACACAGATATCACCTCCATAGTCAATGACGATCCCTCCAAGGTGTTTGTTGAGTTACTTTAGTTCATGACAGTGGGTTTTGTCTGTCCTAGATGTCTTCCAGGGCAGGAGTGCCAATGTGGTGTCAGCTGGTTACGAGCTGCATCACGAGCTGGAGCTGGAGCAGTCCATACTCATTGTCCGTGGTTGCTATGGCATACAGTGGCAGAGGCATTCAGCAACCAATATTATACAATTCAACATTACAGACTGATATCACCTAAAAATCAAATCCTCTTGAGGTCCACATTGTGTTTCTCTATCCCTCTGCATCACCCACCAAGTGCACCCCGGTCCTTGAGCAAAAACAATCCCATGGACAGGTTTGCCTTTGCTTGAGGCAGGACTAATCCAAACTGTCATCCCTAACACATTCCTTATATGCAGCACAGGGTCTTTATCCCTTTCTACGGTACCTGGAGGTTTTGACTGGGCAGGGCCAGCTCAATTGGTGGAGCCCTGGGTGTGAACTGACCAGGTGGCCTTTGCTAAATGTAGATCCCAATGTTTGAAGGTCCCACTCCCCATTGCTTTCCATGGGGTTTTTAATAGTTCATTGTACCATTCAACTTTCCCAGAGGCTGGTGCATGACAGGGAATGTGGTCCACCCATTTCATCCCAAGCTTTCTAGTCCAGGTGTATATGAGCCTATTTTTGAAATGAGTCCCATTGTGCCACTCAGTTCTTTCTGGGGGGCCATGTCTCCACAGAACTTCCTTTTCCAGGCCCAGAATGGTGTTCCAGGCAGTGCTATGAGGCACAGGGTAGAAATCTCCAGCCATCCAGGAGTTGTTTTCACCATTGTCAGTACAGAGCACTTGCCTTGGTGTGTTTGGGGAGTGTGATGTGATTGATCTGCCAGACCTCCCAACATTTATATCCCGTTGTCCCCCACACCACAGGGGCTTTACCTGCTTGGCTGCTTGATCACAGCACATACTTCACAGTTATGGGTAACCTGGGAGATGGTGTCCATGGTTAAGTCCACCCCTCGATCACGAGCCCATCTATATTGGGCATCTCCTCCCGGAGGATCTGAGGTGTCGTGGGCCCACTGAGGCAGAAATAATTCACCCTTGTATTGCCAGTCCAGATCCACCCGAGACACTTTAATTTTGGCAGCTCAATCCACCTGTTTATTGTTGCGATGCTCAGTAGCTCAACTCTTGGGTACCTGTGCATCTACATGACGGACTTTTACAGCAACTTCTCTACCCAGGCAGTGATATCTTGCCACAATTCAGCAGCCCAGACAGGTTTCCCTCTGCACTGCCAATTGGCCTCTTTCCATTGGTCCATCCACCCCCATGGAGCGTTTGCCACCATCCACGAGTCAGTGCAGAGGTTGAGCACTGGTCATTTCTCTCATTCAGAGATATCTAAAGCCAGCTGGATGGCCTTCAGCTCTGCAACCTGCTTGATCCACCTTGTTCCTCAATAGCTTCTGTGAGTCACCATGTAGGACCCCATACGGCAGTTTTCCGGTGTCCACGTGCCCCTACAATACAGCGGGAACCGTCAGTGAAGAAAGCATGTCACCTTTTATTTCCTGGTGGTTGATTATATGATGGGGCCTCCTCAGCACATGTCACCTTTCCCTCCTCCAATGATGATGATAGTCCAAAATTTTCACCTTCAGGTCAATTTGTGATGATCTCCAAGATGCCTGGGCAATTGGCGTTTCCTGTCCAAGCTCACCGTGTGATCAGAGTGATCCACGTGGCATCAGCGGCACGATGTGTGGAAGGGGTTTTCCCTTTGAACATTTAGCCCAGCACTGGTGGTTGGGGTGCCAGAAGGAGCTGTGCTTCAGTGCCAAGCATTTCTGAAGGGGCTCAAACTCCCTCATAAGTTTCCAGGCTCTCCTTTTCATTTGGGGTGTAACAGGCCTTGGATCCTTTGTATCCCTGGCTCCAGAACCCCAGGGGTCATCCTTGAGTGTCCCCAAGTACTTTTTGCGAGAGATTGCAGGAAGGACCATTCTCCCCCGCTGCAGTGTAGAGCACATTCTTCGCATCCTGTCCTGTAATGACTGACTGACCCAAGGGCTGCTGTGTGAGCAACCTCCTGTTTGATTCGTTCAAAAGCTTGTTGTTGTTCAAGACTCCACTTAAAATTATTCTTCTTCCAAGTTACAAGATAGAGAGGGCTGACAATCTGACCGTACTCTGGAGCGTACATCTTCCAAAAACCCACAGGGCCCGGGAAAGCCTGTGTTTCCTTCCTGCTGGTCACTGGGGACACAGCTGGTATTTTGTTGACTACATCCATTGGGATCTGATGATGTCCATCTTGCCATTTTACTGCTAAAAACTGAATTTCCTGGGCAAGTCCCTTGACCTTACTTTGCTTTATAGCAAAATCAGCCTTCAGGAGGATCTGGATTATCTTCTCCCCTTTCTCAAAAACTGCCTCTGCTATGTTGCCCCACATGATGATGTCATCAATGTATTCCAAGTGTCCGGAAAAAACTGCACCGTTTCCAGTGCAGTTCTGGATCAGTCCGTGGCAAATGGTGGGGCTGTGTTTCCAGCCCTGGGGCAGTTGGTTCCAGGTGTACTGCACACCCCTCCAAGTAAAAATAAACTGTGGCCTGCATTCTACTGCCAAAGGAATGGAGAAGAACCCATCAGCAATGTCAACAGTGGCACCACTGGGCTGCCTTGGACTCCAGCTCATACTGAAGCTCCAGCATGTCCAGGACAGCGGTGCTCAGCGGTGGTGTGACTTCATTCAGGCCATGATAGTCCACTGTCAGTCTCCACTGGACTTACACACTGGCCATACAGGACTGTTAAAGGGGGAGCGAGTCTTGCTGACCACTCCCTGACTCTCCAGTTCACGGATCATGTCCTGGCTGGGGGTCACTGAGTCCCAGTTCATGCGGTGCTGCCGACGTTGCACTGCTGTGGTAGCAATTGGTAACTGTTGTTCTTCAACCCTCAGCAGTCCCACAGCAGAGCGGTCCTCTCAGAGACAAAGCAAGGTATACAACTGTCCAATTTCCTCTGTCTCCACAGCAGCTATCCCAAAAGCCCAGCAATGCCCTTTTGGGTCCTTGAGACACCCCCCCCAAGGTAATCTATGCCAAGGATAGGTGGGACCTCTGGGCCAGTCACAAGGGGGTGTTTTTTCCATTCATTCCCAGTCAGGCTCACTTCAGCTTCCAGTACAGTCAGCTGTTGGGATCCCCCTGTCACCCCAGAAATAGAGATGAATTCTGCCCCCACATATCTTGGTGACATGAAGGCACACTGTGCACCAGTGTCAACTAAAGCTTTGTGCTCTTGTGGGTTGGATGTGCCATCAGATCCACACAGTCCAGTAGATCCTATTGTCCCTTTTCTCCATCTGACTGGAAGCAGGGCCCCTCTAGCTCTGGTCATAGTACTCGTTGCTTGCTTCTTGTAAACATAAAATCATAGAATCACAGAATAAGCTGAGTTGGAAGGGATCCATCAGGATCATTGAGTCCAACTCCAGGCCCTGCACAGGACAACCCAGGAGTCCCACCATGTGCCTGAGAGCATTGTCCAAACACTTCTTGAGCTCTGTCAGGCTGGAGGCTGTGACCACTGCCCTGGGGAGCCTGTTCAGTGCCCAACCACCCTTTGGGTGAACTGGAGATCCCTTCAAGAGGATTGGAAGTAACATCAGCCACCCTGTTCTATCTGAGGACTTGCCCACTGGAAACTCTAGCAGCATTTACCCTTGAAGAATTTTCCGTGGTGGTTGTTCTTCCTCTCAGTGCACGTACCCGAGTTGCTGGGGCAGAGGTGGGTTTTCCATCCCACTTCCTCATGCCCTCTCCATGGTCAGGCAGGCAAAACCACAGGTTACCTTGTGGTGTGTCCCCTCTCTCTCAAGCAGGGGGGTGCTTGCTCCCCATAGCAGACTCTGATCTGTACTGGCAGGACATGGGACACTTCTTCCTGCCGCCTCCAACTGGAGGCACAAAAAACAAAGATCGCGGGCTGAGATAAGAACAATTTACTGGCAACAGCAATTTGAGATAAGAAAAGGAACAGTAACAGGAACAATGCTAATGACAGAGGGTACAGGAAAGAAATGATTCACACAAACCCTCCCTCAGCCCCCAAAATACCGAATACCAGACCATTCCTTCCACCACCTTTTTGCAAGTGAAGGGAACTCCTTCTCCTTCCTCTGCCCCTGGCAATGATGTGAGGTGGTATAGAATACTCTCAGGGTCCTGGCCATGCCCTTTCCCAGCTACTGCAAAAATTAACCCTGTCCTGACCAGAACGAGGAGAAATGGCAAGATACTTTTAAACTTTCTGTGCCTTGCTTCTGTCCCAAAAGTGAGGCCGCCTCCTGGTACAAGGAGCACTAAAAGTTTGGAGTTGGTGGGTCTGAAGTGTCTGAGGAAGGAGGCTGGCAGTGAAGAGCTCCACGAGCCATGTGTCTGTAAACCTGGCAAGGCAGACTACACCTGACATACCACGCTCCAGTGATGCCAGATGCCCTTGTCCCATGAGCTACAGTGCCTCCCACTGGAGTATCATTTGCTGCTGTGGACTGCTACTATACCTGCTGCCAGCCTAAAGCACTTTTCTGCTTGTTAAACCCCATGAACTCAATTCCAAAATGTTGCTCTGCATTGCTGCCAAGGTGTATGAGCTCTGCTGACCACCCACAGGCAGCCAAGGCCATGGAGATGGGAGAGAACACCTGGTACTCCAATGCAAAGTAGCCTGTTCTGGTGGTCATATTTCACATCTACTCCTTGTGCAGCACAGACTTTGAAATATTCTCCCTGTGCCCCATGGTTCCGGCAGGCTCTGGAAGGGCAGACCTAAGGCCATGGAGTGGGGCACAGCACAGTTTTGTCCAGTTTCTGATTTTCCTGTGTTTGTTACACTCCATTTCAACAGCTTCGCTGTCAGAGCGAGGCAGGTCCATTTGATGTTTGGGTAACATGAAAGATGCTGTTAGTCAACCATAATTTTGGGCAGATGCTCTGGGTGCAAGTTCAGGAGAGAGGTTCAGCACTGCCGGTTCCCATTTCAAGATCAACAGCACCATCTAGTGAATCCTCCTGCGTATCTCTCTGCCTTATCTCTCTTTTCATCCATCCCCCAGGTCTCCCAGATGAAATTTGTCTGTCTGTGCCTATCTACTACACCTTTCCTGCTAGAGGGTTGTTTACTAGAAGGTCTTGCATGGTGGAGCCTGATAATACAGATGTTAGGAGAGTCAAAAGTATGGCCAACATTTCTGATCTCTCAGCATTTAGCACAGGCAGACAGGCAGCTCCACATCTCCAATGTGCCCTTCTGTTCTTCTTCCCATCACCCACCCACTGCAAAACAACCCCCAAAAATAAAAATCTGCAGGATCTGCACACAAACCTGGAGAGGTTGATGTGTTGTTATCATCCAAGTTCCTGCACTGCTGCATTTCACCCTCTCCACAAAAGCCTCCAGGGCCTCCATGCCAGATATAAAGACAGAAGGACATTATGTTGATGGCAGTATCATTTTGTGCCTCTTCTTTTCCCACCCAGGACAATGTGCAAATTCACTACTGCATTGTCTCAGTCCCTTGACTCTTCATTAGGGCATCTTGCAGGCTGAGGATGCTGCAGGGAAGGGAACAAAAGGACCTCATGTTTGTGATGACCTGTGATAAGGAGTTCTGATGCATCAAGCAGCTTTTTTGTCATCAAGGTCATGGCCAGGAAAACCATACTGTGTGGGATACATGTGGCAAGCTCTTACATTCCTATTTGCTCATTAGACTAAAACAGCTCCCTGTTCCCAGCTTGTGCTAGAGGGCACTCCTGCAAACCAGGAATCTGGAGCCATGTGGTTGCACACACGGATCTGTGTCAGAGCTCTCAAGTTTGCAGGTACAAGCCTAGGAAAGGTCTTTCAAATCCACTTCCAAATAATGAAAAAGAACATGATGTAATGTTTAAAGCCATACCTGTAAACAAATTTATTTCCTGGACTTTCCTGAGCTTGTCTGATGTAAGCAACAGTATTAAACTGTTCTGCAGGCTGGGTTACATGTGTCTAGCTGAGGCAGCAGGATGGGGCTTTATCAGCGCAGCAGCATCCCAGGGTGGGTAACTGACTCCGGCACAAAAACACCCACGGATCACCTTATATGCTTATATATAAACATATATGTATTTATAAATATATGCTCATAGGCTCCAGCAGGCTTTTAGACAAAGATATTCACTGAACAAATGAATATCACATTTTCAAACTACAGTTGTGAAAATTTTACAGATGAAACAATGAGCTCTAGTAGGACCTCTGATCATAAGTGTGACTTCAGAGATGTAATACACCAGCTCTGTGATCTGTATGAAGCGCTGCAAAGGTTAAAAATCAGATTGAATGGGAAAAAAATCAGGAATCATTGGGAGAAAATATCATTAGGTCAGTGTATGAGTGGAGGGTACAACCACATCTTGACTACTATAGGTAGCAATCATCGTGTTGTGAAAAAAAAAAGACAAAGGGCTATTCAATAACAAGAAGCACGGAGAACAGGAAACAACTATCTGCTGTCTCCCCTCATACAAGAAATAAAGGAGATAAAATGAAACTTGTAGGCAGCAGATTAAATATATATATATAAAAAAAGGCAGATCCTCACCCAACATGTAGCACAGCTGTGGAACTCACTGTCGCAGGATGCTGGGGACATCAGAACTTCATGTGCATCAGACACGCTCATGGGAAAAGAAAAGGTGGTCAAGGGAGAGTAGGCAAAAGACACTGTTCTATGACTCAATAAATCCTTGAACTGGTTGGGAAGGTATTCTGGGGAAAATATCACTGTAATTGTAATCTGCTCTCATACATTTCTCCCAGGCACAGTTGTCAGACCCTGGGCTGGCTGAGGAGGATCTGAACAGGGAGGAGGTGAGGACTCCTCTACCCAGAGTCAGCACCAGATGTTCCGAGCAGACCTGCAGCTCAAGAGCCCTTTGACCTTCCCCAGTGTGGACCACAGTGCTGGGTACAAGACCCAGATCCAGAAGAGAGTTCACTTTTGAGGCTGGTCACACACAGCAGAGATTTATGAGATTTGGGCCAGCCATTTCAATCCAGGTGCAGCCAGGTCTGACAATCCCACAGTGGAAGGCTGTTCAGTGATGACAGGGGCTCCTACGTGCTTGTACTATCACCTGCATTGGAAACCTACTTCAGATGAAGTCTCTGTTGCACTGCTGGTGGTAATTTGCAGCATGTCAAGACAAAAAGATGACAAAATATTCACACTATCATATCGATGCTTGCCTCATGGCTATATCCTATAGCGGGGAAAACTAATCCCTGGAGCACTTACATCCAATGGCAAGGTTACCCACTGCACACGGATGACAAAAAGGGAAAACACACGGACCCCCCGTGTTTAATTCTCTGCATTTGCCATACCAGTTGTGAACCCTGTGAACCCTGGTCACGAATGGTGCATATCTGTGTGATGCAGGCTTTTAAAAAGCAAGTGGTAAGTTTACCAGTGATTGATGTTAGCTCTCAAAATGACATACAACTTCCTTTCAAGACAGAGGATTTCCAGCTTCCTCAAGAAGAAATTCTTTAAATTTCATCTAAAATTTGGAGGCTGAGAGCTGACAGCAACCTTAAGAGTTCCTCTCTCTTATACTGCTTCCACGTGCTGTGACTGTGTCACACTCACCTGCAGAATGGTTCATCACTCTTGTAAATTCTTGTCTAGTAAATACACCTGGCACATGGCAGGGACACCTCCTGTGAACAAGTGGCAGGAGAACAAGTGGCACGTGTCTGTGCTGGGGCTGAGCAGGAAACCAGGTGTATCAGCTCCTCAAGGTCCATGAGGTCCCTCCATGCACTATCATGGTCATCGTGGTGTCCACCAACACGTTGTATCAGACATAATCTAAACAGGCAGCTGCAAACCCACCATGTATATGATGGCCATAGGGGAGCAAGAGTCGACTGAAGGGGTTTCAGACACCCACTTGCTAGACTTGGCATACCTTATTGCCGTCTGCTGCCAGCATCCAAGGTCCCTGCAGAGCCATGGTACCTCCACTCGTGCTCCCAGTACCATCCCAGAGCATGCCTGCTCCTCCTCATGTGCTGAAGGGTGCGTAGCCTCTGCTCCACAGAGGCTTCTCTAGTCTTGTTTTACAGGATATAACATTATTGTAGAGTTATGTTTCCAAAACTAATAGACCTTTAAAAAAAAAGTCACTTCATGTAATGAAAAACAGATCAGATTCTCAGCTGATATAGTGTCATTAGTCAGTGTGAGAACATCATCCTCCAGGTATGTTAAACCCACTGGAGGTAGAGCAAGGATGATTTTGGCCCACTTTAGTCTTGTTAATACATTGAAATACAGGGATCAGTTCTGCAGCCACGTTCAGCTCCTGCCTCCAGTGGCAGCACTGAGAGAGAGCAGTGTCACAGTTGGGACAGCCTGCTGCTCTCACATCACTAAGGCCCCAGGCTCCAACCTTTTTTCCCACCAGTGGCAACACGAAACCATTTTCATCACAGTTTTGGGCTCTGAACTCACCATCCAGATCAGCAGGACACTTTGTTAACTAATGCAAAGTGTGGGAGTTCTCAGGGGCTCGAGCCAAGGTCATGTCCATGTGTTTGCAGGCTGGGACTCGCATTTGGGTCTGATGGCCCTTCCTGGGGTCTGACGGCCCCTTTTGGGGAACATGAAGAAACAGAGAGAAAAAACCGCCGCGTCGGGACCAAGAGGCCCGGTCAGGGAAGAGGCGTGAGCGGTGCGTTGGAGCTGTCTGGGCACCAGAGGGAGCTCTGGAATTACAGATGTCGAAGGGAAAACATCCAAAATTGGGGCCGGGATGCGCTCGAGGATGGCAGGAGTGGGGATTGCACTGTAAACTGAGAACTCAAGCTGTATACCCCCACGTAAGGGTGTTTACAAAATACTGAACCCTGTATTAGAGAAACAGAATATTTTGCTAACAAAACATTGTTGAAATCTTGAACTCAGGTTAAGCCCTTGAAGTGTTTAGGTTTTGGTTTAATTTACCTTGTTTTTATGAAGGTGTAATTTAGCAGCAACCATGCTGAAGTCAGGACTATTGAATCAGCATTTAATCTGGCCTTTTGGGTATCTTAAGCTGTTACAGATGATTTTTCTTTTCTGCAAAAACACAAACTTCACAGTGCCATCTTGGGAAGCTATGGAAATACAGATACCTAAATCAGGCAGGGAGCACCAGGAAATTCCTTTGGGTGAAATCCCTGTGCTCTCCAAGCAGCCTCAAACAAATAAATGGCCACGACTGCAGGGACTGTGGCAGCTGGACCTTCACTGGTGATCTTCCTGTAAGAAAGCAAAAGCAAATACACGCAGGACCAGATGAGCTCTCCAAAGCCTCTGCTTCCAGCCCTGGAAACACTTCCTGGAGCACACTGCATTGCTACCCTTGGCTCTGCCAGCAGATTGCTCTTCCGTCATTATGAGCACAGTGTCTCATAATGTCACCAGTGTTAGCATTTAAGATGATTTTCTGCTTGCACTCCAACAACATAACCATATAACAGCAAACCCAGAAAGGATGAGGTTTGGGTAACAAATGCAGAAAGGATCAAATCTACAGCAAAGTGCAGGGCTGCACAGTGCATTTGGGTGAGCCCTGGAGTGGGTTGAATCCTTCAGGTTTCCTAGAGAAGGGAATCCTGAAGCTGGAGGGATCTTTGTAAGTCATTCCAAGGATCCCAACTCAATAACAGAGACATGGATAATAGCATTTGAACACTATCTGCTCCAATTCAATTGTATTGATTTATTGCCTGTCCAATGAAGCCATCAAGTGTACAAAATGGTTAATCTTTTTTTTTCTGCTGCCTGTTCAGAGGAGTGAAGTTGTATACACAAATCCATGCAAGGAGGGTGGCAGGGGGGATACACTGACTTTTTTCAAGGCAAATGCTGGTTCGTGCCTGTGCAAATCTGATCTCATTTTATCACAAGGCAAAGGAAGAACACAAGCCCTTTCCACTCCAGGCTCCCACTGGAAAGCTGCTCCACCTGAGCGGTTTGAACTTGTTGACCCCCCTCTCTGGCGTCACCGCACTGACTCAACCTCTGGAAGGTGGCAGGAGCCCCAGCCTGGGGAGGGCGAGCGCAGACCCACCCAGGGGCTGTGGGGCTGTGGGGCTGCCGCCCTCCCCTTGATACACTGGGCTTAGCAAGGCCCAGCTGACCTGCACGACTTACCTCATTCACAGCCTTCCCCAGCTAGGGGAGGGAAACAGCATTCCAGCCCATCCAAGCAGTCCTAAGCCAGGTAGGAGGTTGCTGTTGTTTGGAACACATCACTGCAGAGCAGAGGGTGGAATGTGCGGCGGGCGAGCGGGTCCCAGTTCCGGCGCTCAATGCCCGGGAGAGAGAGAAAATGAGTTAGTTTTTTTTAAAAGTATTTTCTTTCAAAATGTACATTTGCAATTACAGGCTGACTATGCTGTATATTTTATTAATGATGTGGGACAGTGAGGCATTTTAAAGCTCTTTTGTTTAGATGGGTTTTTTTGGAGGAGGAGGGAAAGGAATTGAAATGGAAAACTTAACACTTATAATTTAAAAAATTTGGCTTATATTTTAGGTTCTAGCAACATGCAATTACAGGCACTTAGAAAGAATTCCCTTTTTTTATACTATGCCCTAGAGCATAAAATTAAGAGGCCAATTCAGGCTTTGTACTGCTTTCAGAGGCAGTTTGCTGCAGCATAGATCAACATGGAGACTGACTGTCGCCTTTCTATTGAATTAGGTCTATATTTTTGACAAGTATGGCAGCAGTATCATCACTTTAATCACCAACAATCCATTGTGTCTCTTTATGCTAATAAATAAAACATTTGTGTTAAATATTTCCCAGTAAGCACTTGAAGACCTGCAATCACTACTCCTCCTATATGTTCTCAAGTAAAATAATATAATGGTAATAAAATCAAATGATGTCTAGGAGTTTTATAGACAACTAATAGCAGTTATTGCAAAGTGCACATCAGATACCAATTGAAGGTTACATTTCTCTTTAATATAATATAGCATGCATATTTCACTAACTGTCTCTGTATATCAAATGAATTAAGCAATATGATGATATCGGTCAAAAATGGAGTTCTTTAGGAGAGGCCTGTAGGCAGAAGAGCTTTACTGGAGCTGTGTGTTACAAGTGGGATCCTCTGGAGCACTGACTGCAAAACACAGGAAAATCATCCCACGTTACAGAGGACAAACCTCCTGCCCTTTCCGGCCAGCTTGTGCCCACCTGAGGGCAGGGCAAGCCCTCTCTGTGTGCTGGGATTGATGGTGGCAAAGTCTCACAAACCATCATGGAAACGGCTGGGAGGGGCCCCCAGCCCATCACCCTGTCCTATGATCTGGAGGAACAAACGGTCAAAGATCAGCCTCTGGAAACAAAATGGCAAAGCAGAGATGTAGGTCTTAGAAGAAACACAGCCAGATCCAGAGTGAGCATATGAAGCCACCGAAGCTCCTGCCACATGTTGTCCCGCTCAGTGAGGGCTGAGGGATGGGCTCCTGCAGCATCCCACAGCTACCCAGGACACAGGCTGTGCCCGTGGGGCCCACTGTCTGCACTGCCCCGTGGCAGGATTTCCCCTGCTCCCACCATCTGGGGTATGCTGGACTCCCCAAATCCTCCTCCCCTTTGCTTCTTGGCCATCCCAGGGCTGTGCAAGCCCTGCAGCCCCTTTGCTGCTGGAGAAACTCCCACATCAGCACCAGGACCACGTGGGAGCCCCAGCGCAGCTCCAGAAACACACCTCGTCCTCGATCTCCACGATTTCCCTGGCTTCATTCCCACACTTCACTCTGGAGTCTGGGAGCCTTGGAGTCACCCTAAAGAAACCCTTTCTAAACTTCAGATCTGCTTGTTGAGATTTTTCCTACCCCCGTTACTAATATACCTAATACATCCAGGGGGCCCCACCTCAGTCAACATGAATTGTAAACCATTTCTCTAATCCCCTCAACAATACCCTTCCCCAAACCTTTTTTCTATCTTAATTAGATATTCTATCCCTTTGGTTTAAAATAGTATTTAATTTCACGTAATGATTTCAACAAAAAATATTAGGATTCCCCAAACAGACATGTTCCCTCTGAATTCTCTCATTCTTTTTTCCAAGGGCTTCAGTTTCATCTTTTTGTTGCTTTGTCAAAACACAGCTAATTGACTGTCCTGAAAGTACAATTTTAGTAATTTCTCTCAATGAAGCATCACTGCCTCCTCTATTAACACTGCCTAATTGGACTTTGAATCCCCAGCCAGTGACTTCACCCATGCTACAGGCCCGGATCACTGCAACAGTAAATATCAGCATCCCAGTTAAATGTAGGTTGGCTCACATTCCCCCAAAATTGGCTTTCTGCTCCTCAGAGTCCAATCTGATGTAATATTACATTAACCATTTTTTTTCTCGGGGAACTGGAGGCAGGGAGAGGAAGCTGAAGCACAGCTCTGCATTTCGTCTCTGCGGCGAAGGCGTGTTTGCTGCACGGCGCCGGCGGGGAGGGAGCACTGCGGGCCCGCAGAGCCTGGCGGGAGCCTTCACAGCCTCCCAGCCATCATTTCCAAGTTTATTGCTGGTAGCTCCGACTCCAGAGAGCACACCAGGTAAGGAGACAGTAGCTCTGACTCCAGCAGACCCCACAGCTCATGGGGTACCCACCACTCCATTCCATCGCCCAGAGATGGATCCCAGGACAACTCTGCTGTGGGCAGCAGGAACCATTTTCCTTTTTTTCCCCTCCTCCAAAATGCACACTGTAGGGTACATGGATTTCAACCATCAAAGACATGGCACTTACTGAGGGGCTGGGAAGGTTGACTGGCCACGCTGCACGCGGCAGCAAACCACCCCCAGGATTATCTGCAGTGGCTCTAATTATCTCAGAGCATCTGCCATTAAAATGCAAGATCAGGCCAGCTACAAGTACGAAACAGAAACAGAACTCCTTGTTGATGCCTGTAGTAGGCACCAAAGGCATATAACTCTGCATAATTGCTAATTGTTATTACTATTGCAGTTGATGCCAGAATTGCCCAGAGATACCTCTTGCTCCTTGCATCCCTGTGGGATTTGGGAGGGCGCTGAATCCCTCCGTGACCAGTGGTTGTTCCCTTGGCAGAGCCCCTCCCATGGCAAGGGTGTTGAAGCCTTGCCCCAGAGCCTGCAGAGCCCTGTCAGAAACCCTCCGCATCGGCCGCACCAGCAGCCGAAATTGTGAGGGACAGAGTTAACTGCAAGTTCAAGTGGGAGATCAAAGCGTGTGCGGATTTACAGGGCCGGCCCTTTGAAGCCCCGAGCGCCGGACAAAGCCGTCCCGCTGCGCGGCATTCGGCTCCCACAGCGAAATCCTCCGGGACCTAATGAAGCCACTTGACCTCTTGCTACCCCCATTCTCCGATCTCCAAAGAAGGCATTAATGCTCCTGACATCCAGGCAGTCAGGGGGACAGGGGTGGGTTTGACAAGGACTGGCAGGGCTGCCCCAGCCGTGCTCACAGCTTTGCAACAGTGCAGCCTAAAAGCATCATAAGATACTCCATTTTGTTGGGTTTGTAGAGCTCTTTACAGTACACAACACCACTAGATATTTTTTCCCCTTTGTCACCGCAGTCCTGTGCCTTCAGCAGGGTTCAGCCATCATCTAGTTTTGTATTTCTGAAATGCACTGGATTTCCCATTGCTCACACTCAGACCACTCCAGCACCCACACTGCTCTAGGTGCAAAACCTTTAAACTCCAACAAGAAACCCCGTATCTGCTCCATACTTACACAGCCCACTTGCACACAGTCAGATGATTCCCTCGCTCCTCTGAAGTGACTCTCCAGCTGGTCCTCTTTGCCCGATGCCTGGCCTGGAGGCTCCAGGGGATGGTTTGAGTGCTGGTCCATATTTGATCCTGAGTACCAGGCTGTGGAGCAGAGCAGAGAGTACCCCAGCCAGCAGGACCCTGCTTTCAAGATGTTCTGATCACCTCTTTCCGTATTGCATTGCGCTCCAGTGATAAATGTTTTCTGGTAAACATGCTGTAGATGAAGGTAGGAGCCAACAAAATGGAGATGCCAAAAGCTTTTTGTCTTTGTGATTTAGTTTCTTATTAGAATATGCTACTGGGGAAGAAAAGATATCATTGATAAGACTGACACTGGAGTCAGCCAGTAAAATTAAAACTCCAAGCACTGGACTGGCCTTTTCCCTGTCAGGCAGGAAGACAAATTCCCTGCCAAACACTCTCAGATACTCATAAATATTAGGGGCAAAACCTTCAAATAAAGAAGGGAAAGGATTCTGCTGCCTTCAGTTTTGGCAGAACAGTTTCAGATGCTTTAAAGGGCCTGACTTCCACCTGAGGACTTGTCCTTCTGCCTCAGAACCAGCCCCAGGAAGGCACTGGCACCCATCGGCTTGGGGCTGGAACATCTCATTTTTCTCTTGCCTTCCAAAAGCATTACTCTAAATTATGGTAGACAAAACCAGCCTCAGAGCAGCTCATTGAGCTTGGGGTTGCATCCAGAATTCAATAACAAATGTGCATGGGGGGTTGATAGATAAAACCAATTCAAACACCAGTCCCCCTTGACGTCTGCAGGCTCGTGAACTGGAACAGGAGGATTCACCAGTTCTGAGCTCAGAGGTGCTGGGAGCTTTGTTCCTGGCCAGATCTCTAGTAACTTCTCAGAGCTCAGATGCTGTGATTTGGTCTCACTGGCCTCATCCTCCTCTTTCATTTTTACACAGAGTAAACCTTGCCCAGAAAGCACATTTTTGCATGACAGGGTGAACGTTCTGTGTCTGAGTCCATTATCTCAGGGCACAGAGGATCAAGCTTTTAAATTCAGTTCTCTTGCCCCAAAGCCTGCTACCAGCAGTGATCCTATAGCTTCCACCAGCCTGGCACAGACAACCCTGCTCCTGTGAGCACCGTGCCAGAGTGGGTGACAGGTTGACAAGGAAATGTGCACATGCTCCTGCTGCTTGCACATTTTAGGAATGTGTTTATCTTCTTTATAAGAAGATAATAATCTTTCAGCAAGCACTTGAAATAATCATACAAATAAGTACTTCTGTATGGTATTCAACCATAAGCATGAGGGAGGTGATGTGACTTCAACCACCTCTGATTTTGAAGCACTTGCTTGTGACCACATGCTGGGCTGTGAACCAGCAGCTAGCCAGGCTTACACTTGGGCTTTCCAAATAAATTCAGATTAATAGAGAACAAGTTCCTCCTCTCCCTGCCTCTTTCACAGCCTCTAAAACCAGATGCCCAAGCCTGCTTTGACACATGTGTACCACCTGAGCCTTTCACCAACATTACTTGTCATTAACAAAACATAAACCAGTGGTCACATCTTAACGGGAAAAGTTAAATCTCTTTATGCAGTTAAATAAAGATACCTTGTCCAGTCATTAAGAAGTGATTAACTTATCTAAGAAATAACAGCACTAGTGCTGTCAGACTGGCACACAAACACTAAAAAGAGCAGGGATCAGATATCATATTAGGCTAATTATAAAGAGAAGAAAAGACAAGCAGAAGCATAAAATAGCCATGTGGATAGTATTTTGCTGGATTTTTTTCTTTGCACAGAAAAGGCTAAACACATTCCACAAAAGAGAAATATGAGTATTAAAAACAATTCTCTTCTGTTTTCATTCATTTAGGGCTGTACGTGAGAAGGCAGCACACGTTCAGGCAGCCTCACGGGTTGCGTGAAGCAGCAGCCAACTCCTGATACAGACTAAGCTTCTTAAAGCTAACAGAAATCCTTACATCTCTGCACAATCAACCTGCAGCACAATTCCAGGTCCTGGAGTCTTTGCAGAGCAGAGGAAGCAAGGTAGAACAGCCCATTCCACACCCCCCCTGCACACACCCTTGCCATGGCCATGTTCTTCCTCTGGAGCAGCCACAGAAGCTCCTGAGTGTTCCTGGAGACCGGGTACACTCAGTGTCTTGTGATTCTGGTGTGTTCACAGAGCCGCCTTGCCGGCCCCGAAGTCCAAAGGTGCTTGATTTTCATCAGCAAGAAACTGAGTGCCCTTCCTGCAATTTCTGCCCTATTCATCCTCCCAGAAATGAGGTTTATCCTCCTGTCCTAGTTTTGGCTTGGACCTGGAGGTTATTCTATACCACTGCATGTCATTGCCAGGGGTGGGGGAACAGACTCTCAGGCTTCTGAGAAGAATGTGTGGCGCTGTCCACCCTTGTTCCTTGTCCACCCTTGTTCCTTGTCCACCCTTGTTCATTGTCACTGGGTCGCAGTGAGCATTTTTGCATGTCAGCACCCTCTCTTTTGTATATTAATGTTGTTGTTACTGATCATTTTCTTATCTCAATGCTGTTTCCAGTAAATTGGTCTTATCTCGACCCATGATCTTCACCTTTTGTGCCTTCAATTCTCAACTCCATCCCACTGGAGCAGGAAGGGGAAGGGCAAGAGGGGAGTGAGTGAGCAGTGTGTAGTTTGGGAGAGTCTCAGTGGGGGCACTGAATTGGGGAGTACCATTTCTAAACCACAACACTTCTCACTGCCATCCACTACTTGGATGGTCTCTACCTGCATATCCCCCTTCCCCACCGCACCCAGTGGCTTTCAGTGCATGGTGAACATCGTTTCTGCAGCATTCATGCCATCCTCACTAAGGCAAGGTTAATGGGCTGGCTGTTCAACACCTTGTGCATTTCACTCCCAGGTTATATCTGGGCAAAAAGCTCAACTTCTAAGACCAGGAGACAAAATCCAATATATCAAGACAGAAGATGAAAGTACCAAAGTTCTAGGGTCCTCACTGGAGAGAGAAACCTGTTCCCGCAAGAGGGATGGCTGTGGCTGCTCTTCCTGCTCCCAGGTTTGTGAACCACATGAGTCTTTTCTCACTCAAAACACAGTGAAGTGATCCTGTCCTTAGGATGACAAAGACCCAGATTGAAGTCCCTCTTCTACTAAAATTACTGCAGAAAATTGACCCTATTTTCTGAAGGATGCTCCAAACCAACCCTCCCTGCCTTATACAGCCAGTGCCTTCATCTGCTGAACACGAGAAGTCCTTGTTCTGTGCCCACCACATCTGCAGACATGCAAGATCCAATCAGCTGGTACTGAGCACCAGTGAGGGGCCACCTCACCACCCATGGATGCAGCTGAATGCCTGCTGCACACAGAGTGCACATAACTACCTGTGATAACATTTGAAACCTGGCAAAATCTTGGCACTTGAGAGACTTGGGAGGCAGAAAGCGGGGTGCCTAGCAGTGGGAGGAACCTCTAGAATTAAGTGGGGATTGTGAGGGTCTGAATTTTGACTTTAGGGTTTAAACATCAGTTTAGTGGGAACAGATGAGATGCAAACACAGCTGTGGGCAGACAGCTGTCCACTGTGCTCCAACACCCAGCCAAGCACAGACCTGCCCGTCCCTTCCAGCAAGGGACAGCAACAGCTCCCAGCTCTGCAGGGGATGTGCTGATGCTGAAGAGATACCCATCTTCTCATCCCACCACTCAGGACCTCACTCACAACAAAGTTCTCCAACACAACTGAAGTACTGACCCGATAAGCAGAGGTCAGGACCTGTGTCTGAATGATTGGTACAGCCAGAAATATCTCATCACTGTTGGAAAAAAAGGGAAGTGGTTTTCCATTTTTAATACTTGCATCCTCTTTAAAGCTTTTTTTGCCAAAAACTCATATTAATAGTGATGGCAGATCCTACTTTCCTTGAGGTAATGCCAATTTTCGTGCAATTTTTTTTACATAACTATAGTGTTATTGAGGAACAAGTAGTAAGTGATAGATACTTTAATGTAATATGAGTCAATATGTATTTATATGTGCTTTATGACTTAATCAATATTGCTACATTAGCAAGAATAAATATCGTGTTTCCTTTTCTACTCTGGGAAAGAACAAATAAGGAAAGTCACATTCTGAAGTTTAGGAATGAATAAACTCTCTGCATTGCCCAGACAATTCAGTAAATATCTTACATTCCTTTGTTCTCCAGAGCAAAGCAAGTACCTCCCTGGGCAGGGCATGGGGCAGTTGGCACTGAAGACTCAACTTGGGACTCCTGTTCAGTTTTTTTAGAGAGAGCTTCTTAAGAAGAATTTTAAAAAAGGAAACAGGCCCCAGCACACAGTGTGCATCCACTCCAGCATCCTGAATCTCAAGATGAAGGGCTTCGCCCCCTGAGCAAGGGAAGGTTTTACCACTGAAGAACAAGAGGAGGTCACCAGCACCTCCCTGAGCTGTGCTCAGCCCCGCAGCCTGGTGAAAGGAAATGGCAAAGTGCTCCTGGTTTACTACAAACCATTCACTGCTGCAAAAGCTGTAGGTTGTGGCAGGCATGAGGCATCCATTTTTATTATGGACACAAACTTTCCCATCAGTTATTTGTTCTGCAGTGCTGTCCTCACCCAATGCAGCAACGAAACCCAGCCCCTACAGCAAGGCATTCATCCTACACATCCTACATATTCATCCTCCAGTGGCAGGCCTTCAGCTGGAGCAAACCTGCTGGGAAAGCTCATCCCCAGCTCATCTCTGCACTTGCTGCCCCTCAAGTCAGTCACACTCCTGGTTTATCCTGGTTCACCCCTGGATAACCTGTTATCTTTGCACAGTGCAGTGCCACGTCACCTCACTCCCGATGGATCCATGCAGGGAGTGAGATCCAGCACATGCAATCTGAGCTTGAGCACCTGGATGGGATACAGGATAAGACTGGCTTCTGATACTTCCTTTGAGTATCCCCGAACTATGCCAGAAGAAAGAAGTCCACTCCTGTGAGTGCTGCTGGGAGTCAAATCCAGACAGGATCTGAGAACATAATAAAGATCACAGCATTTGTGCTTACCCCAAAATCCCCCAAGCAAGCACTATCCATTTCTGCTCTGAATCTTACAGTTCGTGTTTCCAACACCATATTTCAGGGTTTCACCTTGAAGACACCAGTGAGATGCCCAGCCAGGTACATTCCAGGGAGTTTAAGGCAGAATCTTAATTTACCTCATCTGATTAAAGACCCTCAAAGCAGGTCTCTGTAGTGGCCAATGTCCCTCTATGCACCCTCGCACACTGCCTTCCCCTGCCACACCACCCGTGCAGCTACAGAGAGTCTCTCACTTTAAAACCTCATTCCAACATTCAAAGACCTGAGATGGAGAATGTGGTGCCTTCCCTCACCAACCCTCACCAACCCTCACCAACCCTCACCAGCCCAGCTCTGCAGAGACTTTCTCTTTACTTCTGGTCGGTCGCAGGCTCAGCCTTCAGCAGGGGGTCTCTGTGCTACACGAGGCCAAGCTGCAAAGTGCACCTGAGATATTTGGGACTTGACATGCTATTGATGAGCTCTTCTAGAGGACATAACCCCTGGAAATTCAGTCACTGCATATTACTTTTACATTGGGCTGGAGCCAAGCTGGTTTTATTGCCATCCTCCACCGCTGGCCTTCTGAGCTACTTAAAACTTGGGCTATTCTCCTAGAACTGGGCTATAAGGTTGTGCCAGCCATGCTGAAGCTCTGCTAAACCTGTTTGGGGCTGGCTGGGGTTTGGGTCTTCCAGGCAGGAACTGCCTGCTCCCACCTGAGAGCACCAGCTGAGTTAAATGCAGCCTCTTCCACTCCACTGGGCTTCTCCTCCCCTCCCATCACACCAGGATAACCCCCTCAGCCTATTCCCTTGCCATTCTGGATTTACTCTGGTTTCTGTGGGGTCAGAACCTGACCTGGCAAATCAGTAAGCCAGGACTCACATAAGGACAGGAGAAGGGAGAAAAAAAATCTCCTCTATGCTCAGTTTGGAGAGTTTGGCAGCATTTGTTTATTTTTAACAGATCGCCACCGCCACATTTCAGCCCTTTTTCTGTTGTGATCGTTAGAACCTTTAACTGAATCATAAATCTTTTATTAACATTTGGTATTATACTAATTAAAACTGTTCCATGTATGTATTATTAATTTCTCCAGCACTTCTTGTGAAGGTGACGTTTTTAGCTGGCTTAGCAAAATTCAGTAAATAAGGAGAAACTCATTTCCAGGCAATTAGGCTTGCAGAAAAATAAGTTTCTTAATGAAGGGGACGATCATTACAAATTTTACCTAAATAAACAGGGTTTCTTAATGGTAACTCTTCAAGCTAAGTAAACAGATTGGTGTAGTAATGTCCTAAGCAATACTTAAATGTAACTGTTTAATAAATTGGTAAATTACTCATTTCATCTTAGAACGAAATGGTAATACTGTAGTAATAACCTAGTATATATTCTGTAAATATGAAGCATTATCACTTTAGCTCTGAAGAAATCACCACAGTGATATGTCAGCATTGATCTAAAACTGCAGCATTTTATCTCAAGTTTATTACCCATTTTTGAGAATCGCTGAGATTTTCAGAGCATAATGGCAATAAAAGAAGAATTTAAAAAGCGCTTAAATGTGCATAAGTTAATCAGAGGTATCCTCAGGGGGAAAAGGAAATTTGGTAAAACATGAATTATAACCATCATTTAAACTTACTTTGGACACTAGAGATAATAAATGGCACCATAATTTAGAAATAGCTTTTAACATCAATGACTGTAAGAGGCACTTTACTGTTCATAAGAATTGCAAAGCAACGGTGCTGAGGCCAATTTTATTAGCCATTTTTTTCTTTATAAAAGCAATCCCACCATTTCCAAACTGAGCACACAGGAACAAGAGTTACGTGTTAATATGCAAAATGCATTTGAGGGTGGGTTTTTTTTAAATAGCCAGCAATAAATTTACTAAAAGATACAGTCTGGAGACAATTGAATGATCATTGAAGAATAAAGCCCGCTCAGAGTTTACATATTTGGGAAGAGCAGATAAGAGGAGGGAAAGGAGGGAGAGAAAATCGTTCATACATCCCTATTTACTGGGGAATGTCGCAGCACTTCCGAGCGCAGGGGAGCGGCCGTAAATCAGCGGAGGCAGCGCCGGCGGAAAAAGGCTTCTCCTTCGAACTTTTCACGGCCGGCAGCGCATCCAAGGCTCAGGGCGGCCCGTACAATACCCCATTAACATGCCCCTTTCCCGGCGACAAGAGCCCTCTACAATGCAGCTTTCAGAGCCATCAATTATCAGACCTCCCACCAATAAATTTTGGCCAGGCAGGACAAGAGGCCCTTTGACGGAGCGGCAGCGCAGGCGTTATTTGGGGGGTCCCGCCGCGGTGCCGCATCCCCGCCCGGCCCTGGGCAGCAGCGACGCGCCCCCCAGGTATCTCGGTGGGGTCTGACCCCCCACCGGCCGTGCCGGAGGGCACCAGGCAGGATAGGGGCAAACAGGGCTTTACCCCGACAGCGTATGTGTTCATGGAATGGGCAAACAAACTCAGCTCAAGAATTAAAATCTAATTTAATTGGTTTCAGACTAATCCTATATCTCGAGAATAAAAGAGATTAATATTCTTGAGACTTTCCATGTCTGAAACATCCAAGATCCTCGAGACATGAAGAAGCCCTGCTTGGCAGAATGGGCTGTTAAAGCTGAAACTCAGGAGAAAGCAAATATCTATATTTTAATTATTTCAACCCCGGTCTCTTTAGCATAATCAAGATCTAACTACAGTCGTTATCCCACGTTGCCAAAGTGACTCCTTCATGCTCTCAGAGCTGCTGTGAGGAGTCTCAGCTCTCCAGCTTGTCCCCCAATAGTTTCTGGAATGAGATGTGGTTACATACCATTCCAAGATAAAATAAGGTCACTTGCACAATTTCCAGGGAAAACAAATTCAAGGTAACCTGGTAACAGACTGTTACTGATTTTGTGTTGATGTTGGGAAGATAAATTCTACCACTAGAAGAGCCACAGCACAAAAACTGAAGCTGTACAACAGAACATGTAAGAAACAGGGAAGCATCACACTGATTCCTGAGAGCATCCTCTGCTCCAGGACTTTGCCTTGGCCTCCAGCAAAGCACATTTCTAGCGGGAGAGATCCCCCTGAAAGTAAAGAGAGAGGATGGGAGCAGTTTTTTCGTTAAGTGTGAACAAAGAGAAACCAGGAGGTGAAGTAATCCTGAATCTCCTGCATAGGACTGAGCAACATTAAGCAAACTGGTTCTAAGGGCTAGAAGCTAAAATTATACAAATCCAGGCTAAAAAGAGAGAGAGAAAAAAAGAGCAATATATTAATTTTTACTGTGGCTGTGATTAAGCACTTAAATTTTGAATCGATTCTTCATCATTAGGGATATTTCATTCAAGACTGGATTACTTTTTAAATGAATTATCTTAGCTCAAATAAGGCTATATTCAGAAGAAATTGAATACCTGTATAATTAGACGCTGAATTAAGATGACCTTGCCATGGAACAACTACATTTTAATTTATTCTTCATAATTAAAAGCAAATCTCCAAATACCTGAGGCTGATTTTTTTAAACACCCGTTTAATCCTGTTGTTCTAAACGGACATCTTAAAACGCCAGAGGTTGGTACCAAAAAACTTCTGACCCTGGGATTCCTTGAAATCTGGCAATATATTTTTAATTAGAGAACTCGAGTGCTGTGCTCGTTGAGCTAGGGAAGCACAGCTGAAGCAAGCCTTGCGATCCTTTTTAAGACCAGTTTAAAACCGGAGACTTGGGGGGGACAGCAGGATGGATAGACAGGCTGTGTCCCCCCGGAAGGTGCTGCATTCCCTTGAGTTCCCAGCAGCTGCTCCTGTGAAAACAGCTCTGCCATATTATATCTGGCATCAAAACGAGCAACGTGGCGCTTGGCTTTTGCATGACGACAGCACCATTTCCACCTACTCTTTTCCCTCCCCATTAGCGGGTATTTTGCCTGTCGCACCAGAAGCAAGCCTGCTATTTTGATGCCACCAAAGAACTGGGATCTGTGCGTTCGGGTCTGGGTTTGCTCCCTGCAGCTGTGTGCAGCACAGCCCGAGGGGATCCTCTCCAGCACTGCCCTTGAGCGGCACACAAAGCCCACGGGGGGGGTCATTGCAAGCCCAGCCAGCCAAAAATACACTGCTCTGTCCAACCGCCCGGCGGGAGCCGCGCCCCCGTCGCCTCCAGCTCCCGCACGGAGCTGTCGGTCCAGACAAGCATTTGTACACGCAACTAGGACAGCTAAACACACCAGTTATGAAGATGAAAACTCAAACTGAAACGTGCACTGAAGCATTTGGCAGCCAACAAGATTGTTAAATGGGGCCCGTGAGCCAGATTTTCAGTAAATCAGAACAGCTCTATGAACTCTCTGTCCCAGCGCACGAGGATTCGTCGAACAGCTCAGCAAAGACTTATACAGCAAACATCACGGCGCAGCGAGTTCCTCATGCTGCCCCAAATCTGACAGACCCTACTGTTCCTGGCACTTACACAGAGAGAGGGCAAAAAATTCCCTCCTGGCTCTCCCTGAGCTACAGCAGGGCTGATCAGGAGTGAACAGCCCGAGTTTATTGGTGTTATTCAAAATTGACTTTCGCCTCTAAACCAGACCTGACTGTTGCACGGGTACTTACTGAGCACGGTGCAGGAGGCTGGATCCTCGGCTGCTTCAGTCGCTCTCAGCCCATTCACTCCCTGGCAAGAGCGATGCCAACTCCGATCAAACCCTATTGTACACTAATTCAGGCAGCACAAGCCAAGCACTGGGAGCAGCTGAGCTCTCCCACTGCCTGGTGGGTTCAGGAAGAGTTACAGGTGTAGGATTTGGCTTGGCTGCTTTGTTTTTGCCTCATCTGTTTTCATACATGTTTGAGCCTTCCACGACACGTCACTAAACTCTAGACACAAAAATTATCTTAAAGGAGATTTATTTTTTCGGAATGAAGAAAGAAAAAAAAATGCTACTCTCTGACCAAGTGTAATCTATAAAAGGTAAAAGCTTGACACTTCCACAGCTACTTTAAGAGACCTCCTCCAGCATGTACCCCATCAGCGGGTGTCAGCCTCTCGCCCTACCTGGGGGCGGCACAGCGGGCATCCCTCCCAGGGACTGGGATGCGGCGGAGCCCCCGCGGCAGCCCCGGGGGACGGACACACAGGCGGCCGAGCAGGTGGCTGCACTCACTGCCTCTCCCACCTGCTGCCCCGTGCCGAGCTACAATGAACTTGTCAGGCCGCGCTATTGTCACCGAGCACAGATGTCGCTGAGCAGCACCGCCCGCGTCCCGTTTGCCCGGGGGTACTCCAGCCGCTCGCTGCGAGTCGCTGGTGGAGCCGCTCCTAAGATCATCCTGTCGTTCAGAGGGGATTCGCCTGGGTTTCCTCAGGGCCCATTTCTCTTCCTTTCACCCACCTTCTTCAGCTGTTCCATAACCACTTCTTACTCCACTCTGCAGGATTTTTGAGTCCTTCTTGCCGTGTTTTAGCATGTTTGCTGTTTCCTGTCTTGCCCAGTGGGCAGGTGATTTCACCACGGAGCTGCCCCAGTGCTTACTGTCCAGTGCAACCCCAAAACACTGCACAGTGCACTGTGCACTCCATTTCTGCCCCTCAGCATGAACTTATGCCAAACCATTTCCATTTCTAAGGCAATATCTGGCTGCTTGCTCACATACAGCCCCACTACACTGTGGTTTTATACACAAAAAAGATTTCCACCTAAAAGTCCAGCAGAGCCTCATGGCAGAGCTTCCTTCCCACTGCTCCAAGCATCCTGATGTCCCTTCCCTCCCACTGCAGCTCTGCACAGCCATTCCCCAGCTCTCTCCCAGATGTTCCCATCACTTCCACCTCCAGCTTTGCTCTTCTTTTTTACTCCTGGTTCTTTCCCTCCTTCTCAGCTTTCTATGCATGGACAGAGGTCTAGGATATCTCCTTTCACTGACCTTCACCTGCAGCTTTCCCACTTACTGCACTTCCATCAGTTCCTGCTCTCCAGCCCCACCAGCTTGTGCTCCATTCACCCTGAATCCATCAGAGGTTTCCCACCTCACTCACTGCCGCAACCAACAGGGCCAGAGCATACCTCACACTTCATGTGCATTTCTACCTCTGCCCCTTAACCCATAGTTAATTTTAAGTGAGAAGAAGGAAGAGTCTTGGCCAGAGAAGAAGAGCAAAGCAACAAATACTACTGAGAAGAGGAGCCAGTGCTGGGGGAGGTGGTCCAGCTGCAGTCTGGCATGTAAAGAAAGCAAGGTGGCAGAAGTAAACAGAGATGGACAAGACTGAGGCAGGGTCTCTTTGTTTCATCTGAACTAGTGAACAGTGATTTGTGTTGTGCACTTCAACATGGTTTTCTCTGGTTTAGTTCCCACTCACAGAAGTCCCATCTGAGCTGTAGGACCACAAGCCTGGGTCTGACAAAGGGCTGAGAGACTCTGCTCTGTGTGGTAGCAGAAGACAACTGCCCTTGCAGACCTCTCTGGGTCTGGCAGGGTGAACAGGGGAAATTAGTTGTCCATGTGAATCTTGAACTGTACAGGAAGATAAAAGCTTGAATGGGGGAACAGGAGATTTGCTCCAGAAGGATCTCCCTCAGAGCAGTTTGAGAGTCAGTCACACAGACAGTCACAAGCTCCATTTAAAAATGTTTTTGAGAAAGTGCCTGGGGTTTCAAAAAGAGTCCTGACATAAGGAAGGGACACAGGCTGCTTTATTTTCCCTGCCTTATTCGCTGTGGCAGTAAAAAGAGGGCAGTGATTTTACTCCAGCCTCTCCATGCAGCAGAACTACATCTTTTCCCCAACGATCACTCGGCAGAGATGGAGACAGAGAAGGTCAACTTCATAAAGATCAATGTAGGAAAGCCACGAGCATGACAAGGCAGAAAAAAGCCCCTAAAATCCTACAGTTTCTATCCTTGATGGTTTAGAGGAGGATCGTGTTTCAGATCTGCAAAAAGGTCCTGCAAATGTTTTTATCCTGAAGACTTCGCTTATTCCAAGTACTCTGAACTATTTCAGCCTAGGAGGGGTGGAAAAGGCTTTTCCCCTGCTTGGACTCTCAGAGATAGTCTTCTTTTGCCACATGGAACAGTAGCATGATGCATGTGTGCTCTGGGCTTGATGGCTGTAAAATGGAGTTTCAAAGTGAAACCACTAACCCTGACGTGCCAGTTCAGAACTGAAAAGTCTCCTTCCCCACCAGCCCCATGCTCGTCGTTGGCCTCCTGCTGAATAAAGGGGCCAAATTCAAGTTGAAAGCATTCCTGATGAACAGTCTGAGGACAGGAGAACCTTCACAGCCCATGACAATCTGGAAGCAATGCCGGGTACAACAGCTGCTCTGCCGGAGCACCGAAACAGCAAAGCTCCCCAGTGCAATGCGGCAGCCTCAGCAAGCGAGTCCCCGACTGTGCAAACTGCTTTCAGAATCAATTACCCATCTCAGCTTCTCTGGGCAAGATGCAACATCCCACTTTTTTTCCTCTGCAACTCTTCGAAAAGAAGACAGAGCAACATTAGGATGCCATTTGAGCAGTAAAATGCTGAGGGGGTCTCTTGGCTCCCGGTGGAGAGCAAACATGCACCTGTGCAGAGAGGAAGGCTGGAAGCAAAGGAAATCTGGGAGCAGAGGGCTAAGCAGCTGCCAAAACTGACCAAAAATAAAGGCTGAGGAGCTGCACAAGACCAGAAAGACCACAAGACCAGGCTGTAACCCGAGAGATGGCAATGTGTGCTGCAGCCAGGAACGGAGAGGCAACATGGAGACAGGATGCCCACAGAAGACATGTCACGAGGAAGAGAAAGAATATTTTAAGAAACTCCAGAAAAAGCATGACCAAGTACTTTGAAATTCTGTTCAGGAGCACAGATCAGGATGACCCATGAAGCAGGATGCGGGACTGCAGCTCCTCTGACAGATTTTTAGATGCCAGAATGAAAACAAGATGAATTACCAATAGGTCTCTGCTGTCTGTGAAGGAACCATCTCCTGCACATCACCCTGCAGATGCACCCACCTACCTGCCCATATGCCAGCCTCAAGGGTACAAAAGACGTAGGAAAAGGGACTTGACAAAAAGTCTTAAAGGAGCACTGTTGCCTGCTCCCAATCTTCTGCTCTGTGACAGTTAAAGCATCCCCATCCTCTCTGCTTCTCCTCTGCCCCCAGAGCCAGAGTTGGGTGCACATTTGGAGGGGACAGGAAAGAGCTGGCATAGAAGAACAGCACAGCCTGGTGCCTTTGCCTGTGGGCTGTAGGCAGGGAGCTTCATCCCAAGCTGCTCCTGGGATACCTTTTGTCCAGAGCTAGAAACATTTTCTGCTGTGACAAAATTCCCTATTTTCCATTTTTCCAAGGGAAGCACAGCTCACACCATGGCTCATGACATACCTACCCACAGCAATGGAGTGAGAGATGCTGCTCCCCCACCCACTCTGGCCTCACATCCCCCTGGCAGGGTGCCAACGTGGCGAGGACCACGGCACATGCTAAGCCCTACGCAGGCAGCCTTGGAGCCCTTGCTCCGTCCCACTACTCCAAGGGAGTTGAAGGATTCTTTAATTATTAACTGCTTTGCTTTGTTTTCCCACTTCACTTGAGAGCATGGGCTCTTTGGAGGCCGAGAGCAGCTTAACAGAGCACTAGCCCTGGTGGGACCAGCCATGGGACTGGCACCAGCCGTACCCACCCGTGGCTGCGTATTCCTTACAGGCTGCTCCCATTACCATTAATGGGAACGACGCGTGCAGACGAACGAGAGACTGTAATGTCTTTGTATTATACCACCAATTAAGTTCTCAGGGTCATGTCCTCAGCTGATGTAAAGTAGATGAGATCCACTGAACTTAATGGATCTTTGCTGATTTACACCAGCTGAAGACCTGGCCCTCTCGCTTGTATTAAACCAGCCAAATCATACCAGCAGTCCTAGTGTTTAAGAGCATTGTACTCTAGCCAGGCTTTTCTATCACTCCAGTCCATAAACCACAAGCTTTATTAACTAATAATTAGTCCTTCAGTTAAGTTTCAGGGTCATGTTTTAAGAACTGCTGCCCTTAGGGCAGGTGTGTAGTTTTGAAGAGATTTGAAGGTGTGAGAGAGAAGCCGAAGCAAGGCACTGCCAGGCTGCCCTGAAAATGCAGAGGGTCTTTTCACAACCAGGTTGGCACCTACTGCCTCATGAAAGTACCTGGGAGTTCAGCACCTTAAATTCAAGCTGAGGCATCACTCTTGCAAACACAGAGTTGATTTTAACTACACAACTTTTAACAAGGCTCACGAGCTGTGCAAAGATGGGCCTGGGTGCACGTATCTGCCTGAGAAGGGCACAGCGTAAATGCTGGGGATCGTGAAGCTGTAAAGCAGTACCTGCATGCACAGAGTACTTCTGGCACAGGGCAAGCAGGGTGATTTGGAAGGACAGACTAGTAGTTTCACTCTTTTCTTTTTTTGCAGTTGTACTGGTCAAAAAAATGATGTGAAGCTGGGCCACATCCTTCCCTTGTGCGCTGCTCTCTGGATATACTTGACACCCAGGTGTCAAGTATATCCAGAGACAGACAACACACTAGCCTAATTAAGGGGCTAAGCTTGTGAAGAATGGTGGATTGAACTGTAAATAAAATAGTAATTTTCTAATCGTAGATTAAAACACAGCCTCCCAAACATTAGCTTCAGCAGGTACACAGTTTGCTCCTTTTCTTCCTTCTTTGTCTGGATTGAGTGAAGCACATCAAGTGCCTTTCTGCCACCAGAAGGAATAAAAGCATTGTTGTGTAAAGAACTGGGGAATCATGACAGCCCACCACACAAAGGTTCTCAACGAGGAATGTAATATGGACAGCTCTTACCGAGACGGTTCTTGTGCAATAACTTAAACAGTACAGATTACTACTTGGGGAAATAAAAGACAACATAACTTTGAAACTTGAAAAGCTCTTTCTTCGTTGTAATCAATTGCAATAATCCATGTCAGTGATTTAGATGAAGATCAACTTTACCTTTCTTTGCTGATGACACAAAACTAAGAGCAATAAAAAACTTAAGTGCATTTGCACACAACTAATGGATTGGATGTGGCATGTGCCAATGGAAGTCGGTATGTATAATGCAGCATATACTGGATGCCAAATTAATGGGATCATTTGGGCATTCTGGAACACTTGTGGCATCGAATTTAAGTCATTTAAGGAGCCTGGCAGGGGTTGATGACCTTCCATTTTCAAAAGACTGAAGCAGCCTAGTAACACTGTAGGCAAACCACGGTAATGAATTTTATCCCCTCCATCCAGCTGCTATTTAGTCCAAAGATGAAAGACAATAAAACCAAGAAAATGAGATCGTGCCTGGTGTCCCTAATAAGAAGTATATGAAAATGGACATTCACCTGAACAGGGAGCTGGAGGTTTGGGCATACAGACAATGGACCAGACAGTCCAACCTTCTGCTAAGCTTGAGGACCTTCACCAGGCCACAGGGCTCACACCAATTTATCATGGCACTGCTTCCTATCTGGATTAGTCTCCAAAGGAAGCTGATCACACACGGAGCAAAATACATCTCACTGCCACCATGTAACATCCAGAACTGCCCAATGGTGCAGAGATTTGTTCAAGCAGCTCAGAGGTGTGACAGAGCTGGAGATGGGGCGGTTTTCTCTCACATGCCCATTTCCTCCCAGCACACTGTTCCCAAACTCCAGCAAACTGGCCCAAGCTGGGAGGAAGCACAGGTACAGGCACAGGGCTGGTTTTGTGGGACTGGCTGGCACTGGGACAGAAGCAGCTGAGTGTGACCCCTGTGGTCTTGCCACTGGGTAGAGCAGCAGTGAAGGATCCAGCAAATCCCACATGCTGGCAATAGGTTACTGCATCTTCATGTGAAAGTGTGAGATGCTCCACAGTGGAGCAGAAACACTCTCCAGTGGACTCCGGGAACTAAATACTTGCAGGCTCAGGTCAGAACATTCACCAAGGGCCCACACAGCACCCTACAGATACTCCAGATGTTACTGGGAGATCTGTGTGAGTCCACTACTCAGAGGCAGAGTTCACTATTTTAGTTTCTTCTTTTGAAGAATGGCCTAAGGTCTGGGCCTGTGAGGGTGTTGGATCCTGCCCCACTCAGCACCCCAGCAAGCTCAGGCCCCGCTCGGTGCAGCACAGAGGGTGGGCACCCAACATCACCAACACCAAAGTGTCCAGGACTAGGTTCGATGGGGCTTGGAGCAACCTGGTCTAGTGGAAGGTGTGTCTGCCTAGGGCAGGGGGTTGGAACCAGATGAGCTTTAATGTCCCTTCCAACCCAAACCATTCTGTAGTTCCGTGATCACGGCAGTTCACGGGGCTCAGACTCCATGCTCCCAGTGTTTCCAGCTCTGAGCACATCCTACAAAGGGCACGTGGACATTTTTGAATGCACAATGCAGAGATGCCTTTAGGCAGATGTCTCATATCGCCACAATGACCTGGGGAGAATATTTTATTTCTTATCCTTGGGAGTATATATCTAAATATCACTACTGCTAACTTAACAGCAGATTTTTAAGACATCTGAAATGCCTAGAAATGCAGAGAGATCCCCTCAAAAAGGAGGAAAAGCACATAGGTGCCAAAATGCCACAAACTGCACTATAGCCCTGCACATCAAAGCTACCTGAGTGCCTCCAGGAGGCAAATTCAGATCCTTAAAAACAAGTGGGCACCAAGTAGAAATATTTATTCTGCTGCTGAGTCAGGAAAAAGTTAGGAGCTTACTGGACTCAAGAGGTTGGGCAAGGGAAACACACAGTATTGAAAGGAAATGCCCCAAATACCTAAACCAAAGGGGGGGTTATATACCTCTTCTCCAAAAAATGCCCACCTGTACAGAAGCAAATACATCATCTACCTGGTCCAACTTGCTCAGGCAAGGCATAAGGAGATTACTCATCAGCAGTGGGGATGATTTTAGTGCAGAAAGGAAAATTCATAGGTGTGAGCAAGATGTCAACCTCAGTATTATTTATGTCAGCTATAAACAAACTAAATTATGACCTGGCTGAGTAAAACACTTTTGTAAACCAAGGCTTTGAATATTGTGTAGTTTGCATGTTTAACAGGACCAGGCTTTCATCAGGGAGTGGAGGAGAGCTAATAACCCATTGATTTTAAGGCCCATTTAGAAAAGAATTGCCTATACAGATCTGATCACCATGCATTACTTCGTAACATCTAATACCCTGGGCACAAAGTAATGCTGAGAGAGGCAAATTGTGGAGCCATTTTTGTCCTGAGAGGGGTTGTGCATGCGGGTGTGGTACAAGAGCTGCTTTGGGCTGGGACTTAAAGCAAAGTCAGGAGGAGTTCTAAAGAAATGGTCCATGTTCCTCCAGTTATGCCGAGCTCTGCCTCGTTTATCCCCCCACTCAGCTGAGCCCTCCACTCGGCCCTAGATGGGAAATTACTTACACACATGGTTCAGCAAAGTTTGGAAAGCAAGCTGCCCAAAGTTAAGTTCCATTGCCGATTCAATAGTCCTTAACTCTCATTGCACTTTTCCATCCTTGGTCAACAAACACAAGTTTTTCTGGGCTTAAAACTTCCAAATGGGGGGGGAGAGTGAGTACATAGCATGGGCTTTACCGGGCACAAATGCACAGAGCTGTTTCACTTGCAGATTTCAGATTGCTTTGGAAAGATCATCCAAAAGCTAAGAATCATCCATTTCATAGCAGCATCAAGAATCAACAGATTAAAACTCAGCTTGATGGGATGTGCAGCATCTCCAGCACTCTCAGACCACATCTCCATCACAAGACTTTCACTGCCTACACTTAAATGACTCCCTGTGAAATAGCCACGCTGCAATACAGCCACAGGAGCTGCTGCTGCCCTCACACTGCCTGCACTCCACCGGTCTCATCCTCTGCTGACTGGAGTCTTTTAAGGAGTCTCCCGTGGAGGTAAAGGAGCATTTTGTAATGAGGGGGAGGGTGAAAGAAAAACCATGTTCCCCCACAACTAGCCAGGGCCCATGCTGCAAGAAGGTTGTTTCAGAAGCTGGGAAGTCAACCAGCTGCTCAACTCGAGTTGTCCACCCCATAGCCCACGTGCAATATGTGGACAGGTCAATCAACAGGATCAGGACAACAACCAGCCCACCCCCAAAAGGTGTCCTCTCCTCTACAAGGCACTCACATCCTCCTTTATACCAAGGATTACATTCTTTGGTACAAAGAGGCTCAAGCTGGTGGGGTCTAAAGTCCGTGCAAGCCCTCATGGGGATCTCTCTCCATTGACAGACCTTCAGAGATACAGAGCAGGGACCATCAGACAACCTTGTCACACCTGAACCAGGCTGGCAGGGAACACTGCTCTCATCCACAGAGAGAAATACTGTGTGTATTCCAACTGGTGTTTTCCCGAGGCTCCTGTAAACACTGGATTAGCTGGACAGAGTAATTGGAGGTAGCCCCCACTTCTCTCCCCTCAGCACCACCGCACAGACCAGTTGCCCTGTACTGCCCACACATTCTTGTCTTACAAGATGTGGATGCAAGAGACAGTCTGTCTCACTCATCCTCAGCACAGCTCAAATCCTCGAGAACACCTCCTCGGAAACAAAGACACCAGCAAGCCCAAGGCAGCCCCCACGACGCAAATCCCACTATTTGATGACTCGTCAGACAGCTGAAAGGGAAATTTGTTTCTGGTTTCTGAAGTCCTTTGACAAATTGTGGTGCCCCGAGGCTCAATCCCGCTGCCCGCTGCTGCCCACAGGCAGCAGTGGCGAGGGGACCCCGAGCCCTGCCTGGGCTGTCCCCGCCGAGTTCAGACCCCCATGGCACTGCCGTTCGTAAACAGGGCTCTAAGCAGACGGTGCTTTACGCAAGATCCTCTCCTGCCACGAAGCTCGTTACTGCAGAACGCAGCATCATTTTGCTCTCTGCAAACACGCTGCTCCTGGCTTACAGCAGTTTGGGAAAAACTGCAGGGAAATCAGGAACACATAAGTTAATGGTTACGGGGTGCTCGAACAGTTAAAGAACAACGATGTGTTGAACACAATACAACTATAGATGTTCGGGGGTACAGGTAGAACATAACACCAATACACACGTGAATATGGGTGGCCGTGTATTCCATCCCCATTCAGAGCTTGATTCTTCCACGTTTTCGCTAACACGCGAGTTTCTCCGGGCTGTTCTGCCTATGATAGCGGGGAGGTTTCTCCCTCTCTGCCCCGCATACACTGCTGATGCCGAGAGGAACGCCGAGGGCCGGCAGCCCTGGCATCGCCGCGCGGCGAGATAACGAAAGGACCAAATGGGACTAGGCTGGGGCTGGGGCAAGGCAGTCGTGGGGCTCTGGTGGGGACGATGGAGCGGAGGGCGGAGATCCCCCGCATCTTGTCGCCCAGTATAGATTTCCCCGTTGTTTTTTTTTCCTTCCCTGCCAGAGACTTTCCCTCGATCGGTGTTCCAGCTCAGGCCGCACATTCCGGCTGGTGAACGGCACTAGTCGAGCAGCTGCACGGCCCCAGCACCATCACCCCGCTGTGACTGGATTTGGCCCTGCTGTGGGACCTCCACAGCCTCCCCCCGACAAACCAAACCCCGGCTACGACCGGAGCCAGTGCTCTGGTCCTGCTGAGGAAAGAATTGGTCAAGGAAATATTTGCTCCATCCCTCGCCCTGTGCGGCTGCCCGGCCCTAAACCGCCCTGTGCCGCAGCCGGGACCGGGACCGCCGAGCCCAGGAACGGTGTTACATTCCTGCAGCCTCCCGGTGACCGTGGGAGCGGCAGAGCCCCCCCAGTCCTCCACCCGGAAACGCGGCCGCGGCCGTGCCGGGTCCTGCCCAGGGCCGGTGGAAACCCGCACGGGCCATGGCTGCTTCCTAAAAATGTCAGTTTTGCAGCTTCCCCCGTTGCTGGAGGCCGGGACACCCGGGCCCGAGAACTACGGGAGGTTTTCTCAAAAAATCCCCCCGCACTCCGGTGCTGGGGACGGGCACCGGGAGCTGCGG
>NW_021939882.1:12465550-12485358 GCF_001715985.3 Manacus vitellinus
AGGCAATCCGTGGAGGCTAAATAAATAAAGAAAAAAATAAAGTGCCACCCAGTCCTGGATCAGGGCAGGCTTTGTTAGAGAAAATTGCAGCTCGATCTGCATAATGGGAGCTCGGGCTGCCCAAGGCGATCTTTTTATTGCGTGTGTGTCTGCTGTTATCAATTTTGTGAACGATTTCACAGGGAGCCTGGCAGACTTGAGCTGGAATAATATGCAAAGATGAGCTTTGAATAATGAATGATGTGCTTTTAAACCAATTCCAAAGTGTCTGTGATAGTACAATATGAAAAGGGGTGGTAAGTAATAGTATATTTAAAAGGCGCTAGTATGTTTTTATTACTATATTTAAAAAGATATCTATATTATTTTTGTGAAATGGATAATATATCACAGAGTCTTTGATAATCAGCTAAACAATACATTTTTCTTTGGGAAAACTCTCCTGGTTTTACACAGTTAAATATAGAGTATCAGCGTACAGCTCTGTAACGCTCAGCTACCTTATTAAATATTAACGCTATTTTAATATTAGCTTTTAAATTTAATATGTTGACGTTCTGCAGTTTTACTTTAATTATGTTTTATAATTAATAACCCCGGACGTATGGTATCCTTAAATGCAGCTCTCCCGCAGCCGCTTCGTCTTCCTCGCCCCTCCGCGGGCTGGGGGCGTGCAGAGCCCCGCACAGAGCCCCGCACAGCCTCGCACGGCACGCTTTCTTACCCAAAATCCGCTTCCGCTTTGCGCAAATTGCCGCGGCTTTCTGGCTCTTTGCCGCGGCTTCCGCATTCCCTCCTCCCGGCCCCACCCGGAGCGAGGGATCTGCGGCCCCGCGGCGCGACCTAGGGCGGAGCCGGGTCCCCGGGTCCTCCTGGCACGGCGCGGTGCTGCGACCCCCAGCAGGGCCAGAGGCCCGCGGGGTGACCGTGGCGTGGGGATGGGCGTGCCTGCCCAAACCTCGGCCACTCTGTGCCATCGGGGAGCCGGCCCCAATTAAGGGCTGGCCTGGCCGGGCCCGGGGAGGCAGCAGAACGCCCGGGCAGGTGCAGCTCCCCATCGCAGGGGTGCACCTGAGTGTAAGGAACCCCATACTCAGCTGGGCTCTGGCCAGGCCCCAGACATGCATAGCAAAGTGTGGCATAGCATAGCCTGGCCTCGGCATGGCACGGCATGACATGGCATTACCTTTGTATGGAGTGGCACGGAATGGCACAGTACAGTATGGCCTTTGCGTGGCACAGTGTGGCACAGCATGCCAGGAAACCAGTCTGTGAGTGCCACCTGAGCACCGGCTGCGGGAGCGTCTGGCCCAGCACAGGGGGCAGGGCAGCTGCAGCACTCATGGGATGGTGTCTGGTTGGGAGGGGGTGAGCCATGCAGGCAGGAGGAGGCTGGGAAGGGAGGGTGCTGGGAATGTGTGGGAAGGCTGCTGTGGAGCGAGAGGGGGCATTGTCAGTCCTTTAAAACTCTGTATATTGTACAAACATTAACTGAGATGTGGTGCTGAGCCCATGGTGCTGGCAGAGAGAAGCTCCATGCAGCCCCACTGCCAGGCTGGGGCATGGCTCCTTTGGCCTGTCAGGGAGCATGACCGAGTCACTGGGGCTGACCGAGGCCAGAGAGCAATGCTCCAGCCACCTGTGAAGGCATGGGGGGACATAGTTAAGCAGGGGAAAAAAGTGCTGTGTAAGAGGACTGACCATCTCCCTGGCACCAGTGGGCAGAAGAGTTTCCCCTTCAGTTTGTCACTGGGAGTCACTGGGGACAGAGGTGCAGCATCTGTCTCACTCATCCCTGAAACCCAGATTTTCTCCCAGGCCTGACTGCCACGGAGGGGGATGTGCTGCAGCCTGCCACAGCCACCATGTTTGGTTGTGGTGCACACACACACTCCTCAGCCCCAGGAATGTCTTTGGGCTCAAAACATGGAGGACTCTGTAGGGAGGGCGTCCTTGTAGGACCGTGTCCTCAAAGGACCCATATCCTTGCAGAATTCTTCAATGTGCCTGGCAGTGCCCAATGCCACCGTTTGGCTTTTAAAGTGCTTCCTGTAGGATGAGATAATAAAAACACGTGGTAGACACTGCTAATCACCTTCTGTGCCCACCCACCATGGCTGCTTGTGCATGGGCTGTGAGGCTGTGCTTGGCTCAAGAGGAGACACCACAAAGCCTGGAACCTGTCCAGTGCACATGCTTTGAACAGCCCTACAGCCTGCAACCACTGTGTTTGTGATGCAGCTGTAGGGGTTAGAGGTGCAAGTTGGCACAGCTGAGTGGTCGTGGTGGTGCCCAGGCCTGCGATGCCCATTGGGCTCATCCTGGCCCCATCAAATGTGCCTGCAACAATGCTGTGGAAATATAGGCTCAGGGGCTTCAGTGAGCCCAGGTAGTGCAGAGGCTGGATCACACCTGAAATTGCTGAGCACATTCCACTGCTGCTGAACTGCACTGGGGCTTTAGTCCAGCCAAGTCTGACTCCCAGTGCTCCAGAGAGCTGTCCCAGTACATCCAATTAGCTGCACTTCTGCATTTCCAGCTCCTCTTGCATCGTCCTTCCCTCAGCACTCAGGCTATGATGTCCTGGGCCACATCCCCAGCACACTGTCCTGCATGTCCAAGGTCTAGAAGCTCCAGTTCCTGCAATGGCTCTTTCCATCTGGGCCTGGGACCGGCAGTGGTACATAAGGTACTGCCTAACAGCTGGAAGGCAATTACTTGGAGAAAGAGGGGTTTGACCAGCATCTAACCTACAGGTCAGGTCTTCAGAAGCATCTTCATGCTGCCCCACTAGCTGTCACACTGCCTCCTCAAGGCCGTGTCAACTCTCAGGTACCAAACTCCTCTGTTGTCCACAGACCCTCCCTAAACACGCAAGAATTCAGGGTTGTGAGCTGGTCTGGCTCCTTGATTGTGCAGGAGGCACCAGCAGCTTTGGGAATGTGCCACCCCACAAGGGCATCACTCGTTGCTTTCAGTTTTGTTTTTAACTACAGTGTGACAGAGAACAGCAATATCTTACTGCACAAGAAAGCAGCAGCAGACACTGTGGTGTTCCTGCTGTAGCTCCTGTCTTTGGCAGCAGGTCTCGGGGTGGGCAAGGCTGATCCTGTGCTCCACAGCCCTTTCTGAATGTTTATTCCTGCATGAACACAGCATGGTTTTGAGTGATTACATACAATTCGTGTGGAAGTCAGCACAACAGAGGACACAAGTTGCTTTTCAGCTGTAGCCCTGGAAGAAGCATTGTTGTGCAGCTGGCAGGTGACGCTGGTGTTCAGGCTGGAGAGGGACATGGATACTCTGTGTCCTGGCATGGGAAGGGGAAGGAAGAGGGGGACAGCAAAAACATGCAGTGAGATGCTGCCTGAGCTCTGCCCATACCCAGCTGTGCCCAGCCAGGGACACACAGTGGCAAGGACTGAGGTGTGTGCACTGGAAGGGGATGCAGTCATGACCGTCATACCTTCTGTAGGGCTCTGGGAAACCCTGTTGGTCCTCCTCATCAGAACTGAGCCCCCCTGGGTGGGGACCACTGTGGCCAACAGGCCCCAGGAGAGAGCAGTGGCGTGACTGCTCCATCCCAGCGATGGAGCTGGACCCTGGCTGCCAGCCTGTGGTCGAGCTCTCACGGGGCAGCACCATGGGCAGGCACTCAGCTCCTGGTGCTCAGCAGAGCAGGTCCACCGTTTCATCAGCCCATAAGGGTTAAGTCAGCTGCGCTTTTTTGGTGGGAAGAACTCTGGTGCTGTGGAGCTAAAAGTCATTCTCCTCTGCCCCTTCCTTTGGACTTGGAGGGCTGTGCCCCTCCTACCTCTAGCTGGGAAGAGCCTCACCCCACACAGGCAGAGGGGAGGATGGGGTAGCAGAGCTTTGCCTTCAGCAGCCCTTTCCCCAGCAGAACAAGGGACAGTCCCTATACCCCGACCTGAAGGAGATAGGACACCTGCCCATGAGCTCAGCCTGACAGGCCGGATACATGGACACTGATAAAACTCTCTGTCCTTGGTGTCCCAGCAGATGGAAGCAGTTAAACCCCACTCTCAGAGCCAATGCTCATGAGGGCTGTAGTCTCTGACAGATGAACGTGCCTCAGTAGTTCCAATTCCTGTTCCAAAGCTCATCTTTGTGGGGTAGGTAACCTTAACTGTTATATCAAAAAAGACAAAATTTTATTTTAGTTCAGAATCCATGAATCATTCCACAAATGGCTGAGGCTACATGAGATGGGGAGGGTACAAGGGAGGTGCTGGGGAAAGAGCCACCACTGCAAGGGAAGGGAGCACAGAGGATGATGGGCAGACGGGGCTCAATTTCTTTCTGCCACCTCTGATAAAATCAGGCTGTAGTGAAGCCGACAGGGAACATCCTGGTGTTGTGGACAAGTCCTGAAAGACGCAGAGACATCTGATCTCCCCGAGCAGCAGTGCCAGCCCCAGGTGAAGGAGGGAGGTACAGCAGGTTGTGGATACGCCCGGGGAAGCAGCCGGGGTTTCAGCACCGCTTCCTTCCCTCTTTCATTCTTATTTTATATATCAACACACAGCTGCTGCCAGGTTTTTCTACTAAACATGACTTTTGCTGGGCAAATTACATTAGGATGGATGCCACAGGTATCCATTAGGGTTTATTTATCATGATACCATTTGTATCTCATGCTTATAAATAACTTATGTTATAGTTTTTGTTTGTAGAAATGTAACTTACATATTTTATTATGCTTTCTGTAAACCTCAAAAAAGAATGTTGTCAAAGCAGCCTCTTAGCAGCAGTCTACACCCTGGTACATAAAATCTACACTAACATTATTTTTTAATACGGTGAGGAAGCGTGTTATCCCGCTGCAGTTTGAAAGGTTTGCTGTCATTGCAAACACACTGTGCAATAAAACATTAACAAGGCTAAGAAATTACTCTGTAAGGTGTGCATATTCTGGAGCTGAGTTCTTCAGAGCCTCCTTTTGCAAGCAGACCATGGCATTCAAACAGTGCTTGTCCCAGTGCTGCCCTGGTTTGCCCGGCCCATAGGAAGCTCTGGGGTGGTTTGCTCTTGCTCACAGAGGGACAGACACTCACCTCAGCCTCAGCAGTTGGTGCTTTTCACTCTGAGGATATAAAATGCACTTGGGCTTGGAGAGTCAGCCCTATTTTACAGTCCCCAGCCATTTGCATTATCACGTTGGTTCCTTGCAAGGAAATTGCTTTGGCTCTGAGCAGTATCTCCCTTTGACATTTCCCATTCCATTGTTTCCACTTTTTTTAAAGGAGAAAAAAATTCCAAAGCCCTTAAGGTAATTATGTCTTTTCAAAAACCGTGTAAGGCATTGCACATGCTTTTTAAACATGAGGGAAAACCTGGGCTGCCCCCACTGCGACCGGGCCCCTTAAAAAAGCTGAGAGTAAACTCTTAACAAAGAGCCTGGAGCCATAAACCTCTCTATCTGCTCTGCTCTCCCTTTCCTAACCCAAAAGCAAGTGTACTTATACAACCAGCTACTCTAAATATGTTCCTGTTGTCAATTGTTAACCAAGGTGAAAACGCTCTTTAAATATGCATCTCCAGTTTGCCCAGTTTAGAAGACACTGTTTGGGGCCTCACCTGTAAACAGGGAATGCGTCAGAAGGGATGTTTCAGAGACACGTCTGAGTGCTCTGGGGAGTCTGCAGCTGGTATTAGAGCAAAGCCTGAAGCTTGGCCATGAGTTCTGGGGCACTGTCCTCTCCCTTTCCGTCTGCCAAGCTTCAGCTCTTGGCAAAGCGGCCAGTTTACCCAGAAAAGGGGCTGGTTTGGGAGCACACGGCCGTGGCGTGTCCCCAGGTACCAAACACAGTGCAGGCACAGAACCCACTGCCATTCACCTGAGCCTTTACTGCCAACCCAGGGAGCTGCGAGGCCACGGCAGGGCTTTCCCCTCAGAGCTGTCACAGGAGGCAGCACTGCCAGGGCTCCTCCCCAGGGCTGTGGGAGATCAGTTCTGCAGCTTTTAAAACCCAGCTGAGCAGCACAGGTGCCTGTTTCCTTTCAGGACCAAAATGGAAAGTCACCTGTACTAACCCACAGGTGTTTGAGATGGTGACACATCACATGTCTTGGCACACAGCATCAACACCCCAAACCTGCACCTCTCCAGTGACCTCCATTCATTACTTCTCAGGGGCTCAGCACTCCTGGAAATCAGATGCTTTGGCTGCACATGAAATACTTTCTTGAGCTGAGTTTAAATGCAAACAGCAAAGTGCTGAAGAAAACGCCCTCCTTGCAGCTGTAGTTCCTAAAACTAAAATGTGCAGAAAAGTAACAGTTGCAAAGAAAAAAACTGGAAAAAACCCTGTAAGGAACACAGGTATGAACTTTTCCTCCCTGTTGGTCACAATTAATAATTTCCATTCTTATCTAAACAGTGGTGAAATATTAATAAATTCACAAATATCAGCCAGCATGAAAAACAGGTGAAATTTTTTTTCTTAGGTAAATAACGAAAAAACCCAACCCAATCCCAATCCAAGTTTGTAATTGCACATAATAGCTTTTCCACATTGAAAATTAATTGACTTACTGCTTAAGCAGTTCTAATTTTTGTTAGATCTTCCTTCAATTCATTTTGCATCTCCTCATCTGGCACAGCCCCTCCTGTCATGGCAGGACACCCCACGCTCCCCACCACAGGTCTCTGTAACTATCTGCTTTCCTTTTTTTTGTAGTGGTGGATTGAATTGATTCTTTTTAAAGTGTTTTAACAACTTTATTTTCTTCTGTGCTTCCCCCCACCCCCCTGTTTCCAAAGACCTGGAAAATGTGTACTTGTGAAATTAAAATATCATCAGTACTTCACTGAGACTCACTCCATCAACTCTTATTTTACTCTGTGTAACATTCTTAATTTTCCTACTCATTTTTAGTCTTCTGCTTTGTTGTCCACATTGTCATTAACCATCTGTGCTGAAAAGAAATATATAACATTTTGTAAAAAATAGTAATTTTATTGTTTCAAAAAGATGTCATATAAAGCTTTCATCTCATTTTCAAACAAATATGTCTTCAAGAGTGAGCTTGGAGGTTTTACCTGATGAGGTATTACTTGCTATTACATGCAGAACTGAGAATCATTAACTGATACAAGTTTAGAAAGAATGCATATTTATTTTGTTCTTTGATTAAGTATTGTTTCTACACTGTTTCATAAAGATAAAATAACAAGATTATAAATTTTGATAAGAAAGGCTGAAAACATTCTTCAAACTAAGGCTGGTTTTTCACTGTTGTCACTATTATAAATTCTTTCATTTAGGCCAGAGACACAAAAAGGCAGAAGACATCTTAAAAAAAGTTTTCACAAGGGTCAAAAATCTCTCCAAGAGTATAACAGGGTCTCAAAACTTTCAGAGTTGGTTTATTAGCCCATGCTCTGTTTCCAAAGTCCTTGTCAACTCTTCATATTCAGACCCCCAGGATCAGAGGCCCTTTCTCTGCGCAAAGCTTTGGCCACAACCAACATGTGAGCCTGGGAAAAAAAGAACCCCAAACATTTGGTTAAAGGAGACCTGAGAGTCAGAGATACACTGCAAGAACCGGTAAAAATAATAACTATAATGTATATTAAATTGAAAGAAAACTAGAGGAAGACTCGCAAACAGAATCACTAGGTGCCCTCAGAAACCAGTTCTATAAAATAACAAGGAGAATATCAGTATGGGCAGTGTTATAAACTCAGCCTACTGACTTGTGACACATTTTAGAAGTCAGATGGGAAACGACTGCAACAACTTCCTCCCCAGCCTCCAGCAAAGGGCTCTTTGGGACGTGTCCAGATGGCCATCAAGGCCAGGCTCTCCCTGGCCAGACCCACCTTCTTCCCCCAGGAGAGGTGTCAGACTTCAGCCTGGCTTGGTGAAATGTGGCACCACCACTCATCTGGCACAGAACAAGCACACAAAAGTGCCCCACAACACTTTACCGCTTGCAGGGGTAGTCCGTCCAGTGGCATCACATCTGAGGCTGAAGGACAACTCACACAGCCTGCATGGCAGCCCAAATAGGAACTACTCCCTTGGTCTATTGCTCACCTGAAATGAACAGTTTAATTGCCATTTATCACATCCCATCTATGTGTTTGGTCCAGTGGAAGGTGGTCCTGCCCATGGCAAGGGGGTTGGAATGAGGAGATCTCTAAGGTGCCTTCCAACCCAAACCATTCTGTGATTCTATTAAAAAAAAATAAACACCAAAACAATACCAAAACCACACAAAAATGATTTAAAGTACCAGACAAATCTGCACTCTGCATTTAGAGTTTCTCAAATGTTCTTTGTCTGTTGCCTCCATGCTCTTTGCTGTGATTGTGTCAGACTCTGCTGGTTCACAACAGCGAAGTTAATAAAGTCTCCCCAAGAATGGCTCCTGAGGGCTCCTTCCTGCACGGGACTGTGGGGACAGGTGCCTGCAAAACTGATGGGATCTCAGCAAAGATCTCTTTGTGGGATCAGGGGCAATAATCTTGCCTGCCTTCACTGCATGGGGATGTCTGGCAGCAGCGTGGTGAACTGGGGCTTGCTGTGTGTGGAGGTACAGGATGCAATTATCACTTTATTCTTTATTCTATTCATAATTTTCTACATTTGTGCTTATTTCCTTACTAATGGAAATTGATTTCTGCTCAGCTTCAAACAATTGCAGTTAAAAGGAGTCTGATAATAATAACTCTGAGAGGGGTTACAAACCCAGAGCTGAGACCAGAGAGCCATCGTGTCACCTCACTGCTTGTGGGGGCAGTGATGGCCCAGAGATCTCCCCAGGTTACCCAGGTGGGTGGAGCTGAGACAGATGAGCTACTTCTTCAGCCCAGTTATCCCTCTGCCCCTCACACCATCCCTCCCTACCTGCACTTCCACAGAAGCTCTCAGGCAGCTTCCACCCCACTGTCTATCCGAGAGCTCTCTGAAGGGCTCTCCGAGAGCTCTCCCATTTAAATGCAGGGGTATTTGAGCCTAGCATTTGCCAAATCCAGTATTTTCTGGCAGCTGGAGCCATGGCAGCCTCTGTCTGTGCCCTGAGCAGGGCGAGCACAGGCAGCAGATCTGATTCCCCACCCAGCTCCCCCCAGCCTTGGCTGGATCATCCATGATCCCTGTCCTGTCCTGCAGGCCTGCACTGCTCAGAATAAGGCAGCTCAGAGAAAACACACATCGAAGTACGTCCTCAGAAAACGATGTTATCTTAAGGACTTTGTAGAATCATGGAATTGGTAAGGTTGGAAAAGCCCTTTAAGGTTGCCAAATCCAACAAAGCAGCATCATATTCATCAGTACACCATGCCCTTAAGTGCCACAGCTACACAGCTTTTGAACACTTTGGGGGATGGTGACTCCACCACTATCCTGGACTCCTTGTTCCAATGCTTGACAAGCCTTTCTGTGAAGAATTTTCTCTTAATATCCTTATGTCTGAATCTCCTTTGGTGTAACTTGAGGCCATGTCCTCTCATTCTCTTCTTGCCTTCAATAAATATAGATACCGAACTAAGAAACTATCAAGTTATAACAATGAATTTTACTCAGTTTTTAATAGTTTTTTAAAATTTAAATCCTGAAGGACCATTCAGTCAAATTAATCCCCTGGTCATTTCCAGCTTTAAGGTGAGACTAAATGACACAGCTCACCACTGTCAGCTCAGTTCTCCTTTGTTTTAGCAGGTTTCTCCTTCTTCCCAGTGGACCTCTGCCTTTCCCCCAGGTCTTTTGCCGATCTGTGGTACAAGTTACACAAAGTCTGTCTGATTCATTAGTGCCCTCAATGTGATCTCTGTGCTTCTCTGAGTTTCCTTCCAAATTCCCCCTTCTCTGGCTATCATCCACAGCCAGACCATACACCTTTAGTACCAGAATTTAATAGGAAAGAAATTATGGAGACCATAACTATTGAAAAACTATTTGATATTTAAAAAATTCCAACACAATCTTCCCACTAACAAACAGAGAAGAAATCAGAGAAATAAAATCACTAAATGGTTTTAACCATCACTTCTCTCCAAGCCCCTTTCCAGTTTGTTTGAAGCTTTCCAGGAAGTTCCAGTCTGGACTCAGGCTGTCTTTCTATTCTTTCTCAAGGTCTGCTTTGGTTGAATAATGCACATGGAAGAGAAAATACAGCTAGCTAGGGAAAAAAAAAAGTGAGTGTGATCATGAAGTGCAGATAAACTTGCCATTTCTTTTGTGAAGGCTTCTATTCTGTTTTTCAAATGAGGTCAAGATCAGCTGAATTTGTGATTTATATTAAGAAAAAAAGATAGTCCTTGCCTCATTTATCTACAATGTGTAAGTGGGCCCCCGGATCCCTTCTCATTCTGCCACTTCCCAAGCAGTTGTTTGATCCCAACCCCAGCAAGAAAAGGCTCTGTCAGAGCAATGGCAGTGTTGGAGGCTGAAACAAGGGTTTTATCAGAGGGGTTTCAGTGGGAAAAGGAAGCTCTGGGGTTCACCTGCTGAAATGAGGCAGTTTGTTCCAAGCACAGCAGCTGCAGTCTGGCAAAGCTTGACTTTGGGATTAAATTAAGAAATGCATTTCTGACCAGGAAAACACATAATTACCAAATGATTGGGCTCTGTTAAGTTTGGGGATGAATTCTTCGAGGGGGTATTATTTTTTCTTTCAAAAGGAACTGCAGTTTAAGGTGACCTGGAATACTTCCTATGTTACCATTTTTTCCAGGCAAAGTTTCCATTTGTCTTATTTTTTTCAGCTTGAATATGTGTTATGAACTTACCCTTCTCTGTTCTTTGCTGAAAGATTTTGCTCAACTCCTTCCACCAGGCTCCTGAAGCTCTGGTCCAGGACTCCACGTTTGCTGTCAGAGTGCTCAGCAAGGTGGCCCTAAGGTCACTGGAGTACTGCAGTAGCAAAGCAGAGAATATTAAAAATGAGGTTTGGAAATTTGACCCCGAAGTTACTCACCTGGTGGAGCTGTGAGCGAGTCCGTTGTTGCCCTCTGGGTGAGGAGCCTGGCCAGCAGCAGGCAGGGCTCTGACCCAGCCGGGGGCCAGGCGCTGAGCCCCGACCTGCTCCGGCTGGACAGCAGGACTGCAGTGGAGTGGGATCAGCAGTGGGCGTTGGCCCCTAACCAGTTCCAACTCAGAAAGCCTCGAGAGAGAGGTAGCAGGAATATCCTTGAGCACTTTTCAGGTCTTTTCAGAATGGTGCAAATTTGGGCTCTTTGCTGTGTGCTCTCGAGAAGCTCCATCATCTCTATCCTTTCTGCAGTACTATTCCCATTATATTCTGACAGATCTATGGACTACTTAAAGCAGAACTTTGTATTACCTTAGAAGAATGTTGGTTTATGTTAGAAATACGGAACAGGAGGGGACCTCTAGTGCTCCACTACCTTGCTACTACAGCCAAGCCAAGTCATACAACCCTGTTTAGTCTTTATTACATTGGCCGTGTCAGTCGGAGCCTGATGGCCTTGGGCGTAAGCACATCCCTGGGATAAGCACTTACAATTATGCAGAGGAGAAGGAACCACTCTGATAAACCTGTGCCCACATACCTGGCAAGGTTTCTGAGCAGTCTGATATTGCAGTCTAGAGGAATATTGCCCGTATTCCACAAATTCCAGGTGTATAAAAAGAGAGCTTTTTGAAGGTAGGCTGAAAATCAGTTAGTATGCAAAATTTAGTAGACTTTTGAAGTTAATGTAACTTGAAGAGTGTTAGAAAGCACGAAAGTCTGAGATTTGTTTGCCAGATTTTTTTAAAAACCTTTAACAGGTGTAAACCTATTTAAACCTTAAACAAATCTCAAAATAAACACACACCATTACCATCAAAATTACAGCTCTTCTGTACACATGCAAAAATGTGGGATAGTAAAAGAAAATGTAGTAAAACTGTAACACTAAGGATAAGCCATGACAATTCTACAGGATTATGGGAAGTGTTTGCTTTAATGTTTCCTTGGCAAATTCTGTGCCCTCAGCACAGTTCCTCTCAAACCAGAAGCACCCTGTTCCATGTTACTGTCTTTGCTGCCAATGCAGCAGTGCTGGAAGCAGAGGCAGGAGCTGATCACACAGTTGGGTCCTAAACCACTTAGGAGTCCTAAACCAAAACGGAACATCTTCTGGGAGCAGGTGCAAAGGACCTGTGCCCAACACCAAAGCCCTGTCTCACAGTGACAAATGCAAAGTTCAGGCCACTTGAAGGCCACAACCCTGAGACCTTGTCCAGTGTCTGTTCCAGGAACTTCAGTCAACCCTACAATAGAAAGCATCAACAGTATCCTCAGGCAACAGCAAGGAATAACATCTCTGCCTACCATTCCTGAACACAGCATCCCATGACATCCATGTATCAACACCATGGAGCTGTTCTGAGCCCTGGGGTTTAGAATTATGAGAGAGTTTGGGTTGGAAGGGACCTTTAAAAGTCACTGAGTTCAACCCCCTGCAGTGAGCAGGGACATTTTCAACGAGATCAGGTTACCCAAAGCCTTGTCCAGCCTGACCTTGAATGTTTTCACAGATGGAACATCTCTGGGCAACCTGTGTCAGTGTTTTACCACCCTCAGTGTAAAAAATGTTTTCCTTATATATAATCTAAATTGACCATCCTTCAGTTAAGAAGCATTAAAGATTCTGAGGCCTCTCTGCAATCACAGAACCATTGATCATCTAGTTCCAACCCGTCTGGGGTTGGGCAGGGACACCTTCTGCTACACTAGGCTGCTCAAGGCCTTAAACAACACACCTCTGCCCATGCAGGCGAATGCCTGTGTGCTTTGGTTGAAGGACAACAGCAAGAGGGAGACAATGCATTATCAGGATACAGCTTTTCCTGCCAAACTCTTGCCCCAGCATTTAAATTAAATCTGCTGTTGCACTTCAGTAAGGAAACAATGTCAGGAGCCACGTGCAACCACCCCAGTGATGCTGAGCTGCTGCTGTCTCACTGACTCAGTGCTATGTTAGGGGGGACCCTGGGTACAATTCCCATTTTGGCCTGACTAACCCTACTGGTGCAAGCATGTATCAATGCCAGTTCTTCTGAGTCACTAAGTAAACGCAATACATTCCCTTTGAAATGAATTATAGGCAAAGAAGATCTCATTAAAACAAAAGGAGAAGAGAACAAGCAGTAAAACATGGTAACTGTGTTCTTGCTATCTCAGGAACTGTAGAGACAGAGACCCTACCTGAAATAAAGGAACCCAATAAATAAATCAGCAGCGCACTGAAATGAGCCAAGCAAAGATGACTTTTACAGCTATATATAAGTACGTGTCCTACTTTTTCTGAACATGAAATAAATAACCTTGATGCAATAGGGGTAATACAAATATTGTAAATCCTGTTTCTTGTTCTCCACCCTTGCAAAAGAAATGTAAGACTTGTTCGTAAGTACAAGTGCTTGTACATATCCATGTCTGCTAAGCAAACCCCACAATCATTAGAACTAGTCTAATTTCAGTAAAAAGAGTATTCTGCCAGTCACAAATTTATTCCTTATGATTTACAGCTCTATGGTTTTATCTTCAAGTGAAATATTTAATTTCTTCTTATATTGAAGTATCAAAACCACATAATTAATATGTAGTCAGGCTAATCCTTAAACACTATAAATCAGAAGCATTATATAAACAAAAGTGTCGTCTTGAACAAGATTGGGAATGCACAAAACTACTTATTTCCCACTTTTATAATGATGCAGTGACTCAGAGCAGATAGAAAATGATTAGTTTTCCTTCCAAAGTAGGAAATATTGCTTCCATCTGTAAAGTATAATATTGTGATGCCATAAAGTTTTCCTAAACACTGAATTTGCCCTTATTCCCTCTCAATCATTTTAAAAGAACTGCTCTCTCTTATAGAGCTTGGATTTAAATCACAATAACACACCAAGAAGATGAATGACAGTGCTGTTGGATATGGCTAAAATTGGATCCTTCAGCACAGGTGAATGATGAGACAGTGCTTCTTTTCTTGATGTATTTTCTTCTTCTATTAGTTTCCTCCCATGGCTGGGATTTCAGTGTGAATTTTAATGTATGCGGTTGCTGCTAATCTTAGTGTCTGATTTTTTCCAGCACCCTCTTATTGTACAGACAATTCATTCTCCAAAGCAGTAATACACTGAGGCTTGTGACTGCCCAGGAAATAAAGCAATTCAGAATAAAGTTAGAGCCGGCTCTGCAGAAAGGCACAGACAACAGGTCAATATCTTCAGAAACGACAGCTCGCCACACAAAATGCACACATTTAGATCAACACGCGTGCATTTACTCAGATGGCTTCCTTTTCAGACAATATTGTCTCTATTAAGTCACCAGGGAAACATGGTGAAACAGGGAAAATTCATAGCTTCAGATTGTATTGAAAGGGCAAATTGCAGAGTATTTCCTGGTTTTCAGAATCTGCCACAGATGCACACAATCCAAATTGCAATCAATGCCAGCACTTAAGCGCTTGCGCTCAGATAATACCCCCCAAAGCTAGTTGTTCCTGGGAAACCTTTCAGAGAAAGAAATTGGTTAACTATTTTTCTAGGAAACAATTTTTCTCATGTGATTTTCACAGCATTCTTGTTTCATCTTTCTATCTAAAAGCCCAATGAGCTTTCATAACTTCTATGCCTGCTTGATTCTGGAAACGTGAAGACATTCATTAGAAAAAGGTTCATCGTATACGTGCATGACCCAAGACTGGGTGTAAAAGTTGGGGTAAAAGTCTGAGAGGATTTTTCATCAAAATTAAGCCACTCAACCTGTGTGAACTAATCTATAAGATACTTACATAGTGCATGAGCTGAAACCTACTCTCCACTCCTAATGTGAGCATAAAGGAGCAAGAGTCCCAAGGTAAGAGATGGGTGATTTGAAGGGCAACAGGCAACTCTCTTCCATGTTTTAACTATTCTGGCACATGAAGAGCAAATCTGGTGGAATTTGTTAAACACTTACTTTCTCATTGAGAAGTATAAGTCCAAGCAGTGATCTTGACACAGACCATTGGCAGTCTTCAAAAATGATGGTGTTCATTAGGATTGACATCATCTGAAAGAAAATTCAGACATGTTTACATGAACATGGATGCTGCTTTTATACTGTGTGATATGCTGAGAAGGAAAAATTCACGAAACCTTTACTAACCCTGCTGGAATCACTGACATTTCCTATATGAACAAAAGTCATTCTTCCAAACAAAAATTTCCATAACCAAAACTACCAGGTGAAGAAAGTTAAAGAAAATTAATGCCAAAGCTCAGCTCTAAAGAAAAAGTTGAAATAAACCCAAATATGAACTGAGATTTAGAGCAGTGTTAATTTAAGGTACAGGCTTTGGAGCTTACTACAGGGATTTTCCCCATTGTGACACTATTTCCAGAGATCAATACACGTGTGACCAGATCTGTACAAGTTTCAGAGGAATCCCAGGCTGCTCTTCAAGATTCTGGTTTTCCTGCATCCGCCTTTCTCCATGTGACACAGCCAGGTGTTGGAAGGGAACACTCCCTCTTTCAACACAGGCAATTGTGATTACAGCAAAAGGTCTATAAATCTGTACCATTTCCACCACAGTTACAGACCCAACCTCTTAGTCTGGACATTTTACTTTACTTCTGTGACTTGGCTTACAGAGCTGTACAGCAGGGATAAAGTCACTTCATCAGCTTTATAAAGCACAGAGATCTATCTGCTCACATAATTGGGTTCTGTTGGCACCCGAACAGAAGCTGCACAATTCACTTTGCTCGTTGGCTGGCACCCATCCAGAGCCCCATGGAGCACCCTACCTCTGAGCCCTCTTCTCATCCTGCTGTACTTCTGTACCTCTGGTGTGGGTAGCTGGGAAGGATAGGGCTTATTTTAGGGACTGGCACAATTTTTGTACAAAGAAATTAAAAAATAACAATAGAATCCTTTTAAAGATAAAATGCTCTAAGACATCCTTGAGACATGTTAGTCTGGAATGCCAAAGGCCACAACATATACAAACGTAAAAACATTACTCAGAGATTAAACAGAGTGAAAATTTGTAAAATGTCACCAGTAAATAGTTTGACTCACGTTTATAAAATATCTACACCCTAAAACCAAACACAGAGGAAGTAGAAAATCATTAAATCCTTTCTTCTAGGCCAATGAGTAGCTACAAGCCGGGTCTCCAGAGAGCTGCCACATTGCAAACTAGCCTGTAATAACTGACCAAGGTGAAGTCAAACAGCATGTTTCACTAAATGAAAAAGATGAATCCTAGCACTACAAATCACCTGGAACACAGAGATCCAGAAATAATTTCAGCTTTTAGGTTAGGAACATATGGTCTGGCGTGGGAAAGGCCAATTCCCCACTTGACTTCACAGTAATGTATCAGGCAAACTGTTTTCCATTACTCATAGGACAAAAAGAGTTCCATGCTGCTTTGGAACCAATGCAAACAATTCCAAACCTCTGCATGAACACTAATAGGGGCTTGTTTTCCAAACATGAAGAATAATTATGACTTCTTATAATTCATTCCTCCCTAGGTTTTCATCTCTGTAGTTTGTAACAAAGCTAGCTGGTAGGACAGAGACATTTTTTTAAGTAATAAAACAAACTCACTCAAGCTGTGAATTTGTCTGAGCACCACACCTCACATGCCCATATTTCTTAAAAAATGTGCTAAGCATGGATAGACCTTCAATATGATGCTTAACCTGAACAGAGCATGCTCAGGTCCCAGCTGACCCAGAGGGAAAGTACCATCTCTTCAAACTTCACTTTCACCAAATAACTCATGACATTGTCTTTAAGGTCTCTAGCCCAGAAGCTCTAAGTTGCAAATGAACTGCAAAGCAAATACATTAGGAGTTTTTGGCTTAAATATGGAAGATGACCAAAATTTCCAAAATATCCCTGGAAAACACTTATTTGTCTCTATGAGTAAGTAGTACTGACAGCACTGAAAGAAGCAAGGAATACAATGAATGTTTTAATTCATAAAAACAAAGCCAATATCAACCAACCTATGTAACAATAATAATAACTACTAACTGTGTGTTCTGATATTGGCCAACCAGGACAGGCAATGGTGAAACCTCCCTTCCCGCTCTGAGCTTTTTCTCTGACAAGATTCTACTGTCAAACGTTTTTCATTCCACTTCTGACATTTAAGGACTAGTGAAAGAGAACCCTTTCAGAAATCATTAACCATACAGGGCCCCCCACTGTGTTTAAGAGTTAGGGAGTACTCATCCCAGTCTTGTGCATGATTGTTTTCATCAGGGGCCAACCCATTCCTTTCAGCTAAACTGGAACTGAGTGCTTACACGCACACCTGCTGTGGTGAAAGGAACTGTTGGGTCCAGTGGTTCCTCTGCACTAGTGGGAACAAACATCTGCCCATGAGCTCTGCAACAGCCAGTAATGCCTGTTCTGAAGTTATGTTAGTTTATTACTTGCAGAGGTGGACAATTTGGAATCCTATCATGTTGTCTTTGCAGGTGCCTTAGACATCCCACTTCTTGCAAAGATTAGAAGAGAAATAATCAGGGTGCATGGCCCAGACGCAAGAGTTGCACATGCAAAATTGGGGCAAACCAAGATCTCTGTGGAGGCTGTCAGGGGTGTATTACTGCATGAGCAGAGGACAGTCAGCCTAATTAGAGGATGCAGGGCACAAAAGTCCATAATAACAGCCTTAAACTTCTTTTTTATTTGCTTTCCATATTTCTCTCTCTCAGCAGTCACTGCTGCTTTGTTGTACTCCGTAGCTCTGATTTCTAGTGCTACTTCTGCATGATCCTACAGCAAACTGCGCATTGCAAATCCTTCTTTGCTTTACAGTGCTGCTGACACGTCCCGAGAGACTGCACTGAAAGCAGCCAAGGAGACCACCCTGCTGGAAAAGAGCTTCTTTCTGAGGGAGACAGCCTGCACCAGTTCATCCACTCATCTGGACAAGGCTCATTCTACTTTATATCAAAGCTTTGCCCCAGCAAACAGCACTGGGTTACTGGTGGTGCAGCAGACTTCAACTCTGCCTTGACCAGAGGTATCAGGCTTTCATTCCATCTCATCTCACAGACACTCCCTGTCTTGCCTCTCTACTATTTCCACATAATATAGAACACCTTCTTCCAGGTGACTTCCGCGGCGTCCTCCTTCAGGCCTCATGTCACCCCTGATTTGGCTCCCTTGGAGTCAGAAGCTGCTGCTGGGGTTCAGGGGTACTTGCACATATTTAGCCCACAGGTGTGAGTGGGAAAGCCAGGCTATGGCACTGCCTGCATGCTCCAGCTTTGCAGGGAACATCTCTCCATCATCTAACTGGTGATCACAAAGCAACTCAATGGCAAGACAGAGCGTGGGGCACAGAAGCAGAATTCATCAAGCACATGGATTTTTTTTCCTAGGTGGAAAACACCCTATTAGTAGAAATAGAAATGTGTTGCTTCAGGAGAATGACAGAGCCTGCCCAGCTGGGGCTGACCCGGGCCTGGCGCTGACTCAGGCACAAAACAAGGTCTCAGGGAGGGGAAAGAGGCATTAAAAAGGAAGGAGGTGGGGAAACAGATAATCTATTTTATACTTAGTTCAAAACAGTGACCTTGCCTCTGTTCTCTTAAACACAGGGCATCACTTTGTCTGGGTCAATAATGTTTCTCCTGACATATTTGTTCTTTACAAAAGGAGCTATTGGCAGAACTGGCAAGAATAAAGAACTGTTCTTCCAATAATTTAATTCCTCAGAGCTTCTCCTCCTTCAGAGCCTTGGATGGAGGAGGAAAATGTTGGTCAAGATAACCTTCATTATGAAAACTTCTTCTCAATGAAGTTGGAAGAGAAACTGTCCTTCCATTAAAAAGGTTGTTTTTGCTGTGCCACGTTATCAATAGAACATTGAACGTGGCACTGAGTGCCATGATCTAGAAAATGGACTGGATTTGGACCAAGGGTTGGACTCGATGATCTCGGAGGTCTTTTCCAACCCAATCGATTCTATGATTCTATGATTTGAATCACTGCAGGTACTGTAACTTATTTCTCTTTCCCATATGTTGGGATGAATCTTTTACTCTGCTACAACTAATCAAATTTCAACATGAAGAACATTATATTAACACCAGAGACAGCAGTATGTCTCTTTTCCAAAGGATTTAGAATGGTCAAGAACATGCACAGCTTTTAATTGAATATTCATCTGGTAATAACACTCATTGTTTCCATTCAGAGTGGTAAAATATTCAGACTTTTTCATTGTTTGGCATAGAAAATTTGGTAGGTTTTCATAGCTCCAGATTCAGACAGTCTGCTCTTAATTTAGGAGCTGTGATTATTAATTTAAATATCCTTTGGAATTCTTAGTTCTTTTATCATCAATTCTTCCTATATCAGTAAATGGATCACCATTTACTAATCACACGAGGAAGATTTAAATGCCTCAAGATTATTAAATACCTTAAATTTTAATCTGTTGTTTTAAAATATTTATTTTACTAGAAAGCCTGAATTTCACATTGATATTTTCCATGTTTAAAGCTAAAACTTGCAGATGAAATAAGAAAACTAAAACCTTTATTTATCATGAAAGACAGAACAAACCTGTTATTCCTGAACTAAAAATATTTAACTGTCAGAAAGAGAACATCAGTTGAGATTTGTATTATTAAAGAGTTTAACAACCACGAGCCTTTCCCCCGCATGATGAAACCCCATTAGTCCAAGAAAAAGTGTTATTGGGACAGCAAAACTGTGGGAAGGTGGTGAGACTGCAGCTCCCTTCCCTTCCCTTCCCTTCCCTTCCCTTCCCTTCCCTTCCCTTCCCTTCCCTTCCC
>NW_021939883.1:0-1214 GCF_001715985.3 Manacus vitellinus
CCTCCTATGTATTAAGTCCACTCTACCTCCACTGAAGTCTACTTTGCACAGTAGATAGTCTCAGCTCTTCACGCTCCAGGCACAGGGCCAGTCCCTAAGCTGGGGCAGCCAGAAAGCTGTTCTCATCTCCTGATCAGTCCTGCTCTGCTCAGGAAAGGAATCTCAGACAAAAGGTTATTGCAGGTTCATTTCTGTCACTCAAATCCAATAGGAGACTCCCCAGTTAGACTAAGTCTCTGGGACACACAAGATGGGGGCTACTGAAGAAGGAGGGAATGGAAACAGGACATTTTTTTTTAAAGAAAACATCAAAAGCATCGAAAATAAAAAAACTGTACATAAGGAAAGACCTCATTGTTCATGGGAGTTCTGGCTCACAGTGGGAGCGTCGTTCGGTAAACAATATTCTACAATTCAACATCACGGACCCAAAAATCAAATCTCCTTGAGGTACACAGAGGGTTTCCCCATCCCTCTGCATCATCCACCAAGTGCACCCGAGTCCTTGAGTAGAAACAATCCCATGGGTGGCTTTGCCTTTGCTTAAGGCAGGACTATTTCCAACTGTCCTCCCCAACATATTCCTCATATGGACCACAGGGATTTTCTCCCCTTCAATGGTACAGAGAGGTTCTTTTTCGGCAAGGTCAGTTCAAATGGTAGAGTTACCTAACTAGGTTTGTGTGATGCCTTAAAGCTTTCTGGATATTCTTTGTTTATTATTATTTTAAAAGTAGTTGATTACTAAATGTAGATGTTAATGTAGTTGTATTGTATGCCACTCCTTAGCATAGTAGTTACACAGACCCAACCCTATGACCCCATTTTATATCAAACTTTCTAAATTCCTTTTACGTGTTTACACTTCTCTTCAAGGTAAAATTGTAGAAAAACTCCTCTATTGAACAACATCACACCCTAGGCCTGGACAACAGGATCCCACAACAGACAAAGCAACCTTCCAGCCCAGAACTTTGGAGGCACTCCAAGGACTGTACATGGTGTGAAGAAGATAAAGATGAGGAAGAAGGGGTCCCAAAGACCCCAAACCCAATTCCCCAAGGGCCTGTCAGGGGGCAGAACTGGGCAGAACCGGGGGGTGGAGAGTTCTGGCATTGGAGGGACCATCTTCTAAAACTGTAGAACCATTGCCTGGGAGGGCGCGTCGTGTGTGTTCCCCTGGGCCTGTGGGCCTGATTAAAGGACCTGCTCTT
>NW_021939884.1:0-1163 GCF_001715985.3 Manacus vitellinus
CAACCAACCTGTGGGTGACTCGTCCTTCTTTTGATATTCCTTAAATGCTCTATCTATGTTCTGCCCTCTAGGGACAGATTCCCTTATTCCTTGCACTATCATGCCTCTTAGGTCGTCCATTTTGGCCCTGTCGTCTGATCTCTGATTATCCCAATTAGGTTTCTCAACGGGCCACTTTGTCTCAGCAGCCGGTCCCTGCTGGTGCCTCCTATCCCAATTTTTCATACCAGCCACTCTAATCATCCCCCTTTCTTATACTGTAAACAAGATGCCCAGTATAGCTTGCATCTCGTCCCAGGTATAGGTATTTGGTCCCAAGAACTGATCGAATCTTTCAGAAACCCCTATGGGGTCCTCTAGTAAATTCCCCATTTCCTTTTTAAAAGCTCGTACGTCTCCAGAGCTAAGGGGTACCGACACAAATCCTATCCCTCTTTGTCTTCCCGTCAAAGCGGTCTCACGAAGGGGGTATAACTGTGACTGTAGAGGGGGGTGTTCAGTTTTTCCATGAGCCGATGTCATGTCATGATTTAAGAACGACTCACTGGCCCTTTCGGCTGATAGAGGTGTAGAGGTAGATACTAAAATGGTAGGCTCTTGCCCTTGCTTAGACAAAATGGCGGACTCCCGCCCTGGCGCAGGCAAAATGGCGGATTCCCGCCTTTGTGCAGGTAAAATGGTGGATTCCCACCCTTGCTCGGACAAAATGGTGGATTCCCGCCCTTGCTCAGACAAAATGGCGGATTCCCGCCCCGTTAGACACAAAATGGAGGGTTCCCGCCTTTGTGCAGGTAAAATGGTGGATTCCCGCCCTTCTGATGGTAGAATAAAAATTTCCCGCCCCTGTGTGAGTGAAATGGCGGACTCCCGCCCTTGCTCGGGTAAAATGGCGGGCTCTGTCACCGTTGGAGCACTGGGTATCACTTTACTAGCTCCACTATATGGGGGAACATAAGGTGGAGGTGAACTTCAAAATTCAGGATCTCTACTAGAGTCTACTTGCTTCCCTTTTTCTTTTAGAGGAAATAGCCGGGTAGGTGTACTAGCTCCCAACCAAATAACAGCATATTGACTTTCTTCTAGACAATAGGGTCTCTTATCGCTAACATAATAATTCAAGATCTCACAAATCCAGCCTTCTAAGGTACCATAAATTGGCCAAT
>NW_021939885.1:0-1220 GCF_001715985.3 Manacus vitellinus
CGAAGGACAGAGGACACACAAGGGGGACACATGAGGGGGACACGAGGGACACCCAAGGGGGACAGAGGGACACATGAGGGGGACAGAGGACACAAGAGGGACAGAGGGACACACGAGGGGGACAGAAGGACACCCGAGGGGGACAGAGGGACACAAGAGGGTCAGAGGACACAAGAGGGACAGAGGGACACCTGAGGGACACCCGAGGACACACAAGAGGGACAGAGGACACAAGGGAGACAGAGGGACACACGAAGGACAGAGGGACACACAAGGGGGACACATGAGGGGGACACATGAGGGGGACACAAGAGAGGGCCAGAAGACACAAGAGGGACAGAGGGACACCCGATGGGGTCAGAGGGACACCCAAGGGGGACAGAGGACACAAGAGGGACAGAGGGACACCCGAGGAGGACAGAGGGACACATGAGGGACACCCGAGGGGGCCACCCAAGGGACACCCAAGGGGGCCAGAGGGACACTCGATGGGGCCAGAGGGACACAAGAGGGAGAGAGGGACACACGAGGGACACCCGAGGGGGACAGAGGACACAAGAGGGGGACAGAGGGACATACAAGAGGGACAGAAGACACAAGAGGGACACACGAGGGGGACAGAGGACACAAAGGGGCCAGAGGGACACCCAAGGGGGACCTGAGAGGGACAGAGGACACAAGAGGAACAGAGGAGCACCCAAGGGGGCCACCCAAGGGACACACAACAGGGACAGAGGACACAAGAGGGACAGAGGGACACCCGATGGGGTCAGAGGGACACACGAGGGGGACAGAGGGACACACAAGGAACAGAGAACACAAGAGGAACAGAGGACACAAGGGGGACAGAGGGACACACAAGGGGGCCAGAGGACACCCGAGGGGGACACGAGGGCCACCCAAGGGTGCCAGCCAAGCCCCCCTGGCGCGGCTCACGGTGACGGTGAAGGTGTAGCAGTCGGGGATCTCGTTGCTGAGCACGGGCTGCACGTTGATGGCCTTCAGCTGGAACCGGATGGTGACGTTGATGAGCCTGAGGGGGGGGACGGCCCTTAATCCTCAGCCCGGCCTTTGCCAGGGGGTCTCACACCCCCCCAGAGCCCAAAGAACGGCCCCACGACCCCCGGAGAGGGGAAACCCCTCCCTTGGGGGGGTTCCAGCCCCAGGAAAGGCGTTCCCGCTTCTCCCGCCCAACCCGCCCCGGCACCGATGGATTCTGC
>NW_021939886.1:0-1172 GCF_001715985.3 Manacus vitellinus
AAAGCAACACATGGGAAGGGACCAACCCCAGATAATTCCCTGATTTAAATCTCAGAACTCCCCAGGAAATCCCAAATACACAAATTATCCAAATTCTGCCCTTGACTTGCTGGGTTTTGTGGTTCTTTCTCTTGCAAATGGTCCATTTTGGAATCAGCTCTGTCAGCAGCTGCATTTTGGAACAAGAGAAACCCCAATTTTACACTTTACTGATACTTCACTGCATGGAGGATCCATTAGATGGGATGTTGGGAAGAATTCCTGTCTGGGAGGGTGGTGAGGCCCTGGAATAGAATTCCTAGAGAAGCTGTGGCTGCCCCTGGATCCCTGGAAGTGTCCAAGGCCAGGTTGGAGCAACCTGGGCTGGTGGAAGGTGTCCCTGCCCATGGCAGGGGTTGGGATGAGATGATCCTTCATGTCCCTTCCAACTCAAACCATTCCATGAGTCTGTTTGACCTGGATGCAGCCAAGGAGACAGGAATGTAAAGGGTCAGAAAAACACCTCAGCAATGCTAACATTGTCTAAAGCCCTGTGTTTGATATAAAAATAGATCAAAATCCAGAATATTTTATTTTTCCCAGGAAATAAATTGGAAAAGAAACTGCTGTAGAAACTGTGGGGTTTTACTCTTTTTACTGGTTTTTAGGGTTGAACATTTTTGATCAGTCCCACTTTTAGACCATTTAAACCCAACCTGGAATAAAACAGGGGGGCATTTTGAGCATCCCAGATATATCCTTTGGCCACAGCTCCTGGTAAGATTAGCTGGGAGATGAAGCTGCTTCCCAATTTCTGGCAGCAAGAAAGAACCCTCTGGATCCTTTCAGAAATCACCTTAACAATGACCACGGGGAGCTGCAGATTGATTTGGATCCAGCCAGGAATAGGAATTATAATTCCATCCTGAGCCACCCTGGCATTTTACCAGGAGTGATGGCCTGGAACTGCTCATAAATTCATGTTTCTGTGCTTGATTTTTGTAGCAATATCTCCCTCTCTCATGACAGGGAATAAATAAAGGAAGCAGAAGTAGGTGGTTATAATTAATATCCTTCCTGAGCTGAGGGCCCAGAACTGGACACAGCACTCCAGGGGTGGCCTCCCCAGCGCTGAGTCCAGGGCAGGAATCCCTTCCCTGGCCCTGTTGGCCCCCCTGTTCCTGAGCCAGGCC
>NW_021939887.1:0-1214 GCF_001715985.3 Manacus vitellinus
GACAAATCTGTGACATTACAGCAGACTGCTGACATGGGACTGGCTCGAGAATGGGTTACTCACATCGGTACAGGACACTGGGTTGTGTTTGAGTGGAAACAGAATGCTACAAACCTTGCCCGAGCTATCCTGGTACACAAAGTTGCCACAATAGAACCCCAAGAACTTGATCTTTTTGAGTCTGTAAAAATGGACTTTTGTGCTAGGTTTAATTGTAGTACACACACTAATTATGCTTTAGATACACCGGGTAGAATAAAAAGTCAGGATGTCTCTCCAATCAATGTAATATATGGTAACGTTACTGCAGGGGGCAATGGCAGCACACAGGGGGTTATTCACACCCAAAACATAACAAAACCTTTCACTTTACCCAAGGGTAAAGGTCACAGGGGAGGTCTGAGGTCACGGGGAGAATGTGATGTCACGGGGAGGACGGATATGATATCACAGGAGAGATGTGATGTCATATGATGGATGTGACGTCATAGGGGAGATGTGATGTCACAGGGGAGCTGTGATGTCACGGGGAGGATGTGATGTCATAGGGGAGGTGTGATGTCACGGGAGAGATGTGATGTCATATGATGGATGTGACATCATAGGGGAGATGTGATGTCACAGGGAGGATGTGATGTCACTGGGAGGATGTGATGTCATAGGGGAGGTGTGATGTCATAGGAGAGATGTGATTTCATATGATGGATGTGATGTCATAGGGGAGCTGTGATGTCACGGGAGAGCTTTTTCAGAGCCCTGGGCTGAAATTGCCTGTCTGACTCCCAAAACTGAACACAGACAAAGATTCCCCCAGATAGAATGTCCCAGAACAGAAAGCTCTTGCTGCTCATGGAGTACCAGGAGTGGCCCACCAATTCCACCTGAAATTCCAAGACTACAGGCTTTCTTTCCTGGGAAAAGGTCTGTTGTTCACTTTTCGGAGCCCTGCACTGAAATTGCCAGTCCGACTCCAAAAATTGAATACAGACGAAGATTCCTCCCAGACAAAAGGTGCCAGGACAGAAAGCTCTTGCTGGTCATGGAGTCTCCAGTGTGGCCCACTCTCTCAGCTTAGTGAGACTGAAGTGTTTGCTAAGGATGATGAGTTATGAGGAAGACCAAGTTCCTCCCTCTAAGCAATTGTAAATTCAAAATTAAGAGGCTCCAGCTGAGGAAATATGGGGAAAGAAAAGATAACAGCCCTTTATAAAGGA
>NW_021939888.1:0-1219 GCF_001715985.3 Manacus vitellinus
CCAGCTTAGTACAAAATTTCTCCATGGAAACAAAGAAGAGTTGCAAAGAGGGTGTCAAAAAAGGGAGAGATTTTCCTGAGTTTTGGAGCAATAATTACCTTAACAGGAACTCCTTCTTACAATTGACAAAAAAGCATAAGATATAAAAGCCAGTTTTGACTGTCAACTAGGCAACAATAGGATTTGAAAACTGCTCTTACCACAGAATTTTGCCTTTCTGAGTCCTCATTTCTGTTAACAGTATAGATATCACTGAAAAGAGAGGGACATTCATAGGGAATTATTATTTTCCAAATCTGGAGAATGCAGGGTTCTTTTTAATTTCTACCTTCTGATGATCTAACAGGAAATATGTGAGACTGGGACATCTTGATCCTGCTGAGGCTCAGACATCCAAGGACAGGAGTCTGTCTCAGTACCTGAGTCACCATCATTTGGATGAGATGAAACAATGGTTTTCCTCTCCCTTTTCCCTAGTTACATTTTTTAACCTTTTTCTTCTTCTCAGAATTATTTATTTCCTCTATTGTTAGCCTTTTTTTACCCTGTATTTCCTTCTTCCCATAAAAGTCATTGGAAGTTGCATGATAAGCCTCTGCCACACAGATGTCTTATCATTTAAGCTAGGACATCAAAATTTTACACAGAAAATCTGAAGGTACAGATTGCATCCACATATCTTTCCCTGGCACACTCGATATGCAGGTGTCTGCTGGTGCTAACTATGACTTTGTTTCAGAGTTTTTAAAATCTTGCTGAAAAAGAAAAATTTACAGAAAACACCATAACATATCACCTGGAAGTGAAGAGATGATGCTGAGCTGAGGATTCCTGGAAATTGGGTTTCATTTGATTTGAGCGACAGTACAGCAGGATTTTCAACTCTGGCTTGTGTCCAGGTTTACTCTCCCTCAGAAGTGAATGCTTGTTTTTCGGAAACTAATATGACAACTTATTAACACTTCAGTCTTCGATGAAAGCTCAGGTTAAGAGTTTCTGAGACAGCTATTCTTTACCAGTTTAACTAAACGGTTTCTTCTAAGACTGGTTGTTGGGGAACGCAAGGCAGAGTGGGACGAATACCAAGCCTGGAGAAAGATTTATAGCCCTGAGTGACACCTTTTTACACCGGATAAGACTTTACTTCACTGGACTTTACTCCATAACACCGGATTTGACACTATATCGGACTTGACAGTTTTCTTGTTCTCCCCAGTTT
>NW_021939889.1:0-1210 GCF_001715985.3 Manacus vitellinus
AGAGTGGACTGTTCAAAACCACCTTGAAAGCAATGGGCAGTGGGACCTTCAAACCTTGGGATGTGCATTTAGCAAAAGCCACCCAGTTAGTTAATCCTGTAAGCTCAAGAGATAAAACTCCAGGCCAATTCAGTGTCTAAGATCAGCTCAAAAGAGCAGGTCCTTTAATCAGGCCCACAGGCCCAGGGGAACACACACGACGTACCCTCCCAGGCAATGGTTCTACAGTTTTAGAAGATGGTCCGTCCAATGCCAGAACTCTCCACCCCCCGGTTCTGCCCAGTTCTGCCCCTGACACAGCCCTTGAGGAACTGGGTTTGGGGGCTTTGGGACCCCTTCTTCCTCATCTTTGTCTTCTTCACAGCACGTACAGTCCTTGGAGCGCCTCCAAAGTTCTGGGCTTTGTCTCTTGTGGGATCTTGTTGTCCAGGCCTAGGGTGTGATGTTGTTCAATAGAGGTGTTTTTCTACAATTCTACCTTGAAAAGAAGTCTAAACATGCTAAAGGAATTTAGAAAATTTAATATAAAATGGGGTCATAGGGTTGGATCTGTGTAAACTACTCTGCTAAATGGTGGCTCATAATACAGCTACATTAACATCTACATTTACTACACAACTACTTTTAAAATATACAAAAAGCTAAAAAAAAAAAAATATCCAGAAAGCTTTAAGGTATCACACAAACCTAGTTAGTTAACTCTACCACTTGAACTGGGTCTGCCCAAAAAGAACCTCTGCGTACCATTAAAGAGGATAAAATCCCTGTGGTCCATATGAGGAATATGTTAAGGAGGACAGTTCAGATTAGTCCTGCCTTAAGCTTTGCACAATAGAGCATTTCATTCATTTTCTCTCTTTTCCTCCCTCTGTGGATTGAGAGATCTTGTGACTTCATTGTGTGACTCACTGTGTGCAAAGGGAAAATATGGACAGGAAAAAAGTAAACAGGGGACAAAAAAGGAAATATTTTCTCATTGCTTCTTTAATACAAAATATTCACTTGGAATACAATTCTGAGATCTGTCTGATTAACCACAAAAGAATTGAAGACTTACAAGTAAATTACTCCCAGGGGCTTGTCTTGTTAAGATACCATCACTAAAAAGAGACTGTGCAGAAATGAGCAGACAAGGAAACCATCCCTGGGGGCTGGGTATGCAGGAACTCAGAGTCACTGGTTATGGGTGGAAAATGGACTGTGGAATGTG
>NW_021939890.1:0-1378 GCF_001715985.3 Manacus vitellinus
ATCCCAGCAAGACAATCCCGATCCCAGGGAGGTGATCCCGATCCCAGCGAGCCCATCCTGATCCCAGCGAGCCCATCCTGATCCCAGGGAGGTGATCCTGATCCCAGCAAGACAATCCCGATCCCAGTGAGTCCATCCCAATCCCAGCCAGACCATCCCTAACCCAGCGAGCCCATCCTAATCCCAGCGAGTCCATCCCGATCCCAGCCAGACCATCTCGATCCCAGCCAGACAATCCTGATCCCAGGGAGGTGATCCCGATCCCAGAGAGACCATCCCCATCCCAGGGAGGCGATCCCAATCCCAGCGAGCCCATCCTGATCCCAGGGAAACCATCCTGATCCTAGGGAGACCATCCTGATCCTAGGGAGACCATCCTGATGCCAGCAAGACCATCCCGATCCCAGGGAGGTGATCCCGATGCCGGTGAGACCATCCTGATCCCAGAGAGACCATCCTGATCCCAGCCAGACAATCCCAATCCTGGCCAGACCATCCCGATCCCGGCGAGGTGATCCCGATCCCAGCAAGCCGATCCTGATCCCAGCGAGCACATCCCAATCCCAGCCAGACCATCCCGATCCCAGGGAGACCATCCCAATCCCAGAGAGACCATCCTGATCCCGGCGAGCTCATCCTCATCCCAGGGACCTGATCCTGATCCCAGGGAGCCCATCCTGACCCCAGCCAGACAATCCCAATCTCAGCCAGACAATCCCAATCCCGATGAGCCCATCCCAATCCTGGTGTGACCATCCCAATCCCGGTGAGCCCATCCCAATCTCAGTCAGACAATCCTGATCCCAGTGAGCCCATCCCGATCCCGGTGAGCCCATCCCGATCCCGGTGAGCCCATCCCGATCCCAGTCAGACAATCCCGATCCCAGTCAGACAATCCCGATCCCAGAGAAGTTATGCTGATCCCAGCCAGACCATCCCGATCCCAGGGAGGTGATCCCAATCCTGGTGAGACCATCCTGATCCCAGAGAGGCAATCCTGATCCCAGAGAGACCATCCTGATCCCAACCACACAATCCCAATCCTGGCAAGACCATCCCAATCCCGGCGAGGTGATCCCGATCCCAGTGAGCTGATCCTGATCCTGGTGAGCCCATCCCGATCCCAGCCAGACAATCCCAATCCCAGCCAGACAATCCTGATCCCAGGGACCTGATCCTGATCCCGGTGAGCCCATCCTGACCCCAGCCAGACAATCCTGATCCCAGAGAAACCATCCCGATCCCGGCGATCCCACCCCGCCCATGGCAGTGGGAATGGGGGGCCCGATCCACCCCCCAAAGGGCTGCGACCCCTTTTCCCACCCCGATTCCCAGCGGGACACAGGGGAGATCCCACCCCCCTGCCCCACCCTCCATA
>NW_021939890.1:2337-3858 GCF_001715985.3 Manacus vitellinus
TCTGGGAATGCTGAGGGGGAGGATCTTTTCCCTGGAAAATGAGCGTATCCTGAGGATCCTGGGGGTGTGGGATCCTGGGAATTCTGAGGGTCCCTTCCTTGGAATATGGGCGTCACCAGAGGATCCTGGACGAGCAGGATCCCGGGAATGCTGAGGGGGAGGGTCCCTTCCCTGGAAAATGGGGGTCTCCCGAGGTTGCTGGGGGTGTGGGATCCCGGGAATGCTGAGGGGGAGGGTCCCTTCCCGGGATAGAGATTTCCCGGGAATCCTGGGGGTGCTGAGCCCCATCCCCTCCCCCCCCAATGGTGGGCGTGTCCCGCGACCCCCCAATCAATCAAACACTGCCCTAATTAATCAAACACTTCCTGATCAATTAAACACCCCCCAATCGATCAAACACTGCCCTAATTAATCAAACACTTCCTGATCAATTAAACACCCCCCAATCGATCAAACACCGCCCTAATTAATCAAACACCCCCCGATCAATTAAATATCCCCCCATCAATTAAACACCGCCCTAATTAATCAAACACCTCCTGATGAATCAAACACCGCCCTAATTAATCAAACACCCCCGATCAATTAAATATCCCCCCATCAATTAAACACCGCCCTAATTAATCAAACACCTCCTGATCAATTAAACACCGCCCTAATTAATCAAACACCCCCCGATCAATTAAACATCCCCCAATAAATCAAACACCCCCGATCAATTAAACATCCCCCAATAAATCAAACGCTGCCCTAATCAATCAAACATCCCCCAATCAATCAAACCCCCCTTATCAAACACCCCCCTAATGAATCGAACACCCTCTAATCAATCAAATCCTGCCCTAATTAATCAAAGACACCCCCCTATCAATCAGACACCCCCTTATCAATTAAACACCTCCAATCAATTAAACACCCCAATCAATCACCCCCAATCAATCAACATCCCAATCAATCAAACACCCCCTTATCAATTAAACCCCCAATCAATCAAATGCCACCCTAATCAATCAACATCCCAATTAATCAAACACCCCCCAATCAACCAATCAGCCCCCTAATCAATCAAACACCCTTTTATCAATCAAACACCCCCCAATCAAACATGCCCTTATCAATTAAACACCCTCCAATCAATCAAACACCCCACAATCAATTAAACACCCCCTAATGAATCAACCACCACCCTAATGAGTAAATGCCCCGATCAATCAAACACCCCTGATCAATCAAACAGCCCCCTGATCAATCAAACCACTCCTTAATCAACCAAAACCCCCCCAATCAATCAATCCCCCCGATCAATCAAACTCCTCCCTAATCAATCAAACCACTCCTTAATCAATCCAACCCCCCCAGTCAATCAAACACCCCTCTAATCAATCAAACACCCACCTAATCGATCAAACACCCCCCTAATCGATCAAACACCCCCCTAATCGATCGAACCCCTCCCAATCAATCGATCAAACACCCCCTAATCAATCAAACACCCCCCAGTCAATCGAACCCCTCCCTATT
>NW_021939890.1:12016-14196 GCF_001715985.3 Manacus vitellinus
TCCTCCGGCTCCGGTTTCCAAGGAGAATCCTGAGCAATGGGGGGGAAATCCATGGAAACCACTCGGTAACAGCAACATCCTGCCCGTGGGGCTGGAAAAGGGCTGGAAGAGGGCAGGAAAAGAGCGGGAAAAGAGCAGGAAAAGGGCAGGAAAAGAGTAGGAAAAAGGTAGGGAATGAGCAGGAATAGGACAGTAAAAGGGCTGGAAAAGAATGGGAAAAGAGTGGGAAAAGAGCAGGGAAAAAGCAGGATATGGCAGGAAATGGGCAGGAAACGGGTGGGAAAAAGGCAGGAAAAGAGCAGGAAAAGGGAGGAAAAGGGAAGGAAATGGGCAGGAAAAAAGCAGGAAATGGGCAGGAAAAAGGCAGGAAAAGGGAATTAAAAGGGCAGGTAAAGGGAAAGAAAAGGGCAGGGAAAGAGCTGGAAAAGGGCAGGAAAAAAGCAGGAAATGGGCAGGAAAAAGGCAGGAAAAGGGCTGGAAAAGGGTAGGAAAGGGGCTGGAAGAGAGTGGGAAAAGAGTGGGAAAAGAGCAGGAAAAAGGCAGGAAAAAGGGCAGGAAATGGGTGGGAAAAGGGCAGGAAAAGGGGGAGAAAAGGGTGGGAAAAGGGTGGGAAAAGGGAAGGAAAAGGGCAGGAAAAGGGCATGAATAGGGCAGGAATCCATGTGGGATTTTCCCCTTCCAGAATCCTGGGACAAGGAACACCATTCCCTGTTTTCCGCATCCGGGATCCCGGGAAGCTGGAGGAAAAGCCCTGGGATGGTTTCATTCCTGGTTTAATTCCCGGTTTTCCTCCCCCCTGGAAGTGACATTCCTTCCCTTTGGAGCCTCCCCAGCCGCGATCCAGGAGGGAAACGGGGCGGGAAAAGGCGGGATTTGGGAAGGGAATCACGGGGAAAGGCGGGATTTGGGAAGGGAATCACGGGAAAGGCGGGATTTGGGAAGGGAATCACGTCGGGAAGAGTTTTATTAAATGTTTATTAAATGTTTATTTAAGGATTAAAAAAAAAACCCAAGGAAGGAAACCCAAAAACATCCTTTTTTTTCCCCTGATTATTTTTTTTCTTTGCTCTCTGAGGAAAAAAAGCTGGAAAAGCACCTGGAAAAGCCCGACTGGGGTGGAAGGAGGTGGGAGAGACCCCTGAGCTGGGATATTCCAATGGGAAAGACCACTGGAGTGGGATATTCCAATGGGAGACACCCCTGGGCTGGGATATTCCCATGGGAGACACCCCTGGACTGGGATATTCCCATGGGAGACACCCCTGGGCTGGGATATTCCAATGGGAGACACCCCTGGAGTGGGATATTCCCAAGGGAGACACTCCTGGACTGGGATATTCCATTGGGAGAGACCCTTGGAGTGGGATGTTCCCATGGGAGAGACCCCTGGGCTGGGATATTCCCACGGGAGAGACCCCTGGATTAGTATATTCCAGTGGGAGAGACCCCTGGATTGGGATATTCCAATGGGAGACATCCCTGGACTGGGATATTCCCAAGGGAGAGACCCCTGGAGTGGGATATTCCAATGGGAGACATCCCTGGAGTGGGATATTCCATTGGGAGACACCCCTGGGCTGGGATATTCCCAAGGGAGAGACCCCTGGACTGGGATATTCCAATGGGAGAGCCCCCTGGATTGGGATATTCCCACGGGAGACACCCCTGGGCTGGGATATTCCAATGGCAGAGACTCCTGGATTGGGATAGTCCAATGGGAGACACCCCTGGACTGGGATATCCACCTTGGATCGGGATCTCCTCAGGGGTCTCTACCATGGAATACTCCCATGGGAACACCCCTATCCCAGGATATCCCCATGGGAACACCCCTAATCCCAGGATATTCCAACAGTAACATCCCTATCCTGGGATATCCCCACAGGAGACAGCCCTATCCTGGGATATCCTCATGGGAGAGACCCCTGGGCTGGGATATTCCCATGGGAGACACCCCTGGACCAGGATCTCTTCCCTAGACCGGGATCCCATGGGAGACACCCCTGGAATGGGATATTCCATTGGGAGAGACCCCTGGAGTGGGATATTGCAATGGGAGAGACCCCTGCATTGGGATATTCCCATGGGAGACACACCAGGACCAGGATCTCCTCCCTAGACTGGGATCTCCTCAGGGCTGTCTCCCCCATGGAATACCCCCATAGGAACAACCCTATCCC
>NW_021939890.1:17243-18770 GCF_001715985.3 Manacus vitellinus
GGGAATAGTTGGGATGTGGGATAGCCTTGGGAAGAGCCGGGATGTGAGAGAGGCTTGGAAATAGTTGGGATGTGGGAGAGGAGGGGGAATAGCTGGGATGTGGGTTGGGAAGGGGAATAATTGGGATGTGGGAGAGGAGGGGGGAATAGTTGGGATGTGGGTTGGGAGAGGGAATAGTTGGGATGTGGGATAGGAGGGGGAATAATTGGGATGTGGGAGAGGCTCAGGGAGAACCGGGATGTGGGATACCCTTGGGAAGAGCCTTGGGAAGAGCCGCAATGTGGGAGAGGATTGGGAAGAGCCTTGGGAAGAGCTGGGATGTGGGAGAGCCTTGGGAAGGACCTTGGGAAGAGCCAGGATGTGGGAGAGGATTGGGAATAGCCGGGATGTGGGATAGCCTTGGGAAGAGCCTTGGGAAGAGCCTTGATGTGGGAGAGGATTTGGAAGAGCCGGAATGTGGAATAGCTTTGGAAAGAGCCTTGGGAAGAGCTGGGATGTGGGAGAGGATTGGGAAGAGCCTTGGGAAGAGCTGGGATGTGGGAGAGCCTTTGGAAGAGCTGGGATGCAGGACAGCCTCAGGAAGAGCCTTGGGAAGAGCCGGAATGTGGGAGAGGAGTGGGAAGAGCTGGGATGCGGGATAGCCTCGGGAAGAGCCTCAGGAGGAGCTTGGATGCGGGATAGCCTTGGGAAGAGCCTTGGGAAGAGCCTTGGGATGTGGGATAGCATTGGGAAGAGCCAGAATATGGGATAGCCTTGGGAAGAGCCTTGGGAAGAGCCGGGATGTGGGAGAGGATTGGGAAGAGACTTGGGAAGAGCTGGGATGTGGGATAGCCTTGGGAAGAGCCTTGAGAAAGCCGGGATGTGGGATAGCCTGGGAAAGGGCCTTAGGAAGAGCCGGAACGTGGAATAGCTTTGGAAAGAGCCTTGGGAAGAGCTGGGATGTGGGAGAGGATTGGGAAGAGCCTTGGGAAGAGCTGGGATGTGGGAGAGGATTGGGAAGAGCCTTGGGAAGAGCCGGGATGTGGGAGAGCCTTGGGAAGAGACTTGGGAAGAGCCGGGATGCGGGATAACCTTTGGAAGAGCTGGGATATGGGATAGCCTTGGGAAGAGCCTTGGGAAGAGCTGGGATGTGGGATAGCCTGGGAAAGGGCCTTAGGAAGAGCCGGGATGTGGAATAGCTTTGGAAAGAGCCTTGGGAAGAGCCGGGATGTGGGAGAGGACTGGGAAGAGCCTTGGGAAGATTCGGGATGCGGGAGAGGCTCAAGAAGAGCCGGGATGCGGGAGAGGCTTGGGAAGAGGTTTGGGAAGAGCTGGGATGTGGAAGAGCCTTGGGAAGAGCCATGGGAAGAGCCGGGATGTGGGATAGTCTTGGGAAGAGCCTTGGGAAGAGCTGGGATGCGGGACATCCTGGGGAAGAGCCCCGGGAAGCCCCGTGTCCCGTCCCCTCACCGGCGGTGACGCTTCCCAGCATCTTCTTCCAGACGTTGAACTGCAGCGACCCCAAATACTTGGGGACGTCCAGGAGCA
>NW_021939890.1:22849-23874 GCF_001715985.3 Manacus vitellinus
ATCCCAAAAATCCCCAGGAGGGGACACAAGGGGGCTCAGCCATCCCAAAAATCCCCAGGAAAGGGACATATGGAGGCTCAGCCATCCCAAAAATCCCCAGGGATGCTCAGCCATCCCAAAAATCCCCAGGGAATGGACAAGGGGGCACAACCATCCCAAAAAAAACCCAGGAGAGGACACAAGGGGGCTCAGCCATCCCAAAAATCCCCAGGGATGGAACATGAAGGCACAACCATCCCAAAAACTCCTATGGGAGCTCAGCCATCCCAAAAATCCCCAGGGAAGGGACAGGGGGCTCAGCAATCCCAAAAAAACCCAGGAAGGGACAGGGGGCTCAGCCATCCCAAAAAAACCCAGGGAGAGACACAGGGAGACTCAGCCATCCCAAAAACCCCCATGAGAGCTCAGCCATCCCAAAAATCCCCAGGGAGAGACACAAGGGGGGCTCAGCCATCCCAAAAATCCCCAGGGAAGGGAGAGTGGGCTCAGCCATCCCAAAAATCCCCAGGAAGGGACACAGGGAGACTCAGCCATCCCAAAAGTTCCCAGGAAGGGACACAAGGGGGGCTCGGTCATCCCAAAAATCCCCAGGGATGCTCAGCCATCCCAAAAGTTCCCAGGAAGGGACACAAGGGGGGCTCGGCCATCCCAAAAATCCCCAGGGATGCTCAGCCATCCCAAAAATCCCCAGGAAAGGGACACAAGGGGCACAACCATCCCAAAAATCTCGCTCAGGAGAGGCTCCACCCCCGGAATTCCCGGCAGGATCGGGCCCTACCTGCGCTTCCGGTTCTTGTGGCTCTGGAAGAGAAAAGGGAAAATGCCGGGAATCAGATCCCGCCTTTCCTGGGAATCAGATCCTGCTTTTCCTGGGAATCAGATCCTGCTTTTCCTGGGAATCAGATCCCGCCTTTCCTGGGAATCAGATCCCACCTCTCCCAGGAATCAGATCCCGCTTTTCCCGGGAATCAGATCCTGCCTTTCCTGGGAATCAGATCCTGCTTTTCCCGGGAATCAGATCCCAC
>NW_021939890.1:23980-24954 GCF_001715985.3 Manacus vitellinus
ATCCTGCCTTTCCCAGGAAAAAGATCCCGCCTTTCCCGGAAATCGGAACCCGCCTTTCCCAGGAATCAGATCCCACCTCTCCCAGGAATCAGATCCCGCCTCTCCTGGGAATCAGATCCCACATTTCCCGGGAATCAGATCCCGCCTCTCCCAGGAATCAGATCCCACCTCTCCCGGGAATCAGCTCCCGCCTTTCCCGGGAATTCCCTCCCAGTTACCATGAGGAACGTGTGGTCGTCCTGCTTGAGATCCGCCTGGAGCTGCCGCGCCTCCCCCAGCAGGGCCTGGTTCTCCCGCTCCAGCTGCTCCACCTGCACGGAATTCCGGGATTTCCGGCTTGGAAAAGAGCTCCGGGATCACGGATCCGACCCCGGATCCGACCCCGCCGTGGTTCTGATGCCACATCCAAGCTCATCCCAAAAAACCTCCAGGGATGGAGAATCTGCCACTTCCCTCCCTGGGCAGCCCATTCCAAGGGCTGATCCCAATCATGGAAAGAATAAATTGGGATGCAGGAAAGGAAGGGGAATAGTTGGGATGTGGGTTGGGAAGGGGAATAAATTGGGATGTGGGACAGGAGGGGGAATAGTTGGGATGTGGGAGTGGAGGGGGAATAGTTGGGATGTGGGATAGGAAAAGGAATAAATTGGGATGTGGGATGGGAATAAATTGGGATGTGAGATGGGAAGGGAATGAATTGGGATGTGGGTTGGGAAGGGGAATAATTGGGATGTGGGAGAGGAGGAGGAATAATTCAGGACGTGGGCTGGGAGGGGGAATAGTTGGGATGTGGGAGAGGAGGAGGAGAAGTTGGGATGTGGGTTGTGAAGAGGAATAAATTGGGATGTGGAACAGGAGGGGGAATAGTTGAGATATGGGATAGGAGGGGGAATTCCCATCCCTCCCAATATCCCACCTGCCCCTCCCCTGGCCCAGCTGGAGGCCGTTCCCTCTCCTCCTGTCCCTCGTTCCCT
>NW_021939891.1:0-1101 GCF_001715985.3 Manacus vitellinus
TCACATCTATCATATGACATCACATCCTCCTCTGTGACATCACATCTCATCTATAACATATCCCACCTCTCCTGTGACATCACAGCTCCACTGTGACATCACATTCTGCCTGTGACATCACATCTTCCTCTGTGACATCACATCTTCCTCTGTGACATCACATCCTCCCCATGACATCACATCCTTCTCTGTGACATCGCAGCTCCCCTGTGATATCACATCCTTCCTGTGATATCACATCCCCCTCTGTGACATCACAACGCCCTGTGACATCACATCCTCCTCTGTGACATCGCATCCTCCTCTGTGACATCATATCCTTCCTGTGACATCATAACCTCCTTATGACATCACTGGTCTCCTGTGACATCACATCCTCCTCTGTGACATGGCATGTCTCCTATGACATCACATCCTCCTCTATGACATCACATCCTCCTCTGTGACATCAAAGCTCTCCTATGTCATCACAGCTCCCCTGTGACATCACATCCTTCTCTGTGACATCACAGCTCTCCTATGACATCACATCCTCCTCTGTGACATCACATCCTCCTCTGTGACATCACATCCTTCCTGTGACATCACATCATCCTCCATGACATCACAGCTCTCCTATAACATCACAGCTCTCCTGTGACATCACATCCTCCTCTGTTACATCACAGCTCCACTTCGACATCACATTCTTCTCTGTGACATCACATGTCTCCTATGACATCACATCCTCCTATGTGACATCACATCCTCCCCTGTGACATCACATCCTCCTCTGTGACATCACAGCTCCCTGTGACATCACATCCTCCTCTGTGATATCACATGTCTCTTATGACATCACATCCTCCTCTGTGACATCGCATGTCTCCTGTGACATCACATCCTCTCCTGTGAAATCACATCCTCCTCTGTGACATCATATCATTCTTGTGACATCACATCCTCCTCTGTGACATCATAGCTCTAGTATGACATCACAGCTCTCCTGTGACATCACATCCTTCTCTGTGACATCACATCCTCCTCTGTGACATCACAGCTGCCCTGTGACATCACATCCTTCTCTGTGACATCGCATGTCTCTTATGACATCACATCCTC
>NW_021939892.1:0-1159 GCF_001715985.3 Manacus vitellinus
TTAGAATTCCCCATAGCAGAAGCTGCATCCTCATTATCCTCAATAAGCCAATTTTCATTAATGTGAGGAAAGCTGGGAGACTGTAGAAACATCAGTTGAACTTCAAAGTCTCCTGGTTTCTGTCTCTCCTCATACTTAGAATCATGGTTCTGCCCTGTTTTCAGCCCTACCTCACAACTGACAGCCCAATTCCCAAAACTGCATACGGACAAAGATTCTTCCCAGACCAGAGGTGCCAGCACAGAAAGTTCTTGCTGCCTATGGAGTGCCCAGGCTGACAAACCAACTGAACCAGAAAGCCAAATCTTCCAGGCTTCCTTTCCTGGTGATAAAGGGTGTTGTTTCATGTTTTCAGAGCTGCTTCCCAAATGCCAGCCCGAATCCCATAATTGCACACGAACAAAGATTACTCTCAGAACAAGGTGCCAGCACAGAAAGCTCTTGGTGCCCATAGAGCGCACTGGCTGAACCACAAACTGCATCACAAAACCAAACCTTCCAGTCTTTCTTGCCTGGCGTAATGGCTGTTATTTTCATTTTTTCAGATCTGCCTCCCAAATACCAGCCCAAATCCCAAAATTGCATACAAACAAAGATTCCTCCCAAAACAAAGGTGCCAGCACAGAAAGCACTTACTGCTCATAGATTGCCAAACCTGACCCACCAAGTGCACCACAAAGCCAAAGCTTCCAGGCTTTGTTTCCTGGGGATAAGGGCTGTTGTTTCCTGTTTTCAGCCCTGCCTCTCAACTGACAGCCTGACTCCCAAAGTTGCATACGGACGATGATTCCTCTCACACCAAAGGTACTTGCACGGGAAACTCTTGCTGCCAATAGAGTACCCAGGCTGACAAACCAACCGGACCATCAAGCAAAACCTTGCGGGCTTTCTTTCCTGGGGATAAGGGCTGTTGTTTCCTGGTTTCAGACCTGCCTCCCAGCTGACAACCTGAGTCCCAAAATTGCATACAAACAAAGATTCCTCCCACACCAAAGGTGCCAGCACAGAAAGCTCTTGCTGACCGTGGAGTCTCCAGACTTGCCCAACAACTGCGCCAAAAGGCCAAAGCTTCCAGTCTTTCTTTCCTGGGGATAAGGGCTGTTGTTTCCTGCTTTCAGACGTTCCTCCCAGCTGCCAGCCCAACCCCAAAATTGCATAC
>NW_021939893.1:0-1217 GCF_001715985.3 Manacus vitellinus
GCCCCTGGATCCCTGGAAGTGTCCAAGGCCAGGTTGGATGGGGCTTGGAGCACCCTGGGCTGGTGGAAGGTGTCCCTGCCCATGGCAGGGGGTGGCACTGGATGGGCTTTGAGGTCCCTCCCAACCCAAACCTTCTGGGATTCCATGGTTGGGTTGTTGCAATCTGACTCCCAGTGACTGGGATTTGGAAAACTGCCCCTTTCCTGCCTTAACTTCCCCCAAAGTGTGTGCTGTGTGCACAGCACTGCAGGAGCTCTGGGAACAGTGATCCCAACCCTGCAGGGCCTCTCCTGCTGCCCGGGGGGAAGCACCAGCTCAATCCTGGCTTTAAAATGATGGGGCAAAGGTGAGCTGCTGTTCTGGGGGAACCCCCAGATGTGCTCCAATCTATGAGGGTTTTCAGCAGGTTCTTCACTCGTGGTTCCTGGGTGCTTTGGGCAGGCTCAGGAGTGCTGAGCAGTGGGTTTAGCAGGGGCAGTGGAGCAGCAGCTGGAGCTGGGCTAAGGAAAGGTTGGGGGTTCCTTCCTCGGGTTTGTGCTGACACAGTGTTGGTGTAAAACACTGACCCCAGCAGGGACTGTGTCACTGCAGAGCTCTGCCCTGTGTCCAGGGAGCACCTTATCTAAGGAGTTCCCAGCTTGCCCTTTAAAGCCTTTTCATCACTACAAAGAGCCTTGATGATTTTGGGAATTCTGCCTTTGGGGAAGGAGCAGAGGTGGTTTGGGATCACTCCAAAATCCCTGCTGTTCCCAAAGCACGAGTGCCCTCTGATCCTCAGGGAATCCAGGTGTGGGAGTGACCCCTCCATGTGGGTTTTTCAGGCTAAGGGTGAGGTTTCAGGAGCTGCTGAGCTGATGGAATCACAGCCTGTCATCACTGGAAAATCTCCCTTCCTTGACAGGACAAGAGGAAATGGCCTGAGGCTGTGCCAGGGGAGGCTCAGGTTGGACAGGAGGAGGAATTTCCTGCTGGAAAGGGTGGTGAGGCCTTGGCAGGGGCTGCCCAGGGAGGTTTGGAGTGCCCAGCCCTGGAGGTGTCCCAGGAAGGCCTGGCCGTGGTACTCAGTGCTCTGGGCTGGGGGACAAGGTGGGGATGGGGCACAGGGGGATCCATGGGCTGGGTGGGCTTTTCCAACCCCAGGGATCCTGGGGTTCTCTTGTGATTTTGGCAGCACCAGCTCCTGCACCCCCAGGTTTCATGGCCTAGAGGTGGCACCT
>NW_021939894.1:0-1287 GCF_001715985.3 Manacus vitellinus
GGGCAGGGAGGGTCCCCTGTTGCACACAGGCACCCCGTAGAGTTTTGGGAGGATGCCTGGAGTGCTGGGAGGCAGAGAGCACCCGCTGTAGGGTGGAGGGTCCTGGAGAGTTTAAAGGACCCCGTAGGGCAGGAGGGTTTCCTACTGTTGCACACAGGCACACTGTAGAGTTTTGGGGGGATGCCTGGAGTGCCGGGGGAAAGAGACTCCCGCTATAGGGTGGGGGTCCCTGGGGAGCTGGGAACAGGGATTGTGGAGCAGGGAAGGTCCCCTGCTGCAGACAGGGACCCCATAGATTTTTGAGGAGTCCCTGCAGTGCTGGGGAATAGGGACCCCCTTGCTATAGGGTGGTCCTTGGGGAGTTGGGGACAGCAATATCATAGGACAGGAAGGGTCCCCTGTTGCAGATAGGGACCCCATAGGGTGCCAACCCTGGTCCCCATTTTGTTTTGGGGGATCCCTGGGGACAGAGCCTGTCCCATAGGATAGTGGGAGTCCCTGAAGAGTTGGGAACAGGGATGATGGTGCAGGGAAGGTCCCCTGCTGCAGACAGGGACCCCATAGGTTTTTGGGGGGTCCCTGAGGTGTTGGGGACAGGGACACACTCCCTCCCTGAATGCTGGGAACAGGGACACCAAGGGGGGAGGGTTGTCCCCAGGTAGATAGAGATGCAGGGACCCCATATGTTTTGGGGGCTTCCTGGGGTGTTGGAGGACAAGGAGCCCCCCCCGTAAGGTAGGGGTCAGCAGCCTATGATCCTATGGTCAGGAGGTGAGGGGTGCCCCAGGGTGATGGAGATGCAGTGATCCCATAGGGTTTTGGGGGATTCTCTGGGGTGTTGGGGACAGGGACCCCTGCAATGGGTGCTGGAGACAGGGACACCAGAAGGGGAGGGGTATCCTCAGGGTGATGGAGATGCAGGGACCCCATAGGGTTTTGGGGAGTCCCTGGGGTTTTGGGCACAGGAACCATGGAGCAGGGAGGGTCCCTTGCTGCAGACAGAGACCCCATAGGGTTTTATGGGGCGGTCCTTGGGGTGCTGAAGGAGCAGGGACCCTGTAGGGTGAGGGTGCTGTACCCCATAGGGTTTGGAGGGAAGTCTCTAAGGTTCTGGGAGACAAAACTCCCTTCATAGGTGGATGGGGGTCCACAGGGTGCTGGAAAGCCAGGGACCCCAACCCTGGAAGGTCCCTGGGGTGCCAGAACACCCCCAGTGTGGGGTAACCACACAGGCCTGTGTGTTTCCCATCTGGGATCACATTCAGAGGAGGTTTGGTGGGAGCTGGA
>NW_021939895.1:0-1174 GCF_001715985.3 Manacus vitellinus
GAAATCCTATAACCCGGGTCTAACTCCCTTCTTATGGGTCTGAGTTCCTTAAACCAGGTCGAAATCCCTTAAAAGAGGTGAAAAATCCCTTAATTCAGGCCTAAATCCCTTAAGTCAGGCCTAAATCCCTTAATTCAGGTTTGAAATCCTATAACCCGGGTCTAATTCCCTTCATGTAGGTCTGAGTTCCTTAAACCGGGTCAAAATCCCCTAAAAGAGGTGAAAAATCCCTTAAGTCAGGCCTAAATCCCTTAATTCAGGTTTAGAATCCTATAACCTGGGTCTAACTCCCTTCATATAGGTCTGAGTTCCTTAAACCAGGTCGAAATCCCCTTAAAGAGGTGAAAAATCCCTTAAGTCAGGCCTAAATCCCTTAATTCAGGTTTGGAATCCTATAACCCGGGTCTAATTCCCTTCTTATGGGTCTGAGTTCCTTAAACCAGGTTGAAATCCCCTAAAAGAGGTGAAAAATCCCTTAATTCAGGCCTAAATCCCTTAATTCAGGCCTAAACCCCTAATTCCAGCCTACATCCCTTAATTCAGGTTTGAAATCCTATAACATGGGTCTATCTCCCTTCCTGCAGGTCTGAGTTCCTTAAACCGGGCTGAAATCCCCTAAAAGAGGTGAAAAATCCCTTAATTCAGGCCTAAATCCCTTAATTCAGGCCTAAATCCCTTAATTTGGGTTTGAAATCCTATAACCCGGGTCTAATTCCCTTCTTATGGGTCTGAGTTCCTTAAACCGGGTTGAAATCCCTTAAAAGAGGTGAAAAATCCCTTAATTCAGGTTGGAAATCCTATAACCCAGGTCTAACTCCCTTCATATAGGTCTGAGTTCCTTAAACCAGGTCGAAATCCCCTAAAAGAGGTGAAAAATCCCTTAAGTCAGGCCTAAATCCCTTAATTCAGGTTTGGAATCCTATAACCTGGGTCTAACTCCCTTCTTATGGGTCTGAGTTCCTTAAACCGGGTTGAAATCCCTTAAAAGAGGTGAAAAATCCCTTAAGTCAGGCGTTCCCGGGGCCGAAGGTCGGGGATTTATGGGGGATTTATGGGGGATTTATGGGGGATTTATGGGGGATTTATCGGGGTTTTATCAGGGTTTTATCGGGGTTTTATCGGGGATTTATCGGGGTTTTATCGGGGATTTATCGGGGGTTTATCGGGGATTTAT
>NW_021939896.1:0-1163 GCF_001715985.3 Manacus vitellinus
CTTGGACACTTCCAGGGATCCAGGGGCAGCCACAGCTTCTCTGGGAATTCTATCCCAGCCCCTCCCCACCCTCACAGGGGATCGGGACAACAAGTTGTGAATATCCACAGCAAGAAGTTTTCCCCCCCAGTAAATGTCACTATGGAGCTGAACAGCTCCTTCCCAGGGAAGTCTACATTCCTCAAATAATTTTCTGGGCTTCTTGTGACTTTGCAATGTCTCTTCTTTGCTCTGCAGGTTGGAAAACTGAAGAGCTGGGTTTTTAAAGTCGCTTTGTAAAGTAGTTTTCCCTTCTTTAACCAACCAGAGGAGACTCTTGGAGCAGCTTTCATGAGTTCATCCCAGAGCCTTCAGCCTCCTGGAGGGGAGCGTCGCCCACCCCTGACAGCATTGATTTTCAAATGTCTGATTGCCAGTGAAATATTAAACCCTATTGATTGGAAATTCAGGAGATGCTCTGCATATTTTGGGGGCTGGACAGTTTCATTTATCAGCTCTTCCAATTGCAGAATAATTAGAGCTCCATCATGGCCCTGCCTTTCGAGACGGAGAAGTTCCCGTCACGGCATCTGCAATCATTGAAAGTGTTTCTCTGCATTATGTTTGCTAATTGGGCAATTTATCCTCCCCAGGAAGCTTTTTGCATTAATTTCCAAGGAAAGACACTGGGACAAAGACATCCATCTTTTCATCCACTGGAATTTCACGTTGTTCTGTCTTCTGAACCCCGTGGAAGAAGCGAGAGGAGAGCGATGGAGATTTCCACCATCAAACCAAAAAATCAAGGGAATTGTCACAAGGATTTAAAACAGAGCTGTGGGAAACACCTTTAAATTCAGGCAGAATTTATGTTTAGAGCTGGGGAGTGAAAACTGCCACAAAACTGCTCCAGGGAAAGAACGTGGTGATACAAAAACACTTGTTGTTGGGGACTGAAGGGAATCCTGACTGGGGTGTCCTTTGGAAACTCAGAAATCCACAGGAACATCGGAAAAAAGAAGTGTGGTTCATTGTTTCCATGTTAAGAAAGGCACTGAGGGACTAAACTTGATAAGTTTCTTACTAGATTAAATTAATAAAAGAGCCTATTCATTCCAAATGTAGACTTTGATTTTCTGGAGAGCCTAAAGTTGAGCAAACCCCTCTATTTAATTCCCTCTCCA
>NW_021939897.1:0-2952 GCF_001715985.3 Manacus vitellinus
CCCAAAAAATCCCCAAAAATTCCCCAAAATTCACCAAAAAAATCCCCCAAAATCCCCAGAATTCCCCAACGCCCCGAATTGTGTCCCCAGGGTGGTGATGGTGCTGGGGGCGGGCCGGGGGCCCCTGGTGTCGGCGACCCTGCGGGCGGCCCGGCAGGCGGGGACGCGGGTCCGGGTCTACGCCGTCGAGAAGAACCCCAACGCCGTCGTCACGTGAGTCCAAACCTCTGCTTTCTCCCCTTTTTTGGCTTCTTTCCCCCATTTTAGGCTTTTTTCCCCCGTTTGGGGGTTTTTTCCTCGGGTTTTTGGGAGGTTTTTTCCCCCATTTTTTCTCAATTTTGGGGATTTTTTTCCCCTATTTTTTAAGGGGTTTTTTTCCCCATTTTTTCCTCAATTTTTTGTTGTTTTTCTTTTTTCCCAATTGGGGTTTTTTTTCTGCCAGTTTTTGGGGGGTTTTTTTCCCCCTTTTTTTCTTCCCCATGTCCACGTTTACGGATCAATAAGGATCAATAGGGATCAATAGGGATCAATGGGGATTGATGCCGATCAATAGGAAGCAATAGAGGTCAGTAGGGATCAATAGGTACCAATAAGGATCAATAGGGACCAATAGGGAGCAATAGAGATCGATAGGGATCACTAGGGATCAATGGGGATCAATAGGGATCAATGGATCAATGAGGATCAATAGGGATCAATAGGGAGCAATAGAGAACAATAGAGATCAATGGGGATCGATAAATCAATAGGGAGCAATAGAGAGCAATAGCAATCAATGGGGATCAATAAATCAATAGGAACCAATAGGGATCAATAGGAACCAATAGGGATCATTAGGAAGCAATAGAGATCAATAGGAAGCAATAGGAATCAATAGAATCAATAGGGATCAATAGAGATCAATGGAGATCAATAGGGACCAATGGGGAGCAATGGGGATCAATAGGAACCAATAGGGATCAATAGGAACCAAAAGGGATCAATAGGAACTGAAAGGGATCAATAAGAACTAATAGGGATCAATAGGAAGCAATAGGGATCAATAGGAACCAATAGGGATCAATAGGAACCAATAGGGATCAATAGGAAGCAATAGAGATCAATAAGTGATCAATAGGGATCAATAGGAACCAATAGAGATCAATAGGAACCAATAGGTGACCAATAGGGACCAATAGACCAATAGGGACCAATAGAGATCAATAGGGATCAATAGATCAATAGTTATCAATAGGGATCAATAGAGATCAATAGATCAATAGGAACCAATAGAGATCAATAGGAACCAATAGGTACCAATAGGGATCTATAGAACCAATAGGGATCAATAGGAACCAATAAGGATCAATAGAGATCAATAGTTATCAATAGGGACCAATAAGGATCAATAGGGAGCCATAGGAATCAATAAGGATCAATAGAGATCAATAGTTATCAATGACGATCAATAGTGATCAATAGTGACCAATAAATGGTCAATAGGGATCAATAGAACCAATAGGCATCAATAAGAACCAATATGGATCAATAAGAACCAATAGGAACCAATAGGTACCAATAGAGATCAATAGGAAGCAATAGGGATCAATAGGGACCAATAAGGATCAATAGGAACCAATAGGGATCAATAGAATCAATAGGGATCAATAGGAACCAATAGGGACCAATAAGGATCAATAGGAACCAATAGGGACCAATAAGGATCAATAGGAACCAATAGGGACCAATAAGGATCAATAGGAACCAATAGGGATCAATAGGGACCAATAGAGATGAATAGGGACCAATGGGATCAATAAGGGATCAATAGGGAAAAATAGTTATCAATAGGGACCAATAGGGACCAATAGAACCAATAGGGATCAATAGTTATCAATAGGGATCAATAGGAACCAATAGGGATCAATAGGGATCACTAGGGACCAATAAGTGATCAATAGGAACCAATAGGGATCAATAGACCAATAGGGATCAATAGAACCAATAGGGATCAATAGGAACCAATAGGGATCAATAGATCAATAGACCAATAGGAACCAATAAGTGATCAATAGGAACCAATAGGGATCAATAGAACCAATAGGAACCAATAAGTGATCAATAGGGATCAATAGATCAATAGTTATCAATAGGGACCAATAGGAACCAATAAGTGATCAATAGGGATTAATAGGGACCAATAGGGATCAATAAGAACCAATAGGGATCAATAGAACCAATAAGTGATCAATAGGGACCAATAGGGATCAATAAGGATCAATAGAGATCAATAGTTATCAATAGGGAGCAATAGGGATCAATAGGGACCAATAGGAACCAATAAGTGATCAATAGGGACCAATAAGTGATCAATAGGGATCAATAGATCAATAGTTACCAATAGGAACCAATAGAGATCAATAGGACCAATAGGGATCAATAGTTATCAATAAGGATCAATAGGAACCAATAAGTGATCAATAGGGATCAATAGAACCAATAGGGATCAATAGTGATCAATAGGAACCAATAAGGATCAATAGGGACCAATAGGGATCAATAGGAACCAATAGAGATCAATAGGGATCAATTGACCAATAGGGATCAATAAGAACCAATAAGTGATCAATAGGAACCAATAGGGATCAATAGATCAATAGACCAATAGGAACCAATAAGTGATCAATAGGAACCAATAGGGATCAATAGAACCAATAGGAACCAATAAGTGATCAATAGGGATCAATAGATCAATAGTTATCAATAGGGACCAATAGGAACCAATAAGTGATCAATAGGGATTAATAGGGACCAATAGGGATCAATAAGAACCAATAGGGATCAATAGAACCAATAAGTGATCAATAGGGACCAATAGGGATCAATAAGGATCAATAGAGATCAATAGTTATCAATAGGGAGCAATAGGGATCAATAGGGACCAATAGGAACCAATAAGTGATCAATAGGGAC
>NW_021939897.1:21218-23007 GCF_001715985.3 Manacus vitellinus
TGAAAATGAAGAAATTGGGGTGAAAATGGAGAAATTGAGGCTGAAAATGGAGAAATTTGGGGAAATTGGAGAAATTTGGGGCAAAAATGGGAAATTGGGGTGAAAATGGAGAAATTTCGGCTGAAAATGGAGAAATTTGGGGAATTTTGGGGAAGTTCTGGGAGGTTTGGGGGGGAAAACAGGAAAATTGGGAAAGTTGGGGGGGAAAAGGATAAAAATGAGGAGTTTGGGCAAAAATGGGGAGCTTTGATAAAAACGGGGAGGATTTGGGGCAAATTTGGGGGGATGGAGAAATTTGGGGGAAAATGAGAAATTTTTGGTAAATTTGGGGGGAAAGGGAGAAATTTGAGCAAATTTGGTTGAAAACGGAGAAATTGGGAAAAAACCAAAGAAATTTGGGCAAAACTGGAGTAATTTCAGGAATTTGGTCGAAAGCAGAAATCTGAGGTAAAAAAGAAGAAATTTGGGCTAAAAACGGAGAAATTTGGGCAAAAATGGAGAAATTTGGGCAAAAAAGGAGAAATTTGGGGAATTTCAGCAAATTCTGGGAGGTTTGGGGGGGAAATGGGGAAAAATGGGAGAGTTACGGAAAAAAAGGGGGGGATTTGGGGTAAAAATCAGGAGTTTTGTCGAAATTGGGGGAGGTTTGGGGCAAAAATGGATTTTTGGAGGGAAAAATGGTGGAAAAAAGGATTTTTGGGGGGGGAAAGGATGGGAAGATGGAATTTTGGGGGGGAAATAATGGAAAAAATGGATTTTGGGGGGTAAATAATAGAAAAATGGATTTTGGGTCGGATTTGGGTAAAATTCGGAGCGGAAATTTTAGGGGGAAATGGGGATGTTTCGGTAAATTTTGGGGGGAAATCGGGAAAAATGGGGGGATTCGAGAGGGTTGGGCAAAGTCTGGGAAATTTGGGGCCAAATGGGGGATTTGGGGGCAAAACCGGGGAAATGAGGAGAATTTGGGGGAAATTCTGGGAGAATTCGGGGTGAAAATGGAAAATTTGGGGGCGTTTGAGGCAGAAATGGGGGAAAAGGGGAATTTGGGGCAAATTCTGGGGGGAAATTGGGGAAATTTGAAGTGAACTTGGAGGGATTGGGGGTAAATCTGAGACTTTTTGCCAATCTTGGGGAAAATGAGCAGAATTTGAGGGAAATTTGGGGAAAATTGGGGTGAAAATGGAGAAATTTGGGTCCAAGTAGGGGAAATTGGGGAGAAGTTTTGTTAAATTGGGGGGAAATAAGAGAAAAGAGAAAAGTTTGGGGAGAATTTTTGGGAATTCGGGGGAAATGGGAGAAGTTTGGGTTGGATTTGGGGAAAATGGGGGGAAATTTGAGCAAAAGCTGAGGAAATTTGGGTCCGAATAGGAGAAATTTGGGCAAAACCTCTGAAGTTGGGGTGAAATTTAGGGAAATCAATGAGGAAAACCGGGGGGAGTTGGTGAAAACTCGGGAATACACGTTGGAGTTGAGAGGATTTGGCAAAAATTTGGGGAAAATTGGGCAAAACTGAGGAAATTTGACTCGAAAATGGGGAGTTTGGGCCAGAAACTCAAAAATCAGCTCAAACCGAAGGGAACGTGGCTCCAAACCGGCAAAAATGGGATAAATCAGCGAAAATGAGAGGGAAATGAGGAGCCTGGAGTGAAATTTGGGCGAAAACAGAGAAATTGGAGTCAAAATCGACCATAACCCCCTCCCCAAAACTTCCTTTGCTTTCACCACCTCAAAGCGCGTTTTGCCGCGTCCCGCTCCCCCTCCCAAATCCCGCCGCGCGTTTTCAACCCCT
>NW_021939898.1:0-1218 GCF_001715985.3 Manacus vitellinus
AGGTGCCACCTCTAGGCCATGAAACCTGGGGGTGCAGGAGCTGGTGCTGCCAAAATCACAAGAGAACCCCAGGATCCCTGGGGTTGGAAAAGCCCACCCAGCCCATGGATCCCCCTGTGCCCCATCCCCACCTTGTCCCCCAGCCCAGAGCACTGAGTACCACGGCCAGGCCTTCCTTGGACACCTCCAGGGCTGGGGACTCCACCACCTCCCTGGGCAGCCCCTGCCAAGGCCTCACCACCCTTTCCAGCAGGAAATTCCTCCTCCTGTCCAACCTGAGCCTCCCCTGGCACAGCCTCAGGCCATTTCCTCTTGTCCTGTCAAGGAAGGGAGATTTTCCAGTGATGACAGGCTGTGATTCCATCAGCTCAGCAGCTCCTGAAACCTCACCCTTAGCCTGAAAAACCCACATGGAGGGGTCACTCCCACACCTGGATTCCCTGAGGATCAGAGGGCACTCGTGCTTTGGGAACAGCAGGGATTTTGGAGTGATCCCAAACCACCTCTGCTCCTTCCCCAAAGGCAGAATTCCCAAAATCATCAAGGCTCTTTGTAGTGATGAAAAGGCTTTAAAGGGCAAGCTGGGAACTCCTTAGATAAGGTGCTCCCTGGACACAGGGCAGAGCTCTGCAGTGACACAGTCCCTGCTGGGGTCAGTGTTTTACACCAACACTGTGTCAGCACAAACCCGAGGAAGGAACCCCCAACCTTTCCTTAGCCCAGCTCCAGCTGCTGCTCCACTGCCCCTGCTAAACCCACTGCTCAGCACTCCTGAGCCTGCCCAAAGCACCCAGGAACCACGAGTGAAGAACCTGCTGAAAACCCTCATAGATTGGAGCACATCTGGGGGTTCCCCCAGAACAGCAGCTCACCTTTGCCCCATCATTTTAAAGCCAGGATTGAGCTGGTGCTTCCCCCCGGGCAGCAGGAGAGGCCCTGCAGGGTTGGGATCACTGTTCCCAGAGCTCCTGCAGTGCTGTGCACACAGCACACACTTTGGGGGAAGTTAAGGCAGGAAAGGGGCAGTTTTCCAAATCCCAGTCACTGGGAGTCAGATTGCAACAACCCAACCATGGAATCCCAGAAGGTTTGGGTTGGGAGGGACCTCAAAGCCCATCCAGTGCCACCCCCTGCCATGGGCAGGGACACCTTCCACCAGCCCAGGGTGCTCCAAGCCCCATCCAACCTGGCCTTGGACACTTCCAGGGATCCAGGGGC
>NW_021939899.1:0-1130 GCF_001715985.3 Manacus vitellinus
GAGGCCCTGGCACAGGTTGCCCAGAGAAGCTGTGGCTGCCTCTGGATCCCTGGAAGTGCCCAAGGCCAGGTTGGAATAACCTGGGCTGTGGAAGGTGTCTGTGCCCATGGCAGGGAGTGGAACCTGGTGATCCTTAAAGTCCCTTCCCACTCAAAGCACTCCGTGGTTCTCCCAGGATCCTGTGGCTGTGTCTCTCCAGCCGTGTGGGATCCCAGCCCTCTGTTCTGGGAAAAGCAGATGGAGCAGTGCCATCTTGTGGGGAATTCTTCATGGAATCACAGTCTGAATCACAGAACAGTTTGTGCTGGAAGGGACTTTAAAGTCCATCTCATTCCCACCCCCTGCCACAGGCAGGGACACTTTCCACTATCCCAGGTTATTCCAACCTGGCCTTGGACACTTCCAGGGATCCAGAGGCAACCACAGCTTCTCTGGGAAACCTGTGCCAGGGCCTCCCCACCCTCACAGGGAAAATTTCTTCCCAATGTCCCCCCTAAATCTCCCCTTTTCCATTGAAAAGCACCAGCTAAGCTGCCAGCAGTGGCTGCTCTCCCTCCCAGCTCGACGCTGATCCACCAGGTTGGATTGTTTTTTCCCAAAACAATATTGTGGGAAGGCTGGAGATTCACCAAACACTTTCCATGTGGTGATGTTGTTGGAGAAATATTTGCTTCCCAGTCCGTGTGCGGTGTGAAGCAGGAGGGTTTAGTGCTCAGGCTTTGCATTACATGCTTTGCTAAGGAATGAGGAGCCTTTTCCCACTGCTGGGCCCGGGGAACGCTCTCCGTGGAAAACAGGATGTTATTGCCTGACACTTTCCTTGGGGGGTAGGATTTCAAATATCACTCCCAAATAGCAGAGCCTGTGCTGTTCTGTGCCAGGCTGAGGGCCCACACTGGTGTGTAATCCTTGGGTGAACATCTTGGAACACTTATGTCGTGGCTGAGGGAGGGGGGACCAGGCTGGCTCGGTGTGGGGTTTTAAACGTTCTGATTTCGGCTGATTTTCGGTGCCTCGCTCCCCCTTGGCGGGGTCACGGTGGCTGTGGTGGTTCCTGGGGGTGATCCTGGGGTGCTGCTCCCTCGGGGTGTCCCCCCGGCCCGTCAGGCCTGTGGGTGCCCTGTCTGGGA
>NW_021939900.1:0-1160 GCF_001715985.3 Manacus vitellinus
GAATTAGGGATGGGATACAGGGATAGCCAGAGCTGAGGGGGAACGGGAATTAGGGATGGGATAGAGGGATAGCCAGAGCTGAGGGACAATGGGAATTAGGGGGATACAGGGATAGCCAGAGATGAAGGAGAATGGGAATTAGGGATGGAATACAGGGATAGCCAGAGCTGAGGGACAATGGGAATTAGGGATGGGATACAGGGATAGTCAGAGATGAGGGGGAACAGGAATTAGGGATGGGATACAGGGATAGCCAGAGCTGAGGGGGAACGGGAATTAGAGATACAGGGATAGCCAGAGCCTTGGAGGCTGAGGGACAATGGGAATTAGGGGGATACAGGGATAGCCAGAGATGAGGGACAGTGGGAATTAGGGATGGGATACAGGGATAGCCAGAGCTGAGGGGGAACGGGAATGAGGGATGGGATACAGGGATAGCCAGAGCTGAGGGGGAATGGGAATGAGGGATGGGATACAGGATTAGGAACACAGGGACACCCAGAGGCTCTGAAGCTGAGGGATAACAGGAATTAGGGATGGGATACGGGGATAGTCAGAGCCTTGGAGGCTGAGGGAGAATGGGAATTAGGGATGGGATACAGGGATAGTCAGAGATGAGGGGGAACAGGAATTAGGGATGGGATACAGGGATAGCCAGAGCTGAGGGACAATGGGAATTAGGGGGATACAGGGATAGCCAGAGATGAGGGATAATGGAAATTAGGGATGGGATACAGGGATAGCCAGAGCTGAGGGGGAATGGGAATTAGGGATGGGATACAGGGATAGCCAGAGCTGAGGGGGAACGGGAATGAGGGGTGGGATACAGGGATAGCCAGAGCCTTGGAGGCTGAGGGAGATGGGAATTAGGGTTGGGATACAGGGATAGCCAGAGATGAGGGACAATGGGAATTAGAGATACAGGGATAGTCAGAGCCTTGGAGGCTGAGGGGGAACAGGAATTAGGGATGGGATACAGGATTAGGGACACAGGGACACCCAAAGCCTCTGAAGCTGAGGGATAATGGGAATTAGGGTTGGGATACAGGGATAGCCAGAGCTGAGGGGGAATGGGAATTAGGGATGGGATACAGGGATAGCCAGAGTTGAGGGGGAATGGGAATTAGGGTTGGGATACAGGGATAGCCAGAGATGAGGGA
>NW_021939901.1:0-1157 GCF_001715985.3 Manacus vitellinus
TTTTGGGGCATTTTTGGGGTGTTTTGGGGCATTTTTGGGGTGTTTTGGGGCATTTTTGGGGTGTTTTGACCCATTTTCGGGGTGTTTTGGGGCATTTTGGATCAGTCTGGGGTCGTTTTGGGTTATTTTTGGGGTTCACCCCCCGAAATTCCCTCTCCAGCCCCGGTTTTGCCACGAGCTGGGTGGGACAATTCTGGGGTTGTTTTGGATTATTTGGGTCATTTTGGGTTATTTTTGGGGTGTTTAGAGCCGTTTTTGGGGTCATCTGGGGATATTTTTAGGGAGTTTTGAGGTGGTTTTGGGGTGTTTGGGGGCATTTGTGGGGAGTTTTGGGACATTTTTGGGGTGTTTGGGGGCATTTTTGGGGTGTTTTGGGACATTTTGGATCCGTTTGGGGTCGTTTTAGGGGTGTTTTGAAGCATTTTTGGGGTGTTTTGGGGCATTTTGGGGGAGTTTGGGGTCGTTTTGGGGGTGTTTGGGGGCATTTTTGAAGTGTTTTGGGGCATTTTTGGGGAGTTTTGAGGCATTTTTGAGGTGTTTTGGGTTATTTTTGGAGTGTTTTGAGCCGTTTCCAGGGTTATTTTGGATTATTTCGGGTCATTTTGGGTTATTTTTGGGGTGCTTTGAGCCGTTTCCAGGGTTATTTTGGATTATTTTTGGGGTGTTTTGAGCCGTTTCCAGGGTTATTTTGGATTATTTGGGTCGTTTTGGGTTATTTTTGGGGTGTTTTGAGTCGTTTCCAGGGTTATTTTGGATTATTTCGGGTCGTTTTGGGTTATTTTTGGGGTTCAACCCCCCAAAATTCCCCCTCTCCAGCCCCGGTTTTGCCACGACCTGGGTGGGACAATTTTGGGGTTGTTTTGGGGGATTTTTGGGGTGTTTGGAGCCTTTTTTGGGGTCATCTGGGGATATTTTTAGGGAGTTTTGAGGCGGTTTTGGGGTGTTTGGGGGCATTTTTGGGGTGTTTTGGGACATTTTGGAGGAGTTTGAGGTTATTTTGGGGCATTTTTGGGGTGTTTTGAGTCGTTTTCGGGGTGTTTTGGGGCATTTTGGATCCGTTTGGGGTCGTTTTGGGGGTGTTTTGAAGCATTTTTGGGGTGTTTTGGGGCATTTTTGGGGTGTTTTGAGCCGTTTCCAGGGTTATTTTGGATTATTTG
>NW_021939902.1:0-1215 GCF_001715985.3 Manacus vitellinus
CTCTTCTCTTCTCTTCTCTTCTCTTCTCTTCTCTTCTCTTCTCTTCTCTTCTCTTCTCTTCTCTTCTCTTCTCTTTTCTCTTCTGCAACAGGAGGGAAGGGATGTCAGAAATGCAAGTTCTTACCAAGATCTCTCTGTGTGTCACTCTGGAGGCAGCAAGAGCAGGGATTGGTGTATTGATCATTTCTCCAGGAAACTGTTTCTGAAGAAAAAAAACTTTTGCAAAGGGCATGTTACCAGAGAAAAAAAGGTTAAAATCTGAGAAGCCCTTCTGCCAGAAGAGGTTCTGAATAGCTCTGGGAAAGTTCAGTTGGAAAATACTTCACCCTCAGAAAGTTTCTGCTAATTCACCATGCTCAGTGTTCTCTGGTGACTGAGATCCTCTAGAGTGGATGATGATTTGCCCTCTTTCTTTTATTAGTCACCATTATTCTCACCACAAGCTTTTGGTGAAAAGCTTGGTAACAGAACACCCCTTTCCAGGAACTTGTTGTGCAATTTAACAGCCTTATGATAAATACAAAGGAGGAAAACAAACAAATACAACCTCAGACTTCTGTTTGCTATTTAAATTGGGTTAAGGGCGTGATCTGATTCTTCATCTTTTCATCCAGTGTAAAAGCAGACTAGTTGTCCATCCTGTCTGCACATGCTGTAACTCAAGAAGTCACCGTGCTGCGTTTCACAGGGAACTGTTCATTTTTGTTGTCTGGTTCCTCTTTTTAAAGCAGTTAAATTCCTGTTTTGAGAGTGCAGACAGGGTAGAATAATCCTCAACTACTCAAATGTTATTTGTGGTGACACATTGGGTTGGAGAATTGGAGGAGTGGAGAGTGTTTCAGCCCTTAATTTCCTGTGGAAAGATTCAGCTAAGGAGCCATTGAATTTTGGGTTTCTCTGTGCAGTCGTGGTAGGGGAGAGTAGGTCTATACTTCCCTGAGAAGATCTAAGAATTGACATTTGATAAAAATCAAGTCTGGGAAACAAAGTGAAAAGGGGCAATTTCAGTGAACAGCCATTTTTCAGACAAGTTTTCCTGCACCTCAAGGGAAAACCAAGACAGGGATTCACTGAGCAGTGTGAAATGAAGATAATGCACATTTTCTGACTGGCTTTGTCCCACTCAGAGACAGCTCAGAGCGAGACAAATCCCAACAATGGAGGTGATGTTCACTTCATAAAAGGAGATGCCATAAAACACAGGCTACTTTCCAC
>NW_021939903.1:0-1217 GCF_001715985.3 Manacus vitellinus
AAAGAGAAAAAACATGAAGGAGGAAGAGAAAAGGACAGAGTGAAAGGAAGAGGCAAAGAGAAGGGCAGGGACAGGGAAGGAGAGAAGGACAGAGAAAGAGGAAGAGATCGGGACAGACGTGGGGACAAGGAAAAGGATGAGGAGCATCTCTGGGAACGTGGGAAGGAGAAAGCAGAGAGAAAGGTAACAGGGATGTCACTGCAGAGGAGAACTGAGCCCATGCTGTGGTTGTTCCAGTGACCTCCCATGGCTGTGTTTCTGCTCCTTTAGCAATTCACTCCTCCCTTCAGCAGCAGTTCCTCTCCTGAGGGGAAAGTTCTGGGGTGGAGTCTGTGACTGCTGGAGTTGCACTTCTGTATTAATTTTTTCTGGCTTTCTAGATTAAGCTGCTTGGCTTTTTGGTTTTTTTTTATTTTGTTGTTGTTGTCGTTGGTTTTTTGATTTTTTTTTTTTTTTTGGTTTTGGGTTTTTTGGGGTTTTTTTTTGTTTTGTTTGTTTGTTTGTTTTAGGGGGTTTTTGGTGTGTGGTTTTTGTTTTTGGTTTTTTGTTGTTATTTTTGTTTGTTTGTTTGTTTTAATTGGAAGAACTGCTGGGAAGCCCATCTGGATTCTTGTGGGCATGACTTCAACACCATCCCATCCCACCCCCTGCCATGGGCAGGGACACCTCCCACTAGCCCAGGTTGCTCCAAGCTCCATCCAACCTGGCCTTGGACACTTCCAGGGATCCAGGGGCAGCCACAGCTTCTCTGGGCAACCTGTGCCAGGGCCTCCCCACCCTCACAGCCAGGAATTCCTTCTCAGTATCCCATCTAACCCGGCCCTCTGGGGCAGCCATTGCCCCTTGTCCTGTCCCTCCATCCCTTGTCCCATGTCTCTCTCCAGCTCTCTTGGTGTCCCTTTAGGCACTGGAAGGATCTCTGAGGTCTCCCTGGGGTCTTCTTTTCTCCACCCCGAGCTCTCTCAGCCTGTCAGAATGTTGGAAGGAGATGGTCTCTGAGGTCCCTCCCAGCCCAAACCATTCTGGGATTCTGCTGAGCTTCAATTTAGGTACTTTAATGTAGGTAATTTTTACCCTTTTCTGCCTTTTTCATTTGTGCTCCAGTAGCCTCTTGCTTTGGTATTCCAGGTGAGCACAGATCCATTGAAAGAGTCATTTAGAAGAGATGACAGGAATGAGAGAATCCCAGAGTGGTTTGGGGTGGGAGGGACCTTAAA